>NW_026067948.1:7240129-7420038 GCF_014885135.2 Alexandromys fortis | reverse complement strand
TAAAAAACAAGGACTTCTTGAAGTTTGCAGGCAAATGGATGGAAATAGAAAACACCATCCTGAGTGAGGTAAGCCAGACCCAAAAAGAGGAACATGGGATGTACTCACTCATATTTGGTTTCTAGCCATAAATAAAGGACATTGAGCCTATAATTCGGGTTCTTAGAGAAGCTAAATAAGAAGGAGAACCCAAAGAAAATCATATAGGCTTCCTCCTGAATATTAACCTTCATCAGGCGATGAAAGGAGACAGAGACAGAGACCCACATGTGCTTTTTTTATAGTTCTGTTTGCAAAAGAATTGGCTTTTGTCCGGGTAAGTTATCCAGAAAAGGGAGAAAAGGGACTAAGACAAAAGATGATGTCTTTTGTAACTAGTTTCAAGTTCATAGCTACTTCTGTTGTGCTATATTTTATAGAAACTGATTAGTGAGTGTGCTCCTAGGTGTTGAATTTGAGTACATGGGTTTTACTGTTTTGACACAATAATATCAATCTATTCTGAGATTCATGTCACTTGCATATGAACATTTCCCAAAGCTTCCAACAACCTAACACTGGATCCTACCCAGAGTTCAGAGTCAAAAATCTCACCATTTAAATCAGTTCTTGGAGAAGATGAGGCTCTTAGCTCAAGTTATTTAAATAGTGTTTGTTTGTTTAAGCTGAAGACTATGAAACTTAAAATACAGTATCTGCTCTCATCTCCCCACATGTATTTAAAGTTGATATAATCGTGAAACAATTGTAAGATGACCCCTAAAGGCTTTTTCTTCTCATGCCAGTGATAGTGAAGACATTGAGGTATGGAGATTCTGAAATCTACACAGATAAATTGAAGAAAATCCTTGATTACTTTCCTTACTTGGAACACATTTCCTTCAGGTGGTCAGCTCCGCACCAGAGGGCACCGGCCTCAGTCTCTGAGCATCGCAGTTTTGTAACGACAGTTTGATAGAATACTATCTGGCTATAGAATTGTTAGAAGCATCTGTATTTCAGCTTCTTGTACTAGTTCTGTCTCTCTAAATCATTGCTGGTATCATATTAAAACATCACCTTCTAGCTATTACAAATAATGCTACTATGAACGTAGTTGAAGAAATGTCACTGTAGTATAATTGAGCATCCTTTGGGTATATGCCCAAGAGTGGTATTGCTGGGTCTTGAGGTAGGTTGCTTTCCAATTTTATGCAAAACCATCATACTGATTTCCAAAGTGGTTGTACAAGTTTGTACTCCCACAAGCAATGGAGGAATGTCCCTTTTGCTCCACATCCTCTCTAGGATAAGCTATTATTGGTGGTTTTGGTATTATCCATTCTGACTGGTGTAAGATGGTATCTCAAAGTTATTTTGATTTGAATTTCCCTGATGGCTAAGGATATTGAATATTTCCTGAAGTTCTTAATATTAAGAGATTTTTCTGTTGAGAATTCTTTATTTAGGTCTGTACCCTATTTTTGAATTGGATTATTTGGTGTTTTGATATTGAATTTCTTGAGTTCCTTATATATTTTGGAGATCAGTCCTCTGTCTGATGTGGGCTTGGTGAAGACCTTTTATCATTGAGTAGGCTGCCTTTTAGTCTTATTGACTGTGTCCTTTGCTTTATAGAATCTTCTCAGTTTCAGGAGATCCCATTTATTTATTGTTGTTCTCAGTGTCTGTGCTACTGGTGTTTTGTTCAGGAAGTTGTCTCCTGTGCCAATATGTTCAAAGNATATATTAGTGGTATCCTGTTCCCACACATTGGAAGCTACTTTCCAATTTTTCTTCTACAGGTTTAGTGTGTGGTCAGATTTATATTGAGGTTTTAATTTATTTGGACTTGAGTTTTGTGCATGAGGACAGATATAGATCTGTTTGCATTCTTATACCTGTTGACATGCAGTTATGCCAGCACCAACCTGGAAACAACCTAAATGCCCCTCAACTGAAGAATGGATAAAGAAAATGTGGTACATTTATACATTGGAATACTACTCAGAGGTAAAAAACAATGACACCTTGAAATTTGCATGCAAATGTGTTGAACTAGAAAAAAATCATCCTGCCTGAGGTAACCTAGAAAGATGTAGATGGATGACTAACTCTTACATATTAGTTGAAGCCATTTCTATTAATCTGTATATCACCATGAGTTCGTGGCTTATCAACAAAGTCTCACTATCATCAGTGGCCGGTCCATGGCATCTTCCCGACTCTGGCCTTCTTTTTTTTTCAGCATACAGTTCTGTCTTCCCTGCCTACCTAACTTCTGCCCTATCAACAGGCCCAAAGCAGTTTCTTGATTAACCAGTGAAAGCAACACAAAGACAGAAGGACCTCCTACACTATTTTCCCTTTCTGTTTAAACATAAAAAAGGCTTTAACATAGTCACACAACCACCAAGAACTATACATTCAATGAAGTGATTCCTATTGATATTCTGCTATAATAGTAGACCAGAGGACAGCATAATAGTCATCAAAAGGGCTTCTTCCACCAACTAATGGAAGCAGATGCAGAGACCCACAGCCAATCATTAGGTAGAGTTTGGAAAATTCCCCAGAAGAGTGAGAGGAAGTATTGTAGGAACCAGAGGGATGAAGGACATCACAAGAACACAGTCTATAGAATCAACTAACCAGGGCTTATAGGGGGTCACAAAGACTGAAGAGACAGCCAGGGAGCCTCTAGGAGTCTGACCTAGGTCCTCTGCATGTATGCTATGGTTGTATAGCTTGGTATTCTTGTGGGACTCCTAACAGTGGGGTAAAGGGCTGCCTCTGACTCTTTGGGAGGCTTTTGGGACCTTTATCCTAATACTGAGTTGCTTCATCTAGTCTTTATTTAATGTATCTAGTCTTATTTAAAATTGTTTTGCCATATTTGGCTAATATCCCTGAGAGGCCTATAATTTTCTGGTGATAAAGGAGGAGGAAGGGGAATGGAGGAGAGGGGAGAAGGGAGAGGAACAGGGAGGTGAGGAGAAACTGTGGTCAGGATGAGTGAGAATATAAGGATATGAGAGAAGAAGAAATTAATTAAAAGGTTGAAATGCAAATATGTTAGAAAATAGACTATTACAGATAAAGGTTATTTGCAAAATTTTGAAGTTTTGTCTATCTGGGTGTGGGTTACCTCACTCTGGATGTTTTTTTTTCTAATTCCATCCATTTGCCTGCAAATTTCATGATGTCATTATTTTCACTGCTGTGTAGTACTTCATTGTGTAACCGTACCACATTTTCTTTATCCATTCTTCAGTTGAAGGGAAATTAGGTTGTTTTCAGGTTCTGTTTATTACAAATAATACCACTGTGAACACAGTTGAGCACATGTCCTTGTAGTATGATTGAACATCATTTGGATAAATACCCAAAAGTGGTATTGTGGGATCTTGAGATAGATTGTTTCCTAATTTTCTGAGAAATCTCTATACTGACTGCCAAAGCAGATGAAGTTTGTACTCCCACCAGCACCGGAGAAGTGATTCACTTACTCCACATCCTCTCCAACATAAGCTGTCATCAATGTTTTTGATATTTACCATTCTGACAGGTAGAAGATGGAATCTTGGAGTTGTTTTGATTTGCATTTCTCTGATGATGAAAGATGTTGAGCATTTCCTTTAGTGTCATTCATTCAGTCATTTGAGATTTGTCTTTGGAAAGTTCTCTGTTTAGATCAATATGCCATTTTTATTGGATTATTTGTTCTTTTGATGTTGTTTCTTGAGTTCTTTGAATATTTTGGAGATCTATCCTCTGTTAGATGTTGGGTTGGTGAAGAACGTTTCCCAATCTCTAGATTGCCATTTTGTCTTGAGGACCATTTCCTTTGCTTTACAGAATCTTTTCAGTTTTAGCAGGTCCCATTTATTAACTGTTGCTCTCAGTGTCTGTGTTTCTGGGGTTATATTGTGTTACTGGGGTTATATTTAGGGAGTGGTCTCCTGTGTCAAAAAGTTCAAGTGTGCTTCCCACTTCTCTTCTATGAGATTCAGTATGGTTGGTTTCATATTGAGGTCTTTGATCCATTTGGACTTGAGTTTTTTGTATGGTGGTAGAAATGGATCTATTTGCATTATGCTACATATTGATATCCAGTTATGCCAGCTTTAATTCTTTAATATGCTTTCTTTTTTTTCCATTTTATACTTTTAGTTTCTTTGTCAAAAATCAGGTGTTCATAGATGTATGGATTGATATCCAGGTCTTTGATTCAATTCCATTGGTCTCACTCATAAGTGGCTTCTAAACATAAAGCAAAGAAAAACCAACCTACAGTGCACAACCCCTAGAAGAGATGTACATAGATCTTCATAGAAAGGAGAAAAAGAAAAGATCTCCTGAGTAAAATGGGAGTGTAGGGGTCACAGGAGAGGGTAGAAGGAAAGGGGGAGGCAGGAAATAGAACAGAGAAACATGTATAGGTCAATAAAAACAATAAAAATAAATAAATTAGATATGTTAAGTAGGCTGTATAGAAATTTTTTTTTCTTTCTACTTCCTACTGTTAACGTGTTTAAGGTTCTTTTTCATCCTGACAATCAACACAAATATCACCTCAGGATAATTTTCATTGTACCTGAGAGAAGCAGATGTGAAAACCATCCCGAATAGGTCCAGCCCTCCTGATACGACTGTCATCATGTTCACATGGGTAAATGCCGTGTCCATGAGCACTGTCGTGCTGCTATTCATTGCACTGTGTATCTGCCACAAGCAAAAATATTTTTACTTCATTTCTTCTTCTTTTTTAAACTTTTCTCTTTTCTTTCTTATTGTTTTCAAGACAATATATTTGATCAAGAACATGTCAAGTCAATTCATATATTTACTTTCTCTGTACTGCAGTGTGAATTGTGTTACCGAAATATTGCTTATAGAAATTTTTTCTTATTATATATAGGTTTGTAAACTCAGAGTTGTAATGAATCTAAAGAAATAATGTCAACTCAAACCACTTTGTGCTACTTTCCTGTGTAATTCATCTTTGGAGTTTCAAATAAAACTCCATTGCACTGTAAATAAAACTCCCAGGGTCTGAGCAAAGACCCCAATGGGTCCCATTCCCTCAAAGCTAAAGGAATCATCTATGATCTTTGCTGACATTTTATGGATCTGCCCTTCTTCCCTCCTAACCACCTGCAAATCCCAGTCCATTCAAAGTACCCCCTTCTGAATCTTTAGCTGGGGCTCTATCTGTTTCTATATTGAATTTATAAAGGATGTGTTGACACGATTTTAACAAAAGCTCTGTTATAGCAAGGGAGAAGCTAGGAAGAGGAAGAAATGAGTTTCTTTGTTCAAACCAGAGCAAACCAGATGGTTTTATAAGCTACAGTAACTAAATAATATATCATTGATTCCAGCGTGAATAATAAAGGTGTTCAGGGACTGCCAGCCTCATATGTGAGGTTTTAGTTTCCAATATCTAGCAATCTGGAAATCTGCCATGGTAATAATTACTTCATGTGGGTCACAAACCACTTCAAAGAAAAGCCATGATACAGTAGAAGCACTTTGAAGAACATTTCATGAAACTGAATAAATGGAACATAAATTTATATCTTATTTTAAAATATCAAAGATCATGTTGGTTCTTAACATGACTCTTGTAGTTGACTGAATGCTTCTTTTTTTTTCAGCCTTTTCAATTGATAGAGTTCTGTGCTATACTGCCTTAGCGTCCCTTGTAATCGGGCACTGGTCTGTTGTTTCAGTGAAATATAAGGTTTAAATATTGATGCATGAAGCAGTTTGAGAGTTTTTATTGGCACAGATTGTGTTGTTTATTACAGAAATCTTAAGCTGACAGCTTTATACCAGTAGTCTAATAATTTCTCTTGGCAATCATTTTTTATTTTTCTTTTTTGTATTTTTTTAATTTTTTATTTATTTCATATACCAACCACAGTTTTTTTCCCTTTCTCTCCTTCTATTTCCTTCCTCCACCTGCTTTCTACCCCACCCATATACTCCTCAGAAAGGGTAAGGCCTCCCATGGGGAGTCAACGAACCCTGGTATATCAAGTTGAGGCAGGACTAAACTCCTTCCCCGTGCGTCAAGACTGAGTAGGAGATCATTTTAAGTGTAGAGTCCATTCTTATTTGAAATATTACAAAGTCCCCAAGGGTATAATTTTCTTTAAAGAGTGCTTCAGTATTTATATCAGCAAGAAAAGCAGTCTTCCTAATATATCTCTGGAATTCCATCAGTTTTCTCATGCACCTCATGATGGCATAGCTGTATCTATTACATAAATGAGAACTTCAGATAAGGAAGGCAGGATTTCAAAAGCTTATGCCCACCCAGAAAGAAATTCAACTAATTCAACCGGAAAAAAAAATAGGTTGCCACACATAATGAACTATGTGTAAATGGCAACTGCTCGTTCGTTTCCCAGCTGTTCGGACACAAATAATTACACAGAAACTACATTAATTACAACACTGTTTGGCCAATAGCTTAGACATATTCTTAGCTGGCTTATGTCTTTAATCAGCTCAATCCTATTAATCTGTTTATCGCCACAAGTATGTGGCCTACCGGTAAGTTTCTGGGTGTCCTTCTCCTTTGGCAGCTTCTTGGTGTCTCCTTGACTCTGCCTACTCTCTCTATATATATTTCTGTTCAGATTTCCTGCCTGGCTTTACTTTGCTAAGTCATTGGCCAAAACACCTTCACTCATAAGCCAATAAAAGCAACACATATAGAGAAGTACATCCTATATCATCTCCCCTTTTCTGTCTAATTAAAATGAAAAACTTTACTTAACATAGTAAAATTGCATGTATAAAACATTTATTAAGCAAGAATTATAGGCACAAAATCTAGTCCATTACATTTAACAAATTAAGGAAAATACTCTATTATCCACCATATCTTTGTGAGTCTAAAGTTTTATATCTACTTTATCTTTTATTAAGCAACACATACACAGAAGTACATCCCACATCATTTATGAAACAATTTTTAGCCATATTATCACATAATTTTAATGTTTTATTTATAAGGAGATTACTTTTCCTATATTTAAAAGAAAAAAAATGAATAGCTAGAAATTATTTATTCTTTTTCATTCGAAGGAATGTTATTTATTTCATTCTATTTACTTTTTATATTTCTTTAATTGAAATGTGGACTTTTGTTTAGTGAATATGATGTTCAGCTTTTTAAAATTTCAACTCTCTGCCTGAAATTTATCTTATAAATGAGTTTAAATTGGACAGTTATGAAGATTACTTTTAATGTATTACATAGAGTTTCCATCACTGTAACAAAATACATGAAGTATCAATGGCAGAAAAGGAATGATTTACTGGATCTCATGGTTTCATGATTGCTTAGGACTTTAGGACATAGAGGAACACTGTGGAAGAGCAAACCTATTGACCTTATGTTATCCAGGCAAGTGAAAGAGAGAGAAGTAAGTACCTGGGTAATAGTTTTCCTCTCCAAACATATTCCCAATGATCTAACTCTCCCCTCTCACCTAATAGTAGAATGATTTAAACACTGTTGAATTGTCCTACTAGCTAAAACTAAGCCTTCAACAAACAAGCTTTGTGTGATAATCAAGATTCAAAACAAAATATCTATCATTTTATTGTAATTGAGAAAACTAAATGCTTTACTAAATATCCAACAATGCATTGGCTAAGATTTAAAGCTATTGTGCCTCAAGCCTATTTCAAAAATATGCGTGAAATGTAAGGGTGAGCACTCAGGGATATAAGTCTCTTGTCACTATGGTGTCTTAGCCATTGTTTACATTCTACATTCTAACACAGTACAATTTGATAGTTGAATTTTTAAACAAATGATACTTTTAAAAAGTTCCAAAGAGTTATTACCAAAACTAAATTCTTGGTGATAAAAATACCATTATCTAAAATATTAATTTCCTGACACTAATGTCAAGTTTATTCTAAAGGTTACTTCAATTTTTTTCTTTTTCTATACTTCAACACCCAGAAAATAATAGTTTTAATTAAAGTAACTCAAAATATAGGTGACAGTTGAAAAAGATATATTCATCTTTCACTGAATGAGTATGGCACCAGGTAGATATAGGTAGTCAAAGGCAACAACAGGCGCTGCATATTTCCAAAGAGTGAAGAGGCTCGGGGAGTGACAAAGAAGGGATCTGTCGATGTGTTTCCTAAGGTAAAGGTTGTCTAAAACTTAATGTTCCCCCTTTGCTCTCCATTGCAAAATGACTATATTATAGAGAAAAAGAATATATTTAGCATAGGTAACACAGACTGCTCACTCTAAGACACATTCCAGAAACTTTCAAAAATCTAGAAAATGTGAGGAAATACTGGTTTATGTGCACATGAGTAGAGCTGAAGCAGGAAAATTCACTCACAATGTAAATAAAAAAATTAGCAAATGATGTGCAAAAATACTTAAGCTCTACCTGTGACTTGTGTCTCATTGGGGGAAAAGTGTCAGCAGACCTCTCCTGTGTTAGATGAATTCCTAAGAGTGGCCCCTGTGATCTTATCCTTGCATATTCTTGACAGCTTTAACATCTGTCCTTTGCAAGGGGTTACAAGGAGACAGGTGTCCTAGGACTTTACAGGTGACCAGCAAATGGCAGGGGTGACTAATGTAGTCATGAAACTCATGCAGGGACAGCTATTGGAGAGAGAGGGATTTATTCCATTACCGCTGACTAGAAAGGTCACAACAAGCAATGTGCGAGGTAAGAATGACCTTCACTCCACACAGGCAAAGAAAGAGAGCCCTTTCTCTCTCACAACCAGAGGAAGTGAATTTGATCAAACCATGAAGAACTTGTTTCTTCAAGGCCACAAACTGTAGATAGAAGCTTACCCCAGTAGAGGCTTGATTTTACCTCCGAAGGCATTCTCCCAAAACCCAATGGAACCAACTCAGACATCTCACCTTCAGACTGTTAATAAAATACACAAATAGCAGTTCAAGTCAGTAAGTTTATGGTGATATCCAGCAAGAGAAACTTAATATTAGCAAGATTAATTTGTGCATTAAATATCATAATGTTTGCATCGACAAGTTGTAAGCATCCAATAATAAGTAGCACTTTTGTTGTCCTTGCAACAGCTGTTACTCAAATAAATACTCAAGGAATCCCAGGTATCTGTGTTTAAGAAGGTAACTCCACGGAGTCCTGAATATTGTACAGTTTCCTAATCTTCTAGGAGCTGTCCCAGATTGTATACTAATAGAGTCCTCAATTATGACCTCAATTAGGATCAGTAATTAGGAGTGACAGATGATGATGTAGAAAATACATAGTTAATGTTATCATCGAGACCTGTACTTGAAATAATGGGGGTTGTATTTTGGTCATGGAAAAGTTAAAACATGGGATGAATCAGGTCCAGAAGGGAGAGTGAGTATCTAAGCATCCTCTTCTGCCACAGTGATGATAAAGAGAATGTCTGGATGTGAAAAAAAATCTTGTACTGTAATTCTATTACTATTTTATGCTATACTTCTGGGTCATTGTAATGTGCATATAATAACTAATTTCCAAGTAGGAACTGTGACATTTAAGCTCTGTCCTTTTTTTCCCCTTCCAATTTTTTTTATTGATTTATCAAATCTTTATCTTAAAATATTTATAAGTTGTGGGCACCATATCAGTCTTAGTGACATGATTGTGAGATCCATATAATTCTAAGAATCACAAAGATAAGAGAATGCATTTATGCCCTAAAGACCAAAGGTCCAGGTAGCCTACGTCGTTCCTTCTTTAAAACTCATAAAATTAAAGATAGCTTATTTACTATTTTCAAAATTTGTTAAAGCTATTTTCTACCTAAAACTTTTAGAAAATTAGAATATTTAAAATGTTCATATTCTTCCAAAAAGCTATGCTTATAGCTGGCATTAGTGATGATAGAGACATTTTATGTGGCATTAGAAAATATTCCTTAAAATTATGTCACAAAGATTATTCTGATATTAAGGTGTTATACAGTGAACACTGTCTATGGTTTCTTTTTAATTTTTTTTTAGCATCGATACTATAAGTAAATGTCAGTGGATAGCATGATGTCCAACCTGTGGGTAATGACTGTGAATATACCCAACACATTTGAAAATGACAAAATCCTGCCACAGTGTCAACAGCTTGGATACTCCTGGAAAGTAAAAGTGATGTAAAAAGTGAAGTGCGTATCTCTCGCTTATGTGGTTTTAATAGTATTATTTCTAATTAATCGTTCAAGTAATTCACTAGAGAATGGTTCTTAACTGCTCCTGGAAGAAATCATATCTTTATTTTGACAGTTTCATCAATGTCATTTTCCCTGTCCCATTTAACAATAATTGTGGTACAGAACACCATAAAACGTAAAGTCTTAGTTCTAGAAGACTGCTGATAATGTGAAGTCATTTTCAGAGAAATGAGTCACAAAGAAAAGTTTCCAACTTTGAGTTCATTTTATTACAGACACAAGGTGCATTGTACAGGCCTGGATTTTGTGTGTTCTGTGTTTTCTTCAATGACATTTCATTATATTTATAGCCTCTATGATCATTTACATTGCATTACTTTAATAATTTTCTTTTAAAACCCTTAGGAAGCAATTTGTCATTAGACAAGCTAATTGTGTGAATCTACTGTTTAAAAGCATGAATACTTAAATTATAAAAAGAAGCATTTTATAGACTTTCATTAACCTATAAATAAACTTATAAATATGTTTAAAATTGTTTATTAAAACATTTCTGTGAAGATCTTAAAAATGAATGCACAGTTTTTTGGTACTTCTTATGAACAGAAACATCTAAATTCTTTTCTTCTTTGTTAACTGTGATCCATTTCAACTTTACTTGAATGCTTCTTCTGAAGAAGACTCTTGGTAAGATTCAATGAGAAAAATAAGAATAAGAATGTGACTAGAGGAAAAAAAAAGAAGATCTCAATAAAATATGATGAAGATAAAAAGAAGTAGCTGCTCTTTGTGGTACCTGTAAGAGTGAAAAACAAATATCAATAGTTAGAAAACATCTTCAAATTTTAGAAAGAAATATTTAAAGAGTCACAGTTTATATGATATGAATCTTAAAGAAGGTGGGATATCTAATGCAGAAACAGCTTACAATGTACAAAATCATTGTATTTTTTAGATATTTAATAGAAAATGATATCAGATTGTAGATTTGGTTATTAAAATTGTGATTTTCACTAAGAGCATAAATCATTATATATTCAATACTAGGGAATAGTCATTCATATAGAATTAATATTAGTTGTCATGGGTCCATTGGTTCTTTTCTGTTTACTATGTTTTAAAATCTTTGCCACCTCTTCACATCAAATCTGAACCTTCTGGAATTATTCTAACAATATTTTATTCATTTCCCCATTCATATCAAGGGAGGAAATAAATTGTGACATTGAGTTAGGCAGATGTCATAGTTAGCTACAGTTTTCAGCATAACACAACCCTAGAGTCACCTGGGAAGATGAAACCACAACAGAAATACGACTCTGATCATACTTATTGACAGCCATGACTGAGGCATTGATTTTGGATACAGATTGATGTTGGAGAATACAGTCCACTGTGGATGGTACCTTCTCTAGGAAAGATGGACCTGATTGGAAAAGAAAGGTAGGTGAAAGGAGCTGGGGAGCAATACACTAAACAACTCAGCATGTAGCATTTCTCTGTGGTCTCTGCTGCAAGCTCCTGCCTTGAGTTCCCGCCTTGGCTTTGCTTGATGACATGCTGTAACCTACAAGATGAAATAACTCCTCACCAAACTGCCTTACACCAAGAAATTTAACACACCATCCATAAAGCAAACTTTAACAACAAGCAATATTTCCTAGGCTGGGTCTGTCATTTGTAGACTGTATTATAGTTAGCAAATTGCTTAGTATCGCAGCATATTAAGAGTGATTCTTACTATATGCTTCCTAGAAGATTGAATACCAAATCTCTCATGAAAAGAAAGTGCGTTTTCCCTGGCAAGTAATTGCTAGTGATTTATTCCTTGCGATTATTTCTATATCTCACAATAATAAGAAGAGATCATGTATCTTAATATATAGTTATTTTTAATTATATTCATAACAGCCTGGAATAAGAAGGTACAAATTTTATCTCAGTGAATAAGTGATGTAATTCCAGTCAAAAGATAATTAGCTTAATCAACTGGGTTACTACACTCTAGATCAGTCTTCTTGGTTTTGAAGTTTGGGAGTCTGAGGCCAGGGTACTAGCATGCTTGGTTTCTTTTGAGGCAAATATTCCTAGCTTTTAGGCATGGCACACCCCACCATGTGCTCCTACGATCTCTATCTGTGGGTGTAGAGAAAAACATGACTGAGCTCATAAACACATCCCTCAAAGCCTAATGAAACTCTACTCTTATGAACTAAATTAATCTTGTAGGCTACATCTCTGACACAGTTGCACTGGGCATCAAGACTACAATACAAGAGTTTCAGAATGCCACAACTCAGTACATAATGAAAAAGATACTGCTATAATTAAGGAAAAGAAAATTAGGTTGACAATCTCAGATGAAAGAACTGTGAGGAAAAGCAATGTCTTTCAGGTACCCCGCCATAGTAATTCAGCAATTAAGACAGTTATTTTCTTCTGTGAAATTCGGCCATCGATAAAGATCTATATCAGGATGCTGGCAGTGAGGATGTGACATGAGGATAAAGGCAGATACGACTCAGGTCTGCTCCAAATGGATACAACTTGACATCTACTTGGCCAAAGGCTGAAAAAAGCTATTCAATCTGGGATGTCTTTGAGATTGCTGGTATAGATGTCTAGAAAAGAATGATGTAATATCAGAAGTAGAAAAAAAATTAAAAGAAATAGATTAAAGAGGAAAGGACAGAAGAATGTGTTGGGTTAATTTGCACCTCTTTGTAAGTCAGTTGACAACTTGCTCATTCTTATCTGCTCTTATTCCTAAGCAAGAACCTCAATGCATAGTAAATTACAGATGGTCCTGAACTCAGGGATACCTTATTGGCATTAGCCAAGAATCCCCTGAAAAGCCAGTGAATTTGGTGGCTCATATATACAATGCGTTATTTTTAGGAATTCTCTATAGTCAACAAAATCAAAGAAACAGAATAAAATATGGAAGGATGGTTTGTTCAATTGTTTCAAATATCACAGATCCTTGGTGATCTCTAATGAAAAAAATAATGTATAATTAAAAAAATTAAAATAGTTCCATTAAAAAATTGCATTATTTTTTTACTGTATCTGGGTAATGGAGGCGTTTCATATCAAGGAAAGTTATCACAAATCCATCCAAAATCTTAATAACAAATAACTGGTAAGCAGAAGTGATTGTCTCAGAAATGAGGGCTCTTTTTGGATTTTTACCCATCTTCTGTCCACAAAGCTTTTTTTTTTTTCCAGTCATTCATGTGAAAAGCACAAAGTCTTGCTCCAGACAGCTGCAGAACCACATGAATCTCCCCAGGGAGGCCCGGATTCCTTGAAGGATACTCTGTGTAAAATGGCATTCCACAAGGTTCATGGGCACTTTTTGTTTTACTTTGTTATCTAATAAAAACTCTTCGTGACCCAGGGTGAAAATGGGAGGTAAGTGGGGATTTTATAGCAAAGTGCAGAGAGAGCTCACGGGAAAGAGTTCATAACTTCTGTTTAAAATGAACTTGTCAATGGGAGGAGGGTAAGAGCCATTTGTACAGCTGCAGCAGGCACTGTGAGAAAGTCTTCAGCAACTTAATAAACACTCTAGTCTTTGGCCACTGGGTAGTGAGAAATAGAATGTATTTTTTTTTAAAAAAAACAACCTTTCTTTCATTTTTTCCCCTTCCAATGAATGAATTAATGGAAGAAAATAGAACACATCGCTATTCATGTGTCTCTGAGAACTCTCTTGTCATGAAAGAAAATTATAGACAATTTTCTTTGCCACCTCTTCATATGCACAATAAAAATGGAAGATATTAGACATACGTTGTTTTGTTCAATGCTTGATAGCTTAGGAGTTTTGACAGTTTAATGATTTTACTAATGACTTTATTTTGTATTAACTTAAAAAAATTATTATTTCATTTCAATTGGTTCTTGTGGACACCAAGGAATAACATTGTTCACAGGAAATTCAAGTGAAACCTTTGGGAAAATTAATAGTTTTTCCAGACATCTTGCCCATAAATAGGCAGAACAAACTACAGAGCATCACAAAGGTGCTTTATATGCTTGTGTGTTTCAAGCAAATGAAATGACTTACTGGCTAAAACATATGTACTTCACAGTCCAGATATACCAATAATAGTAAAACACCAGCGTATATAATTGTGTGTCCACTCACATGGTATGTGCCTGTTCATGTGTGTGCACGTGTAGTAAAGTGCACACACCTATGGAAAACAGAGATCAATTGCTGTCTATGTAACCATGCCCAACTTCTTTACCTACATGCTACCCATCAGTCTCAGTGACTTATCCTCGGGGAATAGGCACTTCACCAAATGATTATCTCTTCTGTCCTCCATATGCAATTTTTTTCAATTAACTATTAAGTACCTCAGTTGCTTTGTTCTTATTCTCAGTGATCATGTGGATCTGGGGACAATGGCATGAACTGGCACAGGATCGATAAAGCATAGTTCTATTAAACAGTCCTGAATGATCTAACCAATATTTTAGACTCAGGCACTATCCTCTGTAGACTGATCACTGAAAAATGCATAGGAGGTATGACTAGGTATATGACCTGTGATCACGTTTTAAAACTCTCAAAATTACTATTATTTGTTTCTTAGAGTTTAGTATCGTTTATTAATTTAAATAGAACGCAGAACTCGATACTGTGGGCCATTATCAAGCTGTCTTTGCAGAACACCACACTCCACTTCTCACGCTACATCAAATTCATTTCTGAACTGTGTATGGCACCGAAATGAAATGAGATCTAAGTTGTGGCCAAGCACTCAACAAATGCGGTCTCCTGCATGCACTTACGATGCCGCTGGGCATTGGGTGATGGGAGTTGCTGCGAAGAATCTCGTGAGTGATGTAAAGAAATGTTTGCAAACTTCAATAAAATTATGCAGTCCTGCAATGGAGAGCAGCAGCCAGATTCAGCTGGCATGAAACAAGGGAAATCAGATGGCTGTTTGAGGTAAGGAGCCTGGCAGCCTGAGCTATGAAGAAGGTGAGCTACTGAATGGGACGAGTCTTAAGTATGGTTATCTGGGTAGCTTTCTATATCTTAGTACAGCATTAAGGATTTTCAGCTCTGTTTTCGCATGTGCATCATGAGGTCGTCACTGGTATCTAGAAACAAATTAGGAACACTTGGGAAAGCACTCAATTAGAGTTTGCCTGAATGATTTTCCTCATCCCTTAATAGCCACTATTGAACAGGTTGTGGAAATAAAGTGGGCCATCAGAAAGGTCACCGTCAAGTTTAATTATAATCGCTTGCTTCATTTTATTTGGTGCAATGTCTGTGTGTGATTGTGGTATTCACAGCATTCATAGTCCATGATCTGATTCCCTGAATGCTGTGCCCACAGAGAGCTATCAAACCATCTGTGAATGTCATGAGGTTTTTCACCTCCATCCCTCACTTACAATGCGTTTCTAAAATGTCAGTCATCCGATCATCAGTCTTTGCTCATCCTTCATAATCAAAGTCCAGTTCCAACTCTTTGTTCATTTGTAAGTTCCAGAAAGCATGTGTCCTGTGTTTTTTGTGTGTCCCGTACCTTGCTAGGCTCAAGGGAATATCATGAAAAAAATAATTATAATAATAAAAGTAATAATTAAAAAACAAAGGCACTGTCCTCATGAAGTTTGGTGTCTCTGTGAAGAGCCAGAGAAATATGAAATAAGCATGCAACATTAAGGAGACAGTTGGTGCATGAGACAAACCACACATAATTAAGTACACGAGTTGGCTCAAAAAGCAGCTGAGCAGTATAATTCTGTGGAAAGAATGCTTAAAAATATTCTAGAATGAAATAATCAAGGAAGCCATGAAACTTTGTGAGGAAAGAATGCCTGGCAAGTACAAGGCAAAATAAAACTTGCAAAAAGAAAGTGGGGAAGAAAATGGAAGCAAGAGAGGGCTTAAGGAGGATGGTGGGTCCAAGTGGACTAGGAACTTGCCAAGCTCTTGTATTGAGTTTAAATGCATGTGACTAGAAGCCACTGGAAGTCTAGAAAAGCGATGATTTGTTTTAAGATTTAGAACGACCCTTGCCTTCCAAATGTGGCATAGATTAGAAGGTAAGGCTTAGAAATGGGGAACCATCTGGAAAGGATTGAAGTAGGAAGATAATAAAATGAATGACTACATCAAGAGAGATGAGCAGTATGAAACTCATCAGATTCAAGATCCACTTGAATCAGGGTACACTGCCTGCAGCATGTGAGCTGGAGAGGCCTTGTAAAGGAAAATTTAAAGGATTTTTCTCAAAAGGTCAAAAAGAGCAGCTCTCTCTCTCTCTCTCTCTCTCTCTCTCTCTCTCTCTCTCTCTCATTTTATCTATGAAAATCATGGTTTTACTAGGAATTCTGGTGGGAAGTGAGTTGATAGCTATGTAGAAACAGTTATAGTTTGAGAGTCAGTAGATAATTGATGATCCTGAGAAGACAAGGGTTTGATTGAATACTTGAATTCCCAGGGATAGAGGAAAATGTAGACCTATTTACCTAATAGGTCTCTAATTTACTCTTGTATCAGAAATGTTCTTTCTGAATATACCATACACCAATCACACATAGCTGTTGGATAAATATCTACTTGAAAACATTGTTGTAACTTGGTCAAGATATTTTGAAGAATACATTTAGGGAAAAATAAATATTATAAAATAAAATAATATATTGAAACATAATAATTTTTTTTCAAATTTAATGTTTTACTTTTTCTTTATTTTTCCATTACTTGATATTTGTAGCTCAACTGTATTTCATTCGTTTGCATCTTACTAAATCTGGATGAAAACTTGTTCGTATTCTGTTGTTTCTTTCATTAGAGACCAGGCTCTATTTCCGTGATGACTTTTGTCTGTGTCACGAACCACCATCACACAGATCCGCCCTTTCCATACATTCCCCAGTTTGTAAGGACTCAGAATCACAGTCTATTGGCTCCATGAGTCCCTCCTCATGTTCTGCACAGCATGCAATAGTGAACGCTATAGATAGACTGCCAACCCCGGGACAGCACACCTCTGCCTGCAGGCAGGTATCTGCAGATGATAGGCTGCAGGTGTTTGCCTGCAGGAAGTCATTGAAAGTCAATGCAAATGAGGCCATTTTCTCTAGCAGAAGACATTAACCTGCAGGAACCTTGTAGGCACAGGTGTATTTTGAGACCATAATTGTGTACTTCTTAAACATATGCATAGCACTATACATTACTCATAAATACTAGGTCAACAAAGTGAGGAGGCACCAGTAAAGTAGAGAAAAGAAAGAGTCATGACAAGGAGTATGGTCCAGCTTGAGATGATGTCTGTATTTCCTTCCTTCCATCTAAGCTTCATGTGTCCACCAGCAAAAGCACTCTGGTTCTGCCATGATTGTCAGGAAAGAAAATCTTAAGAAATGTTGAAGCGCTGTGAAGAATAGAAAATATAAGAAAGCTCGGTGTAACTCACTTGGAATTCTGCCGCATTTTAAACACAGCAATATTGTATTTAAACTAAGCTTAAAAAAATTCAAAATTGTTCTTTTGGTTTCTGAGTTATACAAGCAAACATTACTAAGCCTCAATAATTCTACAAGGTCACATTGAGTTGCAAATTCAATGTTCTGCCTTTTAAAGTTGTTACCACTTTCCACTAAATTTTTTCAGGGAAATCTGTGAAAAGAAACTCACCTCAATCTTAACTAACCACCTCATGGTGATCTTTGTCTAAGCAAGAAGACTTTTACTGTTTCTAGGGTGTGCTCTTCACAGTCACCCTCATGCTGATATACTGCCTTAGGAATCTGTCATTACAATTGGATAATATTCCTACCATCACCTTTTACAGTGTTACTGTCCCAACCTGAGAAATGCATTGTCTGGTTCCTACCCACCTTCTCACCCTTGCCCTCACAACATGTGCTCTGATAGAACCAAACTCTATAGCAAATCCTTAAAATGAAAACCGTCTTTGAACGCTCACCGAATTTGAATGCATGTGATTTTTTTTTTTTTTTTTTTGAAATTTAAGACAGCATTGGTGGGGGTTGAAAAGAAGCTACAAGGCCTTAAGCTTATCTTGCAACATTCAAATTAAAATATACATTTGACATTTGGAGGCGATTTAGCTCTGCTAAAGTTTCATGTGCATGTGGGTGCTTAATAAATAATTTTTGGTGATGAGCCAGGACCATGCTGCATATAGGGACTGTGCATATGCTCTTTGGTATTAATGAAGAAACATATGTTTAACAACACTTCCCTCAAAGCATGGGACATATTGCCTCCACCCTTTACTGAGCATCTCCTCCAAAAAGGCATCCTCATCTTGAAATAGAAGTGCTTTAACATCTAGGAAAGTTCTCCTCTTGTGGTTCTTCTTCATGCTTGCCAATAGTGTAACCTTCAAAAACACAAATCTGATAGTGCCTGTGTAGATTAAAAGCTTTTGCGATCTGTCGCAGGGCACCTGGGACCTTTCCTGCATTTACAATCTGACTCTTATGCAGTTTCCTGTCTTGGTTTTCACAGGGCTCTAAAGCAGCCTATTAATAGCTGTATTGTTCACCGTTCTCTGCACACATCATGAATTTTCACACCTCAGGGCCCTTTTTAGTACGATTTAATCAGCCTGGAATGTGTTTTCTAAACTCCTCTACATGTTAAAGTTGACTTCGACTTGGATTGTGTTTTTGGAGCATTCTTCCCAGACTCCCTGTCCCTTTACTACTCCATCCTGATTAATTTTAGCTAATTTCCAAGTAGGCTACTTGGATGTGCACTCACATACAGTCCTGCATTTTCTTTATTGAGTGAGGGACTATACCATAGCAATAGAGGTTGCTAGGTCTATACCACATCTTTGGAAATATTCTTTTCATCTGCTCAACTAATTCTCGATCCTCAATTTTATCAAGTAGTTTTAGTAAATAGTCTTTAATTTCATTAAATACTAGGCTTTTTTTTTTAAGAGAAAGTGGAATACTACACATGAATAACATAGTAATTTGTAAAATATATATAGAGAAAGGAGAAATATGGTCAATTATCTGTGTTCCCAGGGTCAGGGATAAGTGTTTTAAACAGTAAATATATTCTGTTAGAGAGATTTGAGCATTTTTATTTGGTGTAAGATTTCTTTACTTATTATAGTGTAGCCTGTAATAATTTGATAGACACACAAACCTAGAAATGATCAAGTCAAGGTAGTTAGCATGTTCTCTCTTCAGATGGTTGGAATACTTTTTTGCTGGCTTCTTTTTCTTTTCATTACTTTGAAATATGAAATAATTTTAGAATTTTAGTGACCCTTCTGTGTTGTGAAAGACTCGAACATTTTTTGCTATGTAGTTGCTTTTGGTGTAGTTATGTAGGCATAACTACATACATATCTACTACTCTCACACCTATCTTGTCCACTGCTCACTGTTATGCCCTCTAATTTTGTGAGATCATCTTTTAGATTTTATACAAAATGACTAAGAACAAATGAAATTTGTCTCTTTTTTACCCAGCTTATTTCATTTAATGTGATATTCTCCAGTTCCATTTATGTTCCCAGAAGTAACAGAATTTCTTTCTCTTCTTCACCGATAACAGTCATAGTGTATGGATGTCTTTACCTTTAACCACTCGTCTGTTGATAAACAACTTGGTTGGTTGGTTATCTTGGCTATTGTGAAGAGTAGCTTGTTACAATGGCTTCATTTTCTTTAAATACACAGCAAGTAGTAGAGTTGTTGGTTTAAATGACTGTTCTCTCTTGAGTTTTTGGTTTTCTTTTGTTTTGTAGAATATCCAGACTGTTTCTTATATGGCTATGCTCTTTTGCGTTTTTCTCTGTCAATGGTATTTATTCTCTCTTTTCATCATTTCCCCACAAACATGTTTTATTTTGCTCTTTGTGTTCAGCTTTTTATTATTTGCTTTTTTCACGCAAGATTTTGCTTACAGTTTATATAGTCTTTAACTTGTTATCCTAACACTTTAAATTTACAAAGTGTTTTGATAATAACAACCTCCACTTCTCCCCCTCTGTTTTTCTAAATTCTCTTCAACCCCTTCCTCCCTGTTCCAATTTCATGCCTGCTTTTGTTTTATTTACTTTTGTTTAATTGGTGTTGTTCACACATCTTGGAGCATAGCATGAAGAACCTTGAGCCCACAGATCTCCAGAGAAGCCAGGAATGTTAAGCATACAGGATTATATTTCCAAAGGGAAAGATGAAACACCATATTCTTCCATCCAGAGAACTGGAAGTGATTGACAGCCTGGTGATCTGTGTTACCTGCTGGACCAGGCCATATCAAGCTCTTACCATAAACACCTGAACTGGCTGCTAATCTAAAGGACCCTTATAGCCAAACCCTTATAGCCAAAGGCTCCCCCACGTCCCCACAATCAGGACCAGAGGTGGCTAATAGTCCATGTGACTGTCTGACTGAGAGCAGGCCAGACACTTAGGCCCTGAAGCTAGTAAAGGTAGTATATTTCTAGAACCAATCTTGAAATGGATACCATGGACCCTGATAGATTTTTAATGTAATTATGCTTCTTTGTGTACTGGGGATTGTATTACACCAGTAATTTTTTTTCCCCAAATTCTACTGGGCTTAACTATTCTAAGACTCTTCAAGGTGTGATCCAAGTTGAGGAAGTCAATCTTCACCAGGTTTTTATTTCCTACTGAGGCAGTGTGCCTGTTCTAATGGGAGCTCACCAAATCCAGCTGGACCAGGTCTCAAAGAGCATGTGATCAAATCGGACTCTCTGATTGTGGCTGACAATGGGGGCTGACTGAGAATCCATTGATAAAGGAACTGGGACTTATTTTTACGGGATGTTCTGGCTTTTTGGGACCCTAGTCTATATGGATGCACAGCTCCCTAGGCCTGGATGTAGGAGGGAGGGCCTTGGAATTCCCACAGGGCAGGGTTCCCTGCCCTCTCTCAAGCAGGGAGAGGGAGGGAGGTGGGTGAGTAGGGGAGTGGGAAGGGATTGGGAGGAGGGAAGGAAGTGTAAATATTTGAATGGAAAATTTTAAAAAAATAAAAATTAAAAAAATAAAAACAAACAAAAAAATTGATTCTTCCTTCTCAGCAGCTCCTCACCTTAGGGTGGAGACTCATGAGTTTTTCCTGGTCCCGCTGAAGTTTGGATTGGGTTGATCTTGTGCAAGCCTTGTTCAGGAAACCAGAACTGCTCTAAGTTATCTGTCATAATAAGGCCACTTTTATTACTATACATTTTCTCACATAGAAAAATGTTGCTTTTCTTTAGAAAATTTATACATTTTAACATACATACAAATTTTATCTATTCGTCCTCTTCTCTTATATGAGAATGTAAGCTGTATCCACATTTCTAAATTTTTTCTTTCCACTTACACTGTAAAATCTTATGTTCATACAGGTGCTGTTAAGTGATGGATTGCTTTAGACTGATACTTGGGTAGTCATCATCTGTTTTGTTGCTGTTGTTGTTGTTATAGTTACAGGGTTTCTTTGTGCTCTTTGTCTGCATTTGAGGGTCCATTTTATTGATGTGAATAACTAGGCAGTAGATGAAGAAAATGGTTTCATCTGAATTAAGGAAATATAGATTTATCAAATGTATTCTGTGCAACACAGACTGAACCCATTGCTTCTTTATTCAACAAAAACCAGGCATAGAAAAATGTGAGTATTAAATATCAGAGCTATCAATTTATATTTCAATTTCCCCTTGGGTTATTTTTTCAGACCTTTAGCTCATGTGAAAAGAGACACTGAGTAACCAGCAATCTTCCCGGCTCTCTGAAAAGACACACAGGCTTCCATGAGATACTTACCTCCCACTGCCTCAATGGAATAATATTGTTGCTTGGCTCCTATTTCTCCTTCCCTATTCCTCTCTTCCTCTGTGGCTAGTCCACTCCTGCTCTAGTCACGACCTCTTTCTTCCCTCCCTTTTCTCTTCTTCTTCTTCGTGTTCTTGTTAGAGATTACTCTGGTTCCTGCCTCACTGCTTCTCGGAAGTCAAAGGCAGAGTTCCCAGACTCTGTACGACCTGCAGTGGTTACTCCCCTTTATATTACAGAAGAGGAGCCTTTGTGTCGGGATTTGAAGGCTGCTGCTATCTGCAGGGCTCTGAGGAATTCTGTTTTCTTCTGGATGTCTTTCACTCTCTGAGTAGTTGTCTCTGTGAACAGACAGCTACTTATCGTTTCTTTTCTCGCTGCTATTTTACTGCTCCTCGGGCAAAGTAAGCAGCGCTCTTTATGAGAAAAAAGGACAACTCCCAGCGTTTGAATCCTTCATTAGGCATGTCTTCCTGCAGTACCAAACTGCCAGTTTCTCTGGCCACACAGCAACATTTGACTATTTAACTACTTCCTTCCACCAGTTCTATTCTGACCTGTGGTGGGGTGATATTGTATCTTAAATACACAGGTTTTTTTTTTTTCCTTCTGGAAAGCGAGGTATACGTAATAAGGAAGTGTTCAGTGTTGCTCCTGTACTCTTAGGGGAACATGAGGCCCAGTTTGATTGCTTCATTCCCCCTTTGATGAAAGGACCTAGTAAGGACTAAATTAAGAACTCAAGTTGTCATTTTCTTAAGGGAGAGTTTTATGCAAAGAATACACAGATCTGATAAACTCAGAGAAAATCTATGCTCTATTTATGAATAGAGGCAGACATAGCTCAGAAGTTTTATCTCAAATAAAAACTTTAACTAGTATGTAAAGTATTGGACACCTTCCAGTTTAAATATAACTATTTGAAGAATAAGGAAGAGAAAACGTTTCTAGAAAAAACTTCTGTACACAAAGTACTGACAATTAGGGTTCAGTTTTTAACCACTTATTTACAAAAAAGATATTTTTTTTCTGAAATTAGAGAAGCATTTGAATGGCAGAAAATCAGTTAGAAAATTAATTTTGGAGTAAATAACATGTATTTGGAAGACTGGGTCTCGTGTTTCAATGTGAGGAAGCATCCCACTGTCTTCATTAGGCTTTGGCTTCACAGTTATGATATTTATTATAGAAGACAACGTAGGAGGCAGAAAAGCTGGACTTTTCTTTCTTGTCCCATCCAAGTGTCCCTCCATTTGACTGTGGTCACGGAAGCCATCTGATGGTAGCAGGAGCATGCCATGGCAGAGCAAACTCAACGCTTAGAACCTTTGCTTGCATGCATGCTGGCTGCATCAGCTACTATCCTGAAAATAAATACTTCTCTCTGTAGGAATGATTTCAGCTGTCATTGCTCCTCATAGCTTCTTTAAATCTAACCTTTGATAATTATGGCTGGAAATGATTTTTTTTAAAAAAGAAAAACCTATTATATACAACGTTTTCCCCTCAGAACCCAAATGTACCTCTGCGTGTCTTAAATTATAGAAGAAACTAGGCAATAGGATTTCCCTGAATTCTATTTTCTCTGTAAATTTGAGGGAAAAACATATGTTGTCCTCTAGATTTACTTCTATCCCCCAGTAGTAGCATTTACTATATAGGATTTCTGTTCGATAGTTTTTTTTTCTAAAAAAAGAAAAAAAAAAAAACTATGGATTTGAAAATCAACAGTGTGCACTCAGCTCTGTGGGCACCCCAAACTACTCTTTGCATCTTATCATTTACTAACAAGTTCATTGGTGACTGACCACCTCTCTGTTGTTATATTGTCACCAAGTAGCTTACTCTTATAATACTCTAAATGAATTGTAGCAATGTAAACCCGTACCCACAGCAGTTAGAAATATTGCTTGCAAAATTTAATTTTTGATTCATTGGTCGAGAAGATTAATTAGTTTCTTTCTTATCAAATTATCTTGTTTGTGCGTGTCTGATTTGGGTAGGGAAGTCCTGTTTACATGGAAGCTAGAAGGAAACATTTGGTGTCTTTCTCAATAACTCTCCACCTATTTTCTGTAGCAGGGTCTCTCACTGAAGCTGAAGATAGACTGCCTGGACAACAGACTAGAAGAAGCCTTTAGTTTGTACCTTTCTAGTACTGGGAACACAGATGTGCATTGCATCTTGCTCTTTCTTCTTTGTTTTTTTTTAAATTAATATTTTGGTTTCACACAAATATATTACTAAAAATATTGTTAATACATTGTATTCTTATTGCAATTTCCCCTCCTCAAATTTCTCCTATATAATCTCCCTACCCACCAAAATCCATGCTTTCTCTCACTCTCTTTTTTAAAGAATGAACATAAAAAAATAAACAAAAAACAAAGCAAATATACATAAAAATGCACATATATGCACATATACACACATATGTAGATACACAGGTACACACAACTATGTTTCTAAAGTGTTTCCTGGGATCAAAACTCAGGTTGTATGACAAGCCTGTTATCAACTAAGCCATCTCCCCTTACCATGTTAATTGCAAGTAAGATGCTGTCAGATGCACACAAGATGATAGGCTTCCAGCCTACAGATGTTCATAGTCTCATATAACTAGCATTTGATCTCCATATAAATTTCAGGGTATATACATGTATGTATATATGTATATGTGTGTGTGTTCTCTCCTAGTATACCAGAAAATTGAGGGGAGGGGTAAAAAGTATCTAAAACATAGTACTAGAATTAAATATTAAAATAACACACTAGAATACTACCAGTTCATTTTAACTTTTAACATAATATATTTTTCAGGTGGCAGAATTCTATCGAATAAAAGATACTTACAATAAAGTCTTTACTGAAGTGTTTTAGACCCCACATTGAAAGAATTTGTTTAAAAGTCTCCAAGCCCCATTGACTTCTACTGTCTAGTGCTGGCATTAGACATAGAGCTGTCTGTTTTAGTTGACATATCAATCTATCTTTCCCTTGGCTATGCTTTGGTAAGTGAACTCTATTGTCTTAATCAGAAGGCAGGCGGATGAAATCGGAGAGCAATGCTGTTAAGGGTGAACCGTGTGGGGAAAGTAAATGTAACTTTACATTTGAGTTAGCGTTGAAGTAAAAATGCCTAAATAAATCTATGGACAGACAGTCAGTTCAAATAGTCTAACATCAGAAAACAGAATTCCCAATGATACTGGGTATATTGATTGAATGGATATAGTTTTAGAAAATCTGGCCTTGTGGTAGGAAAACTTTTCTGTGAGCAGGCACTTCATGCTCAATTGCACATGTAACTCAGAAGTTTCAATGAGTTCTCCATTCTCCCCTCCCTGGGGTAAACTATTCAGCAGTTGCAAGTTTGTCCGCATGTCCTGTTGTCCTCCTCTGTTAAATGCTGTTGGAAGAATTCCTGGCAAATTTTTAAGTTGTAGCTATTGTAGTTATTGGATGTTTGGGTCATTAACACTTTTGTGGCTATTAATAATTCTGTAAGTATTTATGAATGTTCAAGAAGAATTTAACAGCATCAACACCACTGGATCTCTCTGCAGATACACACTGTGTGGTTTTAACAAGTTAGCACAGCTTTATGAATCAGTAAGTTTCAGGTGAGAGAACTTCCACATTCTATGTTCAATGGAAGAAAATTATTTTGGTGGGAAATATTGTTCAATTTTTTTTAAAGACTTTTGATATTTCCAGAAAGATAAACACAAAACACTCCCTTCATGTTTAGTACCCATGTAGCCCCTCTGACAGATGTTGTCAAATTGGAATGATACACAATTGACCAGCTTCATTTCTAATCGCTGTGGTATATAGCTTATAAGCTAGAAAGTGTGGGGAGCA
Source organism: Alexandromys fortis (assembly GCF_014885135.2). Lineage (NCBI taxonomy): Eukaryota > Metazoa > Chordata > Mammalia > Rodentia > Cricetidae > Alexandromys > Alexandromys fortis. The sequence goes on along the minus strand of NW_026067948.1, from coordinate 7,394,181 downwards.
ATAATAAAGTCGTGGTAAACAGATCTTGCTCAGCACCTTGGTTGGAGTGCATAGTTTGAATTGTGCTTTATAAAAACCATTTTGCAATTATAGTTTGTCGTTGCACTGAGCTATATGCTAAGGTATTTTAATTTAGATGACATAAGACAGCATAATTTATGATAAATAACTTTTAAATTATAAAAAAATTCTAAAAGCATTAGTGAGGGTATGGTGTGTGTGTGTGTACTTGTTTGTGTGTGTGTGTGTGTATGCACTCCATTATAGCATGTGGAAGTCAAAGAACAATGTGGAATTGGTTTCCCCTTCCATGTTTTCTTGACTTCTGAGGACTGAATTTAGATCACCAGGTTTCTGTGATAAACACCTTTAAAGCCGAACTATCTCACGGTCCCGTATAAATGCATTTTCCTAAAGAAGGAAAAACAATTGCCAATTTTATTTAGTAGCCAGTTTCTCTGCAGTATTTTTAAAATGTTTGCTGTCAAAATCACCTGAAATCTTTTACAAGTTGTTAGCTTACATTTGAAATTTAGACATGGAAGAGAACATACTGAAGGAATGGAGGTTAGTGTCTCTGGAAAGCAGGCCCACTCAAATGCACTCGCATGCACTAGCCCTGTAGGAATTCTGCCTGGGTTCAATGCTCTAAACCAATACAATGATTGAAACATTCTGGGACTAACTTTCAAAACATAGCAAGCTTGCCTTGTGTTGTCACTACGTTCTTTGTGTTGTCAGTACGTTCTTTGCTTGCAGGTAGTTTATTTTTCAACAACGAAATAACGGTGAGTGTAAATTATTTCTTTCATTAATGACAGTTCTTCAGGATTCCAGAGAGGAGCTGAGGATAATCAGTGGTGTTTCAGGGAGGAATAAAATCTAAAATCTTGTTGGAAACGTCTGTGTCTATCCATGCAAGTCTATTATTTTCCATGACATAATAAAGCATGGATAGCATCACGAATCATCAAGAAAACTGTAGTTTACAGCAGAAATTTTGTTTAATTTTAGATCATCACAGGAGTAGGTTGTACTCAGTGGTATACTGAAAGGGTCTTGGGAGACTGTGATGGAGGTTTATTGTTGTGGCTTGGGTTTTAACCACGCCACAGAGGCTTTGTGCTCCAGGCCTAGAATTTGCCTGTCCCCTGCTGGAAGTGTCAGGCTACATAGAAAGCATTGTAGACAGAAGGTAGGTTACGGTGTGCTACTGGAGGGAACAGAAGACTAGCATCCTCCTCGTTCTGTGATTTCTGACTACATCAGGCGCGTACATACTTCTGCCACTCATTTTCACCACGACAGACACCTCACTCCAGGACCAAGAACAAAAGTCCCACAGTCCTTAACCTGCAACACCGTCAGCTGTAATCAATCCATCATGCATTTAAAGTTGACTTCTTATTGAGATATTTGTTCCAGCAACAGAGAGCTGTTATATTACATTATATTTTATATAATAGTTGACTTCCAACTTTCTAAAACATTTCACACTGCATTAGCGTTGAAAATACACGTAGTCCAAAATAAAATTCTACTCAGGGTTTTTGTTCTTTTCTACCATATAACTTTAAACTATTTCTTAGGAATGATTGGCAGTATGGTTTCTAATTTCACATATTTCAAGAGGAAATCAGTTTTTTTGCTGGTTGAGCCATGCATTTATGCATTTAATCTCAAAGACCCATTTCTGGCTGAGACACCTTTTCAGCGGGATTCAGATTTTATTTGCTTGCATGTTGTGAATGTTGTTTTTATTTGATTCTTTTTAATAGTCTCAACTGTTGATGGTTCATGATAGGGCAATTAACAAAATTAGTATAATATATAATGTAATAATGAAATTCTCTGCGATTTTAAATAATGCTTTGTAAAAAAATTAGTGAAAAGAATGACAAGAGCAAAGAGGGTCATCCATCCACATTATAAACAAAAATGGGATAAAAGTGAACATTGTTGGACACTTACTACATACAACATTCAAAACTGTAGACTATTTTCATAATGTCTATTGCAGTTCTTAAGAAGGAAACACAGACACCATAAAGAAAGTCGTCAAGTGCTTATAAAAGTCACCAGGTTTTAATGTTTTTGGTACTCTGTGGTACGATAGTTGTAGATAGCCAATTTAGCCAAATCAGATTGACCAGTACCAAGGATTTTCTTTCAGGACTCCTCATCTGAGATGACTTCACAGATTCACCTGGGCTTTCCTTACGTGTTTTGCAAGAGTCCTTCTCAGAATGGAGATAACCCAAATTTTGCTCAGATAGAACACTGAGATGCAGCTCTATTTCATGAAGGAAAAAAGTGCAGTTTAATGTGAAATCTTTTAAGTTTTGTGTGTGCTCACAGGTGTGCGTGCATGTGTGTGTTTGTATATGTGTGTGCACATGCATGCAAATACCAACAGGCCCAAGGAATTTATGGAGTTCTGGAGCTGGAGTCATGGGTGCCTTTGGGTATAAGAAACTGATCTTTTGTCCTCTGGGAGGCAGCAAATGCTCTTTATCTCTGAGCTATCTTTCAGTCCCTTAAATAAAGATTTTAAATAATTACCAGTGAACGTAGCCTGAACTAACACAAAGATTATAAACCTGGATTTTAAATTTAACTCATATTAGTGCACAGAGAATATTCCATGACTTTGCTTTTTTCACCACTCTCTTCAGCATAGCAATTAAATAAAGTATCCCACAAAAATTACAAGAAGCATTTTCATAAAATCATTGATCAAACTATAAAACTAGCTCTCACATTATTAAAATCAAATTGTGTTACTGCTAATTTTCTTTGTTATTATTTATTCAATGGCTACATAGTCAAGTGCAGCCCTCTTTATTATGCAATTAATTATTTATAATTGAATGGTGGTACAGTAACCTTTTTCTTCAAAACCCTACTAAAATGTCTAAGAAAGATGCATTCTGGGACTAAATTGATAAAGAGATAGCAAAGGTACTGCTGAATCTGCAGAGCATGCATGCCTGGCTAGAATGGGCATTTGGGTCTCTCTCTCTCTCACACACACACACACACTACACCAATTTATGTGCACAACAGGCACACACACAAATCTGTTTTTTATGGAACCACTGTTTTAGAATATGTTGATCATACTATGAAGCTGCTGTTGCTGCTCTCTTATAACATATTTATATGCAACTGATTGAGTGTTACCAACTAAAACCATTCAGGAAATGGTTCAGTAGGGCAGACCTCTGTTGTTGTATTGGCCCTGGGTTTAAAATCTTACACTGTCAGTGCATATGAGCTTGAATAATCAAATTGCTCAGAAATATGAGGGACATGATTTAGCAGTTGCAATTGAAAGGGCAACATGACCACAGAGGTGGCCTGGAATATAGACTTTAAGAAAGCAAATTTAGCATGGTTGTACAGGTTGTATCCCCTCCCCCCCGTGTGTGTGTGTGTGTGTGTGTGTGTTCTCATTTAGTTAACCTCTACAAACTAAATGTTTGTAGTGCTAGCTCTCACCAAAGTGCATCGCAGGTTTTAGCTTTGCCCACACATCTAATTCTTACATCAGATTCTCTTGCTATTTCCATCTCTTCTTTACCTCACAGATTTTCAGTTCTATTCTATGTATATTCCAGGAGAGGCATCCTCCTCTCCCTTGAATCATCTCTTCACATGGTCAGATTTAGAATATCTTACCAGGTTCTTTATCATGAATTTTGTTCTTGTGATTAACAGAATTTTCTGGCAATTTCATTCCATTCATTTAAATAAAAGTCTATGTTAAATTCAATTTGTTTTAATAGCTGTCACTGGGAGATCACATCTCTAGCCAATATAGGAGTAATCTTTAAAATTACAGACACTGTAACTGTTTGAAGTGTATCAAATCAGTAGAACAAACACATCAATAGTAGTTGTCCAATTAAGACTTCATTAGGTTAATTCATGCTTTACAATTCATTTGAAGGTTTGAACAGCTTAATATTTAAAAAATATTGCATAGTTCTTTAAAACTGAAAAGGTGTAGAAATGATATATGATATCAGAAAAATATTTGTTCACTAAATTAAAATTCAATTGTCAATTCTTTCAATTACTTCCTGGATGTAATTTGTATCATCCAAAGTATCACCAAATATGTATCTTTGTACCCTGCCTTCACCAACATCTTCTTCCCTTTATTTTTTTTTGCACTTCCTGCATATGTTTTGTGTCGTATTTAGAACGCTGACTCTGGAGGTTCCATGATTAGTACTGCTCTTCATTGGCTATGTAATCACACACTACTAATTTATTTAGGAAACTCTTTGAACCTAAATCCTGCCACCTTTAGTATGTGATGTAACAGGTTATTTTTTTTCTTTTTGTTTTTCTAGAAAGGGTATCACTGTGTAACACTTTTAGCCGTTCTGGAACAAGCTTTGTAGACCAGGCTGGCCTCAAACTCCCAGATACTCACCTGCCTCTGCCTACCTAGTACTGGGATTAAAGGTGTGTACCACCACTGCTCAGCAACAAGTAATTCTATGTGTCTATGTGAGGGTGTGGTTTTGTATAATAAAAAATATAAACTTTGATCAAGCAGATTTCTTCTCTAGCTGTGGTGAGTCTTATCTAATCACCACCAGAAAGATGAGTTTTAAAGACAGGTCTCAGGAAACAGAAATGTCCAAAAGAGTACCCTTGCACTAAAATGCAGAATTTGATCAATGGGTCCTCACCCTGTTGGGACACATGGCAGATATGGAGTGTCTCAGCTTTTATAATTCTGCTAGTCAGTTCATCATTGCAAATAAGTCTCTCTGACACTCCCTTACAGCTTTAGTAGAACTCATGAAAAAGAATATAAAACAATATGTGCTTCACAATGAAAATGGGATAATAAAATTTAAAACATAGTTTCCTCAAAATAAACATGTGCTCATGTGAAAGTTACTGATAGGTAAATTGACCATTTCCAAATTCTGGAATAGGTCACCAGGCATTTTGAAACTAATGAAAGTTTAAAATCACCCAGATACTGTTGTACAAATACAACAGTAATATCAATATATAGACAATGAATGTGTTATGAGGCTGGAAGTAGCTTACCAAGCATTTGATAAGAAGCATTGTGGTGAAAAGAAAAAAGGAATTCATTTGTTTTTTTTTTTTTAAATAATGACAATGATATAAACATTGGTAAGCTTTTGCCTTACACAGTAATTTGACCACAAATATAATTGAATTTGATATTACCATCTTAGCTTCCAATTATCACTTGTGTTTTGCAAAGGACTGGCTATTTTTTCACAGGGATTTTTAAATACTTTCAAACACATAACTATAGAGAATGCAACAAAATAAAATGTTGGATTTTAAACTAGCTTACACTAGTAGTTTGCTGATATTCAACAGATAATGAGTAGAGACCTGTTTCAGACTTTTAAAATATCTCACACTGGTTCTTGAGTTTCTTGTATTACCCAAGGGCACCTCACCACCAAGACTGGAGACCACGGGGCTGTGCTTTATATTCTGGCCTTGAAGGCACATCATGCATGTGACAGCCTCTCTCTCTCTCAAAGTAGCTGCAATTATTCAGAAAGTGACATTTCTGTATATACACATTCCATAATGACTGAAAAAGATCACAGAACCATTATTGATTTTAGTCCTATTGTAAATTTCTCTATTGGTAAAATATATTACAAATTAGTTTCCTTAACTTGAATTTAAGAAGGGGGAAATAATCCTGTGTGTGATATTTTACTATCACAGTTAAGTAGTACTTTATCCATTTTCATCCCTTCTATCTGTTACTGTTGGCCACAAAGCCATGAGTAATCCCTTTTTACTCATCATTTTGAATTGCATTATGTTTAAATAAGAAAGTTGAATCAGAAGTTCCACATAGGCATCCAAGTTTTACAAAGCTTTGTTCCTCAATATTATGTGGAAAGGTCCTGTTAATTCTGCTTTCTGAAAACAAAATACTTTGCTATTTTTGTAGCAATTGATATTTAATGGAAAAATTAAGCTTATATGCATAAAATTATTTGCATATTAGCATTTTATTCTGGTAATAGCACTTGTAAATTATTTTACAGTTTTTGCACTTTCCATTAATTGAAATAGTGTGTGTGTGTGTGTGTGTGTGTGTGTGTGTGTGTGTGTGTGTGTAAAACATTCAAAACTTAAGCACACATACACAAAATCTATCAAATCTTCTGTCATGGAAAATCACCCAGTTTGAACAATAAATTTCTTTCACAGAAAGTTACAAATATCAAATTTACTTTGTCAATAGATCCCTATGACTTCTGATGACTGAAATATGAGTGTATGATCTGACATCATTACATACAACATTTGAGATTGTTCTTATGCTCCCTCTTCCTTCGACTTCTTCAGAAGCAACAAATGAGACATATATTTCATTTACTTTATTATAACAGAAAGAGAGAAGAGTGAAAATTCACTAAAATAAATAGATTATAACAAATTGTACTACCAAACACACTAGCCGCATAAGAAACTAAATGTCTTTATTTGCATGAATATCTTATCCATGAAAAATGCCATGGGGTTCTAAAAGTCTGCTTAAAACTGTTAGATTACCATGGATAGGAAATAAGTTTGAAAGGGAACTCTATCCCTGTGTTTTGCAATTAATTTGACTTGTAACTTAGTGACGAGTTCGTTTCTGCACTTCCTCCAACTAATAGGAATCTAGGTAGAAAGAATGCTAAGACTCCAATTCCCTCCCAGCTGGAGCGGTGTTTAGACAGACTCCGTAAGAACCCTCCATCATCTGTAGAACACCCTTTTAAAACTCTTGTTTTATCTGCTCCTGTTTATTATTGCAGAACATGCTTGAGTTCAGTTCTTAGCTGCCACAGAAACTCCTGCATCGTGGGAAGTCTATTTTGACAGAGAACGGTGGGACACCTTGCTAAAGAGCCTGGCAGATACAATCAATAATTTCTTAATGTCAGTCTACAAAACCCGTATCTACAATCTTGGCTTTAATTTTGACCTGTGAAGGTAAACCTCTCTAAGACTTCTCTGGTTAGGTCTTACATGAGAAATTCAGAACTTCAGCTCAGAAGAGAGTCCCATAAATTCCTTTTCCTGCTTGGTATAACCGCCACACCTTCTCAGAGAATCCTTGCTCTCACTAAGCTTCTGTTCATTTTAATTTACTAAGTTGCTTACTAACCCATTCAGAAGTTGCTATGGGCTTTCATTGTCTTAAGAATTCCAGGCCACATTGAGTTTTGATCTATATTGTCAATAAAATCCTGTCCTCTACGTTTTTTTTTTCTCAAAGTGTTGCTATGGGAATAACACCTCCTATGATGTTTTCCTAATCACCTCCCTTCATATTGTTCTCTTTCCCCTACTTAATTTCATCTATTTGCCATCACTACTCTGTTCCATCTGCAGCTGAAATGTATAATTGTTTTTCTTTACAAATAAAATCAGTATTCTCCCCCACCCGCACACAGAAACAGAAATTCCTACTTCACTTTTCACTCACTGCCATCTGATCCCCAGCCTACAAGACGTGTCCTCGTATGTCTTAAGTCCTCTTTCTACCACTGCAACAGAATACCTGGGACTGAGAAGCATGGAAAGGAAAGGTGATTAACTCAGGGGTTTGTAGATGAGGATACAATGGTTTGGTAGGTACAGTTGATGAAGTCCTAGTGCTGCAACATAACGTGGCAGAAAACATGGAAGCAGGAGCATATGATGCCTGTTTTGTAATAATCCCTCCTCATGGTAACTGATCTGCTGCTGGGAGTACTGCATCATTTCCTAGATACAACACCATAAACTCTTAAGACTGCCACCACCTCTCATTTTAGTTACTTCAGAGGCTTTTTTTTTTTTTTTGCACACACTTTTTTTAAAAAAGATTTTTTTTTATTTTATGTACATGGGTATTTTGCTGGCACATATGGGCATTTCTTCTGGAACTGAAGTTGCAGACCATTGTGAGTTGCCATGTGGATGCTTGGTATTGCTACCTGCGTCCTCTGGAGTACCAACCAGGGCTCTTAGCCATTGAGCTGTCTCCAGACCTAGCACATACATTTTTTTCTTTCTTTTTTTTTTATTGAGAATAAAAAAAAAAAGTTTCCGCCTCCTCCCAGCCTCCCATTTCCCTCCCCCTCCCCCCAATCTTCTCCCCCTCCCCCCTCTCTTCTCCCCCTCCCCCCACTCCTCTCTCCCTCCCTCTCCTATCCAAAGAGCAGTCATGGTTCCCTGCCCTGTGGAAAGTCCAAGGTCCTCCCCCCTCCGTCCATGTCTAGGAAGGTGAACGTCCAAACTGGCTAGGCTCCCACCAAGCCAGAACATGAAGTAGGATCAAAACCCCTTGTCATTGACCTTGGCTTCTCATCAGTCCTCATTGTTCGCCGTGATCAGAGAGTCCGGTTTTATCCCATGCTGTTTCAGTCACAGTCCAGCTGGCTTTGGTGAGTTCCCAATAGATCAGCCCCACTGTCTCAGTCCCTTGGGAAACTGAGGATAGGGAACCTGAACTGACCCTATCCTATAGCATTACTGACGAATATCTTTCATATCACCATAGAACCTTCATCTGGTGATGGATGGAGATAGAGACAGAGACCCACACTGGAGCACTGGACTGAGCTCCCAAGGTCCCAATGAGAAGCAGATGGAGGGAGAACACGAGCAAGGATGTTAGCACATACATTTAAAGAGGACAAATTATATTTAAACCACAGGGTTGGTCTCTCTTTCACACTCCTGTCTTTCTATTTGTACACAAATTCAGCATGCGTAGGAATGTGCCTGCCCACTCCTTCATTCAAGCACAGATTCTTAAGACCTAGGCCTGCAATGTAGAGACAGTCTGTTCCCTATTACTCTAAATATGTTGCTAAAATACTATTGCTTGTTTTAGACCCACAGCTTATGAAACCTCATCTAACTAATATCAGGAATGATTTATATTCTTACAGCATTCAATGTTATTTCCAGTGTAGTATAGTCTCACTTAGATCATAAGTGCTCTTTCCGTGTTCCTCAAGCAGAGTTCCTATTATCTTCCTCTTTGTGTTGTTACAGGTAGGTGCACATAAATTGTTGTTATAGTGAAGTTAGTTGAACTGTAGCTCAAACAAACAAAATTATGATAAACATTAGGAGGAATGATCTGCTGCCCTCTGCATTTCTCGTGCCCCAGCTTCTGTGAAAGCCACAGAAAAACTACTCTTGTGTTGTTAGAAGTCACCTAATGTAGAAACAGCCGAACATAATGCCTCACCCTCTATTCCCCAGTGTGAGTTCCACTGGCACCATGGCACAGCCTCAGCTAATTAGGACCCTTGAAGCTTCTGCTGTAAACTTCATCCTCACAATGGTTATATCATGTTTTGTGTCTCCTGCCACATAATACAGCTCTGAATCTAAAGCTCACAAAACACATTTGACAGAAAACTGAATTATGAGAAGACTCCAGATATGAGGAGACTGGGAAATACAGCTTTCATTTTCTAGCCTTGTCAGTAAATGATTGCACATTAAAGAGTGTTTGGGGCAGGGATTATCAGAGCCAAAGCATAGCATCTTCAAATCTCTCCTGGAAAGACATGTTACTTACATGTGCCCTTCATCCCTAACCAGGACTCCTGAACAGGAGTGTTTGGAATCACAACCTAACTCCAAACAACAGGCAAATTAACTCTCCTAATGGGAAGATGTGCCACATCAGAAACATCTTCCTTTCCTGATTGACTACCTCATCTATAAAGCGACCACGCCCTTTCCTTGATGTCCTTTCTATGAGCCAAAATAATATTAAGAAATATACTATAATCTACAGAAAATACTATAGTGCAAGAAAGAGGAATATACAAGAGGGAAGTTGTAATAATAAATATAAACATAAAACTAAGAATGAGTGGTAAGCTGATGATGATTGTGTATAATGATGGAGATGGCCTCATTGGAGCTTATATAGTCCTTCTGTCTCCCTCAGAGAAGTATTCATTTGCCTCTTACCAGTCCTTCCCAGGATTCTTTCACTGCCTTAGTAATTTAAAATTATTGTCTGAACTCTCAAAGGTCCTTCTATGTTGGAGTCATGTAGCTTCCCCATTAAATTTTGATCAAAAGGTATGACAGTTCAATCAAATAAACCAAGGGTATGCTTGACATTACGCCCTTCCAAGGTCTCCAATGTTCACTATTTACCGTATTCTCCCTAATTTATGATGATTAATCATGTTTCCTTCCAAATGCTCTTGGTTCATTCTGATTTACTGTCATGATAAACATTGGATTACCAGGTTGAAGCCAATAGATGCAACACGATGTTCCAAGGGGGAGAATTTCTTACTTGAGTGTTAGATCTCTAAATCAGGGAACATTAGGACCAGAAGTTAAGAATTTAAGAACTGGAAGTAATGTTTTATAATAAGATCGTGAGCTAAAGAAATGAAAAATGCCAATTCTATTCTCATTCTTCCTGGCTAGACCCTTGTATCCCACCCATGTAAAAAACAGGCAGTTCGGCATTACTTGCTGCTTTTGAAAAGGTATTTGTGGGAAGAGACTGCTCTTTCATTCCCCAGCAGTGTAGACCTGGATAATGACACAAAAGCTATATTAACTACAACACTGCTTGGCCAATGACTCAGACATATTTCTAGCTAGCTCTTACATCTTAAACTAACCGATTTATACTAATCTGTGTATCACCACAAGGCTGTGGCTTACTGTGATAAAGGTTCTGTGCATCTGTTCCTTTGGCAGTTACATGGTGTCTCCCTGACTCTGCCTACCCTTTCTATATCTTTTCCAGACTAGCTATATTCTGCCCTGTCATAGGCCAAAGCAGTGTGTTCTTTAAAGAAACAATAAAAATAAGATAGATCTACATGTAGAATACACCTATATTATGAGTGGATAAATTACTTCTCAGTCTACTATTAAAGGATGTAAGGCAAATAGCCCTTTGCCATCTAGTAAGTCAATGTGTAGTGATATTTCGTTTGCATTTTAATAAAAAAAAACTTGCCTGAAGAAGAGAGAGAAAAACAGCCCACAATAGTCAACCATGCAGACCAGTCAGTGGTGGCACACACCTTTAATCCCAGTAGCCACACTAGTTAGCTATAGAGGCTGGGCAGTAATGTTCATCCCAGAACTAGAGAGGAATAAAAGACAGGAGGAGAGAGATCTCAGTCTCGGTTTCATTCTGAGGATTCTTAGAGGCAAGATTGCCATTTTGGTCTAAGGTAGAGGTAAGAGCCAGTGATTCAGTTTGAGCCCCAATATCTGTCTCTGGGCTTCTATTCATTCTATATCAGTGTTTATGATATGATACCGTAACAGAAATTCAGTATTGCTCTCTCGACAAGGAAACAAGGCATAAAGGCTGTGAATCGTAACATTTACTTCAAATGTCCAGGTAGCCAGCTAAAATTTAAGAATTATATGGGGGAAAGGCATAAGTAAGCTGCTCTTAGGCTCTATCATAATGTCTATGCTAATGAAACAGATGCAAGCCTAGTCTGAGTTTAAATTCTAGTTGCATTTAAACCCAAAAACCAAAGAAAAGTTGATAAAGTTTTATAAATGGAGGACTTAAATAAACTACAGCTGAATTGATGCTAGGTAGGTATATCAAGTATTGTTGTATTTTAATAGCAGTCAAAATATTATTCATATGGAGGCATTTAAAATTTTAGCTTTGTTTTAAGGCCTTAAAAGCCTGTGAGATTAGACAAGATCCTAGCCTCCTATGATGAGAAGGCAAGTCTGGTGCCTTTTGAACTCCACAAATTTTCCTTAAAGCTCTGCTTGACACATCATGAGGTGGGGTGGGTGATTAAAACTAACTCAAAGCTGGCATCGCCCATCCTAAATGCTATATTTGGATGGTACAAAATTTTCTCTTTTTTCAACTTTATTTTCCTGAGATAAGGATGCTGTCTGATTTTCATGTTTCAGGAAGTTATGGTTCAGATAGTTTTACGTTTCCAATGAAGAGCATCAGAAAATAGACAAGACTTATCTCAAGGTCAAGGAGCAAGGAAGCTAAACAGACAAGGAGTAGATGGGACCATGGAGCAAAATAACACTGCAATGATTTGTTTGTAAGAAATAATAAAATATAAATAAGCATTATTAACATTAAAAATGTCTATTTCCATATTAATAGTCTCAGAAAAACACACAAAATATAAACATTTCAATCTATTTTATTTCAACGAAATTGATAAATCATGCATTTCAATAAATATCTTTCAAATCTTATTGATTGCAAAGAAAGTGAAGTCTTACACATTGTGTATAAAACCAGCTTTTAAAAAAAGACAATAATCTTTGTATAAATACATTTTTAACATAATTTTTGTTAAAAACCTATTTATGATCTTGATTTAAGCTTAGTGAACAGCTGTAAACTGGCATTTAAATCAACACTTTGCCATCATGTTTATTATGTAAAAGTTTAGATAACCTGTCTTGTTTTAGAGAATTTTCAGTGATTCTTTTTTTTAAAAAAAATTACAGTATTGTATTGGATTCCTAAAGCAGAAAATAGCATGCGTACCACAGATCATAGAAAATATTTCATTAAAAAAAAAGTCAGTGAAGCAGCTCTCAGAATAGTAAGATGCTTCCTTTCCACGGAATGTTCTTGACAGTAAGATTTTGAAGAGATCTAAGAGTCTGACCTTTCTTTTGCCTAAACTAAGTAGACTTTTAACATGAGCACATCTGGTTTATGTTCCTAAACCTCTGGCCTTTAAAAGCTTTCTTCCAAATTCACACAAAATACCACTCAGGATTGCTTGACACTCTGACCCTTCCCTGTAGGTGGTGAGTTAAATAAAATGATTCCGTGGATTCAAGAATTTAGCATGCCTGTGCCCAGTTAGCATTTACATCACGGAGTGATTAGCACACACCACAGTTCATACACATGATTTGAACAATTTGACATTTTGAAGTCATAATTGCAAAATATTATTGTCTTCTAGGAGGCAGATTTGCTTCTCCTGTAAATAATTATATTGGCATCATTATCTGGTAATTGAAAACAAGGCACAATGTGATAAAAACATGTTTTTGTTGGTTTCTTTTAAATCTCTGATGCCAATACAAGGGAAAAAGACACTGACTAAAGGTGGTCAACTTGAGTCTATAAATCTCTATGTCCAGCCAACATTTAAAAACTCGTTGGTACTCAATTGAGTTAAGCATTAAATCCGCATTGGCTAGGAAGATTTCCTTTCTACAAGGCCCACTAATAAAACAGGCTGAGTCATTTGTGTCGACTGTAATTCTTCCTGACGGTCCCTTCCATTTGCCTTGAGGACATACCAGTTCAAAAGCGTTCAGCGCACTACAGCATGCATAACAGGTAATCTGCCTAATTAAATCCAATAAGGATGCTCTAAGTGAAATGCTGCAGAGTGCATGTAACCTCTGTTTCACCCTCCCTTTGCACCAGGGCCTCGGAGATTGAGACTCCCCAGCCATTAACTCAAGTGTTTACACTTGAAGCTCAGACTCTACTTTGCCAGAATGGCTCATTTCACATTTTACAAATCTGTTTTCTCATTTATAGGTAGAATTTAATTCGTCAATGTTTCTATATTTTAGTTCTCAACTTGTTCTGATAGTGAATGTGCTAATATATAGTTACATTGGCAATTCATAATGCCAGCATCACACTGTGGCTGGGTTGTGAAATTCAGAGATCCATCTAATCAGATTTATATCCATATTTTGAGTGCATTCATTTGCTATATTTCAATGAATTATTAATTAGGACCAACAATAAAATATTATTTTGCTCAGATGCACAGCAATAAGAAAGATACCCCAGAGAAATATGTCTGACAGCTTAAATCAAAATGGCCCAAATTCACTCATAGGTTAGGGATGCATCTCAGCATGATATGTATTTGCTTATCAAAAACTCTCAGTGTGTGTTTTTCTCAGCTTGTCAATGTTTTGTCAGAAGAACAAAAGCCAAACTTTTAGCAGTTCAAGAAACTTCAATTTAAAGATTAGTAAAAAAAAAAAAAAGTATGGCAGATGAATAAGGGTTTTTTCCGAGAATATTACACTGAAAATTAATAACTCTGATTTTTATTCAAGTAAAATCATTAGAACTAGAATCATTACTATGTGTAACCAAACTGCATATTATATTTTATTTGATCTAGTTCTATTGATGTAAAAATACTATCCCTTCTCATACTCCCTTCTAATCATCCTTTCTGTTCTGCTCAGTAAAATAGTAAGAGAGAAACCTCATTTTAATCAATGGCCCATCCTTTCTCTTTTATTGTACACATTATCCTGACAGCCAAATCGATGCTACTGACTCATTCCACATTCATCAAAAAAGGCGTTCCTTTCTCTAATCTATACACAGACTTTCAGGTTGGCCTTCATACAGCACTTGCTTTTTCAGTCTTACCAATGGCTCAGATAAAACATCTCCAATCTGTTGCTGGCATCTGTCAGAGGGATATTTCAGAGACACAAACCCAGGTCTTACGTCTTTCCAGGTAGACCTTGGAACTCTTCAGTTGAGTGGCCCAGTGTCTAGTGACAGATCACTCACTTATCCATCTTTGGATAAAGTTAATCATTTGCACATAACTAGAAATAATGAGCTCCCAAAGGGCTGAAGTTGACCAAAGGCACGCGTGCACACACACACACACACACACACACACACACACACTCCTGATTTTAGGTCTAAATAGTTGGAGATAAAGGAAGTGGGTAGCTAGGGTATAAGCTTTTTCGGCTAGAACTAAGTTTCATTTCCTGCTGTGTGAAGACCTTGGATGAACACAGATTGTCTGCTTTTCCAAAAGAGATGATGAAAATCACTCAGAAAATAAAAAAGGAAGGAGTCTGTACTATGTTTCCATGCCAGAGATGGAGATGTGGATAACAAGCAGTAGTTGTTATAATTGACCAACACTTCAAACTCTAAAATCAACATTTTATATGAAAATCTCTTTTCATTATGGCTTACAAATATATCTGCCACATCCAATATCTAAATTTGTACAAGTTACTTATTCAGAAGGCATTTATTAAAAATATTCATTTTATCTATTTCTCTCTCCCTCGCTCTTGCTACTCTATCTCTTTGTGTCTCTCTGTTTCTCTCTTTATGAGTGTGTATGTGTGTGTATGTGTTACTGCTAACACTCATGGAAGCCAGAAGATGAATCCTCAGAAAGCAGAGTTACAATAATTTGTGAGATGCTTCATATGAATGGTGGGGATGGAATTTAGGTCTTCTGGAAGAGAAAATAAAACAAAAAAACAAAAATAAACAAAACACTTTAACCACTGAGCAAACTCTCTAGCTCCACCCTCCACCCCACAGAGGCTCTTCAAAATCTGCATTTCAAAACCTCACGGCTAGTCTCACTACCCTTAAAGAACCACAATAAATGTTGCTTGTTTCTCTAATAGAAGTCTTAGAATAGAAGGTAAAAACTGTCAGTTGTTGCTTTTGAATTCATTAAATTTTAATTTTTTGTGTGGTTTATTAATCTTTGCATAAGTTTTCACATAAAATTGAGTGTTAATCTTCCTTTGAGGAATAGGAAATTTAGTAGTAGCAGCTCAGATTATCTCATGGTACAAACTGAGTAGATCTGAAGCAAGGTCCCCCTCCCATAGCTGTTCAGTCTCCGTCTGGCAAACAGCGTGCCATATATCTCTTAACAGCACACTTTCTGTTGCCCTAGAAGCTTGTCTTGGAATTAAGTTTTATAATACTGAAATGTTTAATACTTAGCATTTTTTTTTTTGCCTGAACTGTCTCTAGGAGGTATTGCTACATTGCCAAGCTCAGTCCCATTTAAACATGAACCTGTCACGTTTTATTTCCCAATAAATGCTTTTGCTTTTACGTGAATGCTTAAAACATACATACATGCATTTTCTTAGATACTGAAATAATCTAGTCCACAGACATTCATTAAATACTGAGTAAACTAAAAGTGATACCATTTACAGAATGACAACTGTAATGCTGGTCCTGGCCTACTGAGCAAGAAAGAGCACATTTGATACAAAATTGTAATCAATGAAGAAGTACTCTGTGATGTAATTCTAATGGCTGCAAGAGCAGCATAACATAGACCATGTGACTGAGAACAGTATAATCTCATAAGGCCATGATATAAAGGACATGAAGACTGTGCTATTTGATTAAGTCTTGAACATGTAGTTAATTCAGAGAAGAAACAGTATAGGAGAATGACAAAAGACCACTAAGACAAATCTATGAAAAAGGGCCACACATTCACATAGCTGGAGTTTTGTATTTCAAGACGTAAAGAAGGAGTGGGGAGAAGATCTCCATGCTGATCAGCTTCCCACCAGCATGTCCATCAGCTGGATTGTTCTACAGAAGAGTAAGGATCTTATTCTGAAGGCATTAGATGAACACTAGGAAGAGGAGTGTGAAAATGTGGTCAAACATAGATTCTAGTTAGTCATAAGATTTCCTGTCCAGACCAAATCTCCTATAATGCAGGGACTCTACCAGGTGCATTGATAAGATGATCATTCATTCTAAGAGGAAATACACAAGGCAAAACTTTAAACTATCAGCAGTGACATAATATGACTCTCTCCATTTTTTTCTGTATAAAAGTTGTAAAACTTGTAGTGATATTGCATTCTCCAGTGTGCCTATTAATGCATGAGAAAATCCCAGTATCCACACTAAATTAATACTTGTCTTCTTGTGCCCCCAAATAAGCACAAGACTACACTTTTGCCTCTTGGTTTTACATTTAATTATCCTTCTTTTAATAAATGCTACTCATAAAACTTTTAAAATGGAATAGCATATTAATGTCCCATCCTGTTTATTATGTTAAAACCATTCTCCTTTTGCAAGATCACAGAAATTAATGGTATTCATAATTTTATCTCCTTGATAATAACATTTGCAGGATCAACATTACAAATGAATGTTCTACCCAAAATAAACAGACTCTGTAACTTTCAAGGTTATTACAAGAGGTGTGTTTCTACTTTCTGTGAACACATAATTCTGCCGAAATGAGGTTTTGTTAGTTTTTTTTTATCATGAGTGAAAAAGGTGAAATGAAATACAGAGATATGAAACATTGCCTGGCTCTGGTGTGAGTCTCTAGATGTCATCTCCTTCCTTGGCTTACATCATTTTTTCATGTTAATATTGAGTGTGACATGGGTTTTGTCTTCAACTGTTCCCAGTACTCATTGCTTAAAACTTTTGTTTTTAATTAAAACACATCATTAAAATACAGATTTGGGTTAACAGACATTATTAAAGTTTTCTAAAAAGAGACATGAGGCACAATGTATTTATTTGGGGACCAAATATGAAAGAATATTATTAGAGATGTGACCTGAGCTGCCAGGTTGCAGAAGCCACTGAATTTCACAGTGTAAAGCCCACAGCAATGGAAATAGTTTAATTACTAGAAAAATATTAAGTGATCTTAAAATAATTGTTTAATTCCATTCTTATAATTAATGCCCTAGTGCAGCTTAATATCAAGCCCAACCTGTAGCAAATCCCCATGATTTAAATCTTTAAGAACCTCAAACTAATTTGAGAAAAATAAGTTATTATTTTTTAAGTTCTAAACATTAAGATGTTTGGTCTTTGTGCTCATTTTTAGCAATGGTCAACTTTTACTATCATTAATTTAATCCAAGGAAAATCTGTGCCAAAATTAAGACCCTAGAATCATTGGGTGGAATCTTAATCAATAAAAAGTTAGAAAATATCAATAATTAGCATCAATCATTAATTGCTTGATTATTCTGCTGCCTGAAAGGAGGTGTTTTTTGCTGTTGTTATTTTATTTTGCCTCATCTAAGCACTTCAGATAAACACCCTACAGAACTTAATGGCATAAGGAAATCTTTTTCATGTGTAATGCTGGTCGCCACTTTATAACAGGTCCTATAACACCGCAGGGTCACTTAAATTGCTACAACACTTGCTTCTGGTTTTTCTCCTTCACTTTGACCCTTGCACTGTTGTCCAGTTAACTGCTTCTGTGTCATGTATGTTATTGTTAATGTCTGTTTGTACCAAACACTCATCACTAAACATGCATTAACTTAGATATGAGTGTATTTAAATATTGCAAATATTTGGACCCTGTCTGTTACAATATGTCTTGTTTGATGCTGTATTCCCACCATTTCAGCTGGCTTTCTTTGACACCACTGCCAAAACAGAAGTGGATATGTTACTTTTTTTTTTTTTTTTTTTGCTATGTGTAAAATTCTATTCCCAACGATAATGGAAGACCCTTATGACGTCACACTTGGGTGCATATATGTGTACCTGCTGTGACCTGAAGACATAGGAAATATCCACCCAATATCTGGCTTTTGCTGCTAGGAGTATTTTTTTCAATTGCCTTTGACCTTTGTGTAGATATCAAGTTTTGTCTTATAGGCTGCCTACATCCTAATTACTTGGGTAAGAAAGCAAATAATTTTTTTTCTGTTGTTGTTATATCTAACTTATCATGCTACTGAAGCCTGTACATGTTGAGGTGTCTAGATTTTCAGCTTTTTCTTGGTCTGTGAACGTAAAGCAGAAATGACGCGGCAGCAGACTCGGTCCTGTGCATTGGTGTGCTTTGAGTCACAAAACTATTCTTCCCTATTCTTTCTCTACTTTTTACATTCTTTGTATGGTTTCTTCATAAAAAAATTTCCAAGTGTGGGAACTGTACATATATTAAAAAAGAAAAAAAAATGTTCACACCATTTCCTAGGCATGTGGGAACTAAATAGCTGGCATCTGAGGAATTCCCAGGTCTGAAAGGAAATCTCAGGGATGGTTCAAACCATAGGTAATTGGTAAAGAAGTGTTTTATAACTAGCTCCTGAAAAGTATCTGAAGATATCAAGAGTCAGTGCATTTATAATGCAATATACTGTTGCTGGGAAAGCTACATGACTCTCTCTGTTTGACAATTGTTGGGAGCAGTGAGACCCCAGATCCTGAATTTCTTGTAATCCCCTGATCTGAGTGCCTACAGCTGCTCTGAGCACAAGACCTTCAGGAGGTCCTGATGGCAAGAGAGTGGTTTCTGGTGAGTTTGGCTGGGGTGTGGCTATCTCTATATAATCTTCCCTGAACACAATAAAGGGGGCATTCTTGAGGAATTCAAGGATGACCCGTGTTGCTGTCTCACTGTCTGTGTGTGTTTGTGTATTTTTAACCTCCAGCAACCTTGCCCGTGCTCGCGAATTGGGTGCCAGCGCACAGAGAGCAGACACGGGGGTGCGGTGCGCCGCAGACAATCATTGTCAAAATAAAACCAGTTAATGATGGACAGTGTAGATGGCAGAAAATGGCATGAATATGATCAATATGGATGATAATGGAAGATAACTGAATGACTTGAACTTTAAAAGAACTTTTCAATGTCTACTAATCCTATGGTAGTATCTTTTAAATATTTTTAAGAGAAGATGTATCTCCATAAAAATATCACCTTTGCAATCAAATCAGTATTAAAGAATATTTTTGATGAAACTGAAAATCTCAAAATCCATCCAGTGTGTTAACTGAACACACAATGAAAACATATCTACCCCTATGCGATATATACACTGACATTCATATTGCTCAAAATTTAGATGCCACTTCTATGCTTCCAGAACCTTCAATACAAGAATTTTTACACTGCATTTTTCTTTGTTTTATTGTTACACATTTTATTTTCTGCTTTGAAATGAATTTACAAACTCTAAACTTATATTGAAATTGATAGAGAGTGATCCTATGTGACTGATTGCTTGAATGATTTGTGCTTCCTTTTCCCACAGATTCACTCATCCAAAAGGAATTGACTCTACTTCCAGTTTAAGAAATATACCAAATTGGTTCTGATAAAAACTGTTCTGCCCAGTTCTGAAGTATGCCATAATCCTAGCCTACTTTCCTTATATATTTTTTGTACCAAACTTTCTACTCTGTAGTCATAGCTGCTTGAGCCACAAATAGAGGTTGATCTAATAAAATAGAAAATCTGATGGTTCATAAGTTCTTAACTGTCAGGAGATAGAATTTAGTTGCTTGAGAACCTGACTTTCTAGTCCACATTGTTATTGAAAATTGTCAATATATTAAGTTGCTATTGAATTTCTTGAGCCATGGCTGTGTCTTAATGACATTATTCTTTACTCGGCTTCCTTAGTCTGATCAAACGTAGACCTAACCCTGGTGAGATGCAGTGCCTGGCTCATTGCAGAGTCTAGCGCTCTCACATTAGACTTCTTACCACGCAACTCTTTAAGAAGAGAACTGGAATTTTAATAACATTACAAGCCTATTGCGCTGCCCAGAGTAGAGCCTGAAGGAAGACTTCTGCCATGTCCCTAGAGTTATCAAATATATATTTCTGGATTTAAATAATTTTTGTAGGTAGCAAAAATGTGTATTTTCAACTGTTTAAAGTACTTCTATATTTTCTATTAGCACTTCCCTTGGAAAAACAAATATCTTTTCTGAGTGTCTCATTTTGATTTTGAATGACCTATTTTGTTATTCATCACCTGTGTGCTTTAGGTTTGTTTTTTTCATTTTGTTTTATTTTCTTCAGAATTCCACCTAACTGTTTCTTTAATGCTATTTAGATGTCAACATCCTGGTATGTTTTATTACCAACTTTTTTTTCTTTTGCTGTCATCTTCATTCCTTTCTCCTAGTGTAACTGAGGAACTCACATAACACAAGGAAAAGCAATGTGGGTGTCCTGGATGATAAATAGAGGATCATGGGTTTAGCTTTCTGTCAAGAAATGTCTTCACATCCTTCATTATTGGAACTCTTTCCAGTGAAACTCTATCTCTTGAGGTCTCCCAAATAAGACTTTTATTTTTCACCCACAGCTGCTTAGCACACATGATTCTAAATGCCATAAGAGTGCTGTATCCATTTTGGCTAGGACAGTACTCTTCATTGTATGAACCTAGACATCCTGGGATGATGCTAGCAGTGAAACCCTGTTTATATCATGAGTAATATTTATATTTTACTAGTAGATTAATGTTCATCTACAGTTTCTAATTCTTTTTTGACAGTTAAGTTAATCCATAGTACTTCAGAATTATGTTTGCAAAGTAATCTATAAAAAATTCCATATAAAATCCTTTAAATGTTCATATATATTGACCTTTAAATATGACTAGATAATAATTTGGGGTATACATTTATGCTTAATTCTTCCATCTTTGTTATTTCCTTTTCCATTCTTTAAAATTTTAACAGTTAGAAGGCATATGCTGTGAACTTGAATAAAATAAAAACCAAGAATTTATTTTAAAAATCTTAGCATTTGTAAAACAATGAGAAGCCAATAAACATCTTAGACAATACAGTGTGTACAGTACAGGCTCAGGGCTTCTCCAGTCAAGTTGTCAATGTTGACTGTACCAGTAACAGAGGCTCATTCCACCAGTTATTCCTCTGCTTGTAGACCCAGGAACTGTGAACATGCTAAGATTAGTTCCCCATATGTGTGCAAGGTAGATTTAGAAAAAGTCATTTTTAAAATCACTGAAAGCACATTTTCTACATATATTAATTTGTGAACTGAATTTTTTTACTTGAAGATATTTTCAGAAACTAGTTCTGTTCCTCCTAAAATTGTAACTGTATTTGAATAAATATTTTACTATTCAAATTCTCCTTCTATTACTCAATGATATGTTGGAAAGGAGAAAAAGAAGGACATGTTATAACAATTATATTTTATTTCTATTTGAGCTCATTGATATTACCATTAAAGACAATACCTGTTTTTCTGTTATTGATGAAGAGATTTATTTTTCACACAATGTGTGTCAATTCAAAGCCTAAAATTAGATACAAAGCTATGTCTCAAAGAACTGATTTTACAGAAGTGAGATTCTAAGGAATTTATAAATAATCTGACCATTCCAAAGATTTTTTAGATTTCACCATCTTTTCTTTATTTCAAACTCACAACATTCTAGTCTACATTATTTATTTCCTCTCTCATGAGACTTAATGCTTCCCAGAAATGATCTCCTAATGTGGTAAATTGAGAAGTAACTGTTAATTACTAATTGTTATTGCAATACTTGACCTGACCTCAAGAGCTGAGAACCAAACCTCTGTCTCTAGAGTGTAAAGAATTCTAATAGTTAGCCTCCAAGTTGACACGGAGCACATACTAGCAATTGAGGAACTTTAAAGTGTTACCTTTAATGAACAGCATTAGAAGGAATGTGTTCTGAAGCTCAGACTGGGGGAGGGGGGTGTACTTCCCTAACAGCATTTAAATACAAAACCTCTCTATTCGTTTACAAGAAACACATCCCTGAGTGTATTCCACAGCCCCATCTGTGGGAGGGTTATCAGAATGTCCCACCGCCCCATTCCTGAGAAGTTATGAGTGTCCCACCGCCTTGTCCATGAGAAGAGTATTAGAATGTCACACCGCACCATCCATGCAATATTAATAATTTCAAACTGTTAACAGTTGGGTCGTCCCTGGGTGCGGGGTGCACATGTTGCAGTTAACTGAGTAGTATAGTGTGTCCAAACATGCTAACAGGTTTTTTTTTTTTTTTTTCTGTTACTGGTATCAACCATGAAAAGGTATTTCCAAGTAATTAAGCCTTAAACTCCTGCTGGTTTGGAAATCATGAACTTTCGAATTCGCATTCAAATTATTCAGCACTCACCACGGGCACGGAAACAATAAACTGCAGCTTTGCTAGTGAAAGCCACAATGAGATCGATTGTTAACTTTTGTCTTTAGCTTAGGAGAAACGCAAAGTTGCTCACATGGCAAATTAGCAACATAACTCTAAAATGACCTCATTTTCTCTGGAAGTTTATGAGGTCTTGGGTTTAAGTCACATACACAAAAAAAAAATGCCGATTGCAAAATAAATACTTGAAAGCTTATTTGTATGGGAGCTGAGGGAAAGATAGAACTAAAGATCTGGATCAATAACGAACTGAACTTTGAGGTGTTATCAATTTTTTATGAGAACTGTGTATCCACTTGACAATTCTAAAGTTAGAAAGTACACATATGGTAGCTAGATAGAAATTGAAAGTGTATTTATATTATCAAGATGATTATGAGTTACTCAAAGCACAGACCACAAACTCTTTCACAAAAGTCTCTTAAACCATGTGGAGATATTTTACATAGGAGTCTATTTCTTTACCTCCAGGAAGAGAGTAATATGAGCTGGGTATGAAATAGTTTTTTTTATCAAAAATATCTTTCAAAAGTTTTTGGGAAAATTATATATATGCATATATTTGGGGAAATTATATATACATATATATATATATAATTTTTCCTTAGAGATGTATTTTTTAAGATTTAACTTTCTCATAACAGAGTTATGCTACAACATCAACAATGAACTTTCAAGTATGTTTAGATAGTGCTAGTGAGCTAGGCACATCGGTGCATGGAAACTGTAGTATGTAACCAGATTATTATGCCCAAATCTGCAAAGTCTCCCAAAAGTCAACAAGGATACCAAGTCCTATGTGTAAAAGTAAAGAGCCTTTATTTTATGCAAGTTTTCAAACTTAGTCTCTCCACATGTTCAACATATTGAAGTAACTGGAGAGCCCCAAGCTCAGTTAGAGTTGGCTTTTATAGTAGTAAAGGTGGGAGTGAGAGGTTTCTGAGGCTTAGGACCCCTGATTGGCTGACATTTGTCTAGGGGTGTCCTAGTGAATGTGTGCTGGCAGGTGATTCTATCTACAGCAGTTGGAACATTAGGCATTTCCTTTAGATGGTCTGTTCTTGGGTGGGGCTCAGGTAATCTTAGTTTATGGTCCTTGGTGCAACTAGGTATCGCTTCAGGGTAAACTACTGAGACTCAAACCTACACTAAACTTATCTCTGGCTGAGTCCTACTCTGGCAGGTGATAATGGTTGGAAGTAAAGAACTTCCTTTGGGTAATCTGTTCATATTTATCTCATTATGGCTGGTTGCTACAGAGACACATTATTGAAAGTGGAAGGTGCTATTAATGATTTCCCTTGCCTTTGTTCAAGTAATCATTCTTTTCAAAACTTAATTTAAATATTTTATTTATTTCATAAATTTAGTTTTACTCATCACTTTTCTTCCTCCCTCAAATAAGTTATAGGCAGCTGTTGATTGCATGAGGAGAATTAGTTTCTCCCAGGGCTGAGCTTTCTTAGTTGTAGTCCAATTCAGAGTGCTTAGCCTAGAAGTCATATACAAACATATAGTACTTATTAACAGAAGTTTTCTATTTCAACTTGTAGATAAACTCAAAAATTCAGATTAGAATGTATATATGTGTGAGAATACCCATGTATGATGTATGATTATGTGTTTGACTGTGTGCATATGTGTGTATACTCATATATAGTGTGTATTGGTGTGCATGTGTGTAACATGAGGGTCTGTTTGTTGGGGTTTCTGTCCTGCCCGGTTCCTACAGTCATTAGGTCCCAAAGAATCACACAGAAGGTCTACATACGTTATAAAACTGATTGGCCCATTAGCTCAGACTTCTTATTAACTATTATTACTTATATTAGCCCATTATTCTAGTTTATGTTAGCTACATGGATCAGTACCTTTTTCAGTGGGGCAGTCACATCCTGCTTCTTCGGTGTCTGGACAGGACTGGGGAGGAATGGACTTCCTTCTTCCAAGAATTCTCCTGTTCTCGTTGCCCCATCTCTACTTCCTGTCTGGTTGTCCTGTGTATACTTCCTGCCTGGCTACTGGCCAATCAGCGCTTATTTAAAACATAAATGACAGAATATAGAATTATCCCACACTGCATGTGTAAGTGTATAGCTTGTGTTTGTGTGTGTGTTAATGAACCACCTTAATGTAATTTCTCTGGATGATTTACGATACTATTATAACACACCACAAGTAAAGAGGTTGGACAAACTTGAACTAATTGAAAATGTAACTTTATTTGTTACTCAGTTCTACAGACTTATTCAAAGAATCTTATATTATCATTTTTCCTTGTCCTTTTTGGGAAGCATAAACAAATTTGTGATAATTAACAAAGAAAGTTTGAGCTGGCTGTCCTTGACTCAGCCATAGGTGGTCTGGATTGTAGAAAAACTGATAGTCTACATTTTTACAAAGTCTTTGTTGTAAAAGGTAGTGTGATGGGCACAGTGCCTCACTTTAAGACAA
This sequence comes from Alexandromys fortis, assembly GCF_014885135.2. NCBI lineage: Eukaryota > Metazoa > Chordata > Mammalia > Rodentia > Cricetidae > Alexandromys > Alexandromys fortis. The sequence goes on along the minus strand of NW_026067948.1, from coordinate 7,368,963 downwards.
ATTACATAAAATCCTGGTTATACATTTGAGAAAAGAAAGAATGAATAAAGGAGTAAATTTTATTCACTCATCTTTACGAGAAGAAATATTAAAAATAAAGAAAAAAAGGCAAAGATTTACTTGTCTTTTTTTACTTATTTTCCCTATGGTTCCATTTAAACATGCCACTAGTAAAAGTTAACTTGGAATTTCAATTTCAGAAATGAGGATTCCCATCATCAAATTTACTTTTACTTGCTCCGCATTTTGGATATGGTGCTAGGAAGTTTCTGAGATTTTTTGAAATTTCTATTAAGAATTTTAGATATCCTTGTAAAATTCCTAAGTTTTTAGCTCTATATAATTTGGCAAACCCATGATAAACATACACCATCAAAACCCATTTCATAATCCCCATAGTTCAAGTTCATATACAAATTGCCTTTCCTTGTGAATATTTCTTTTCTTTTATGAACTAACCATCCCTGATAGCATTTTAGTGAAGAATATATCAAAATAAGATAATGCGCTCCCATGCATCTCTTTATAGTGACAATTTTCTTCTCAAGATAGCAATATTAAATTGAAAATTCTCTCCTTGCTCACCATTGTTATTTTCCCTCCCAAGACCATGCCTATGTGGTTTAAGAGAAGAGACCATTACAATTTTATTCTATTAGAAGAGACTAAGGCTAGAAGAGTCTAAGTGCATCTCGCATCATGTTGTTTGCAAGCCTGGACACAAAACTGACATCTGCAATTTTCCTGCAAAAGTATACTCTCGCAAAATGAACAAACCATTTCCTCTCAAAAAGGAAAAATGACAGAGGGAAATATGTCATTATGCTACCACTATTGCTAGATGCTGGGTGCTTTAACCAGTGTTTCTAAAAGAGATAAGAGATTTGTTTGGTTATTGGTACTCCAGTCATTTAAAATCTGTAAATAGTTTGTAATTCTAATTTGTACAATATATACAAAATAGATGGTGGTACCACATGCATAAAATGCACATATCACCCTTACTTAATCTTTATGCTTCAATCATTAATTTTAAAAACTTTATTAAGAACTTTGCTGTGGTTTCAAAAATGTATTAAGAGCAACTTATTAGCAGACAGACATGGGTAAGTGTGATGTCATTCATTTCAAAAATATACATGAATATGTACAGCATAAATGTCAGCAATGGATAAATGGTTGGGATTGGCTGCTCTGCAATGCTATCTTTAGGCAAATATACCATGACTAAAGATATATTAGGAAAGCACTGGTGATTGTGGACTTAATAGAATTTGTTTTGCCCTGCTGGACATCAGTAACATGTGAATGACAATATTCTCCTCTTAAAGGCTCTCCTTAGAGGGTTGAGTGCCTGCGTTGTCTATACTTTCTAAGGCTTAAAGCCAAACATTCCACAACTGGCAAGCGTAGAGACTGCAGGAGCTTATTAAAGAATCATGCCAACAGCAAACATGGACAGTCCTTTCTGATTAGATTTTACTGCTACAGTGATGCAAAATTCGATATTGTTTTTTCAACCCATTCTGGCATTATTTTCTCATCACCGACAATAGCTTGGCTTTATTCTATCAGTCATTAAAGACTGTCGACTCTGACTTTTGATTGTGTTTTAAGCACACAAAAATTTTATTGGTCTATTTATGAGTTTAGTGCTTTAAAATTATCAAATGCTTTATAATTACCCGTGAAAATGTAAATGTAATAGAAAACATTTTTACTTTGACGTTTTATAGCTTGAATTATATAGAATTTGCATTTTCAGAGTTTTATGGTAATATTTGATGTAAATTGTTTTGGAGGTTTTTACATTCACTTTTAATTACTTTTGTTTACTTAAAAAATTCAGTTACTTTGCAATTCAAATTTTTTAGAAAAATAATGAATAATGATTTAAATGTGAATTATATTTAGGGAAATTTATAGTCTTAAGAGCATAAACATGTGTGCAAAACTATATTTATGATATTGTTGGAATTGTTCAAGTACAAAGTGGGCTGTTAGACATGATGCCCTCCGATCACTTCCCACCATGGTATTCTTTACCAATCCTATTGAATAATATCTTGAGCATATTTTACATATTTTTCTAAATTGTTTACTGAAACATGTTTCTCTGGACCTCATTTGGAATATCAGTAATTCAGCATTGGTCACAGTGATGCTAAGATTTAGCAAAGCATGATATATAACACATACTAAGAGTTAAATCAGAGAAACTCTGGAAACTTAACCATTGTGGAGCATGGAGAGTGTGGTCCTTTGTCTCGTCCACTCTCTGAGCATACACACACTTCAGTCAGGATTACCACTCCAAACAAACAAAAATCTTATTTTCTGCAATGGTTCAGGGTTCCTTTTCTCTACAAGTAAAGATAATTATAATCAAAGAAATTAACTGATCGTCTTTTCTTCATGTCAACATCTACCTTATTTATTTCCACTGATTTTCAATGGTATTTGTAAATGCCTGGTCTACTTGGTGATGGCATTATTTTTTTTTCAGTTGTAGTGATTTTCTAGTTTTGTAAAATAAAAGAAATCAAATGGACAACATATTTACCTTCTTAGTAAATTTCCAGCATATCATCTATTACTATTACCCTAAGGACAATCCTGGGTTGAAGATCTTTAGAGAATTTCATCATGTTCATCCTAATTTTGAGCTCATTGAGAAGCAGCTCAAAATTTCCTCTTCTCCCCCGGGGTCTTCATTTCATATCTGCTTCTCTACTTGTTTCTTTAACGTTTATTTTTCTTTAGATCTTACAAGAAACTTCACAAGCTTCAGTCTCTTGTATGTTTCTCTTGAGGACAGTTACGGTGACGACCAAAGCCAGGGAAAATGGCAATCAGAATTCTTGGTAGTGTATGAGAATCCCTTGACAAGGTCAACTGGGAGACATGAACCTATAGATAATGAGAAAAGAGAATCACTAACATCAAGATTGAATGTAGACTATGTATAAGGTAGAAGCAGAGAGTTTGAAACAGGAATTGAAGATATTTTATGGTACAATTATCAATTTCTTTTTGAAGTTTTTCAAGTAGGCTAAAAATAAAAATTTAATTTTAGTTGATAAACTACCCAAATTGGTATTCAGTAGTTTTCTCTGTGCTTGCTGATAGGGCAGCTTCTTAGTGTTCTATTGCAATGAAGAGACATCATAAACCAAGGCAACTCCTATCTAAGAAAGAAATTAACTGAGGTTTTCTCAGTTTCAGAGGTTTAATCCATTATCATTGTGGCTGGTATTATGAGCAGGCAGGCACTGGAACAGGAGCTAAGAGCTACATTCTGATTTATAGGCAGAGGGAAGAAGGGGGAGAGAGAGGGAGGGAGGGAGGGAGGGAGGGATGGATGGAGGGAGGGAGGGAGGGAGAGAGAGAGAGAGACAGAGACAGAGAGAGACAGAGAGAGAGAGACAGAGAGACTGGGCCTTGTATGGGGTTTTGAAACCCCACCTCCACTGAAATACTTCCTTAAATTCACATTTTATAATCCTTATAGTGTTATTCCATGATAACTAAGCATTCAAATATACGAGTCAGAGGGGCCATTCTTATTCAAACCTGCAAAGTCCCTCATGGTAGAGGTTTAACCCTGTCTTCCTTGCTATAGTGAACTGAAATTGCTTGGAAACCATTGGCCCAAATGAACCCTCTCACCTCTTAAGTGGTTTCTATCAGTGTTTGGTCAGAGTAATGATTAAATAAATACAGCTGCCAATGAAGTAACCCTCCCAATCTGAACCGAGGAAAAACAAATGAGATACCACACTTTAAGAATTCTGAGCACATACCTGTAACATTAGAAAACAACAGAAAGCAACAGGAGAAAACCACTACATTTAGAATTTAGGAAAAAAAAAAAAAAACCTGGATCCCTGGTTGATCCCTGGAAGAATCTGATCTAGTAGTTGACACAACCTACTATCTCTCAAAGACTAGAGAATGAAACTAATATCTGCAATCACTACCCAAATTAGGTGGAATCAAGATGAAAACGCTGCACTGAGAAAAGCTACCAAGTCATGTGGCTAAACATAGATCAGAAATACGGGTTAATTTAAGTTGTAAGAGCTAGTTAATAATAAGTCTGAGTGGCACACACCTTTAATCCCAGCACTCAGAAGATAAAGGCAGGTGGATCTCTGCCAGTTCAATACCAGCCTGGTCTACAAGAGCTAGTTCCAGGACAGGTACCAAAGTTACAATGAAACCTCGTCCCAAAAAACAGGGGAAAAAAGCCTAAGCTAATAAGACTTAATATGGGCTTCAGTATGTTTCTTTGGGACTGAACAGCTGTAGCATCATGCAGGAAAGAAACTTCAGTCTACAAATAGTCTACAAACACTTGTCAAGGATTTCCACATAAAGCATGAGAAAGCTTTAAAAAAAAATGATTCTAGACAGGCAGAGTCAAGCACAGCTTCTTTGTAGCAATATTGTCTTGGGTGGGCCCTATTTGCTGATGGCAAGCTCAGGTACAGCTCCTTTAACAGAGGCTGCCTGACTCAGCCTTAGCAACAAACCTGTGCTGCTCTTTTAAGAGGCACAATCACCACTGAAATGTTTTTTTATGAGCAGCCAGAGGCATGCTTCTTGGTAGTGGTATGAACCTAAACCTCCACAGAATTGTGGTTAAAAAAAAAATGTGGATCCCAGCGGCACCTCAGCCATGAAACTAATCTCTCAGGAAGCAAAAGAGTGGGACCGATCCAGCTGCCAAAGCTACGACTTTAATCTTAGCCATATCATGTAGCAAATTAAAGACTTATGTGGTCAGAAAAATGAAGATATACAGTAAAGACAGAATCAGATAAAAAAAATCTTAGCAGTTTACAGTAAAAATTTATTTTTTTGTTTTTTTTTAATTTCTTTTTTATTACTTTATAAATAATACCAATCAAAATTTCCACTTCCCCCCCTTCNTATTTTTTTGTTTTTTTTTAATTTCTTTTTTATTACTTTATAAATAATACCAATCAAAATTTCCACTTCCCCCCCTTCTCCCACTTCCCTCCTTCTCCCGCCCCACACTACTTCCTACTCCCTTAAAGTCCTAAGAGAGGGCAAGGTACCCTGCCCTGTGGGAAGTCCAAGCCCTCCCTGCTACATCCAGGCTTAGGAAGCTATGCTTCCAAAGAGAATAGGATCCCAAAAAAGCCAGTACATGCAGTTGAGACAAATCCCAGTGCCATTATCATTGGCCCCTCAGTCTGCTGCAATTGTCAGCCACATTCAGAGGGTCCGGTTTGATCCCATGCTCGTTCGGTTCCAGTTCAGCTGGAGTTGTTGAGCTCCCATTAGCTCAGGCACACTGTCTCAGTGGGTGGACCAACTCCTCATGGTCCTGACTTCCTTGCTCATATTCTCCCTCTTGCTCTTCAACTGGACCTTGGGAACTCAGTCCAATGCTCCGATGTGGGTCTCTGTCTCTATCTCCATCTGTCACTGGACGAAGGTTCTATGGTGATATTCAAGATAGTCATCAGTCTAACTATGGGACAAGGCCAGTTCACACACCCTCTCCTCCACTGCCCAGGGTCCTAGCTGGGGTCATCCCCGTGGACTCCTGGGAACCCCTCTAGAGCCAAGCCTCTTGCCAACCCCAAAATAGCTCCTTCAAGTAAGATATCTTCTTCCCTGCTCCCTATCAGTCTGTCCTCCTTCTCAACCATTCCATTCCCCCAAGCTCTCCCTGACCCTCCCCTTCTCCCTCTTCCCTTCCCTCCCTCTTTTCCCTTCCCCCTACCCCATGCTCCCAACTCTACCTACCTCAGAAAATTGGAAAAATTTAAAAAGTCTACACTTAAAAATATGTGTAGGCTTGGGAGAGAAAAGACAAAGGATAGAGAAAGTATTTTAAACAAAGAAATAGAGTAGTCAGGGGCGTGGCACACACCTTTAATCCCAGCATTTCGGAGGCAGAGGCAGGGGGATCTTTTGAGTTCAAGAGCAGCCTAGTCTATTGAGTGAGTTCCAGGACAGTCAGTGATACACGGAAAAGCCCTCTTGCAATAAACCTGAAAATAAAAATAGGAATAAAAGTAGATTGAATAAAATAAAAAGCCACATAAAGAAGGAAAATATACAGAGAAACTTAAACCTGATTCAGTATGTTATTGTGTTATCTTTGAATTGTTTGACTGCTGAGGGAGGAGTAACAGCTGCTAAAAGACATTTGATTATAAATGCTGATGGATTCATCTTACCTATATATTTTGAAAATGCCTTGACTTCAAATTTTAATTCAAAAGCTATATTACTTTGGAGCAGAGGTTTTGTTTTTGTTTTCACAAGAACTGAAAGGCTGTGAATTCAATCCAGGTTAAGAAAAATAAGACCCTATTAAAAATCTCTGATGGGAACAGCTACCCCAGGTGATTCAGTGTTTCAGAGAACATCTGCTGTAGTTTCCTCTTACTTCTGTATCCAGAACAGATTCAAGACTGCTGGTTGAGATGATCCAGCCTCAGAATACTACAGTCAGGACTTGAACATAATCTTAAATTTTCTTTGAGTGCCCATAAGATTACCAGTGCCTGCAATCAGCAGATAATAGCCTAGAAAACTAGGTTTGCCTTTGATTAGTGTGTTAGTTACAAGTTATTATGGACAATGGTCAGGAGGAAAAAAAGCTAAACAGGCTGGGCAGTGGTGGAAAACACTTTTAATTCCAGTACTCGAGAGGCAGGCAGATCTCTGTGAATTCGAAGCCAGCCTGATCTACAAGAGCTAGTTCCATACAGGCTCTAAAAGCTACAGAGAAACCCTGTCTCGAAAAACAAAACAAAATAAACAAACAAACAAAGCTAAACAAAGAAGATTAGATTCAGGTTTTGAAAAGAAAAATGGGTTGGGGGAACTCCTTTGGGATAGTGCATTGGTTTAATAAAACTCTGATTGGCCAATCTAGGCAGGAAGTATAGGCAGGGCAACTATACTAAGAGAATTCTGGGGAGAGGAAAGGCAAAGACACAGTCACCAGCCAGATGCAGAGGAGGCAAGAGAAGAGTGCCTCCTGGATAAATGGTACTAAGACACGTGACTAGACATGAATGAGAAATATAGGTTAATTTAAGTTGTAAGAACTAGTTAATAATGAGCATAAGCTAAAAGGCCTACCAGTTTTTAATTAATGTAGGCCTCTGTGTGTTTTTTGGGACTGAATGGCTGAAGGACCAGGTGGAACAAAACCTTCTGTTTACCTTAATATCCAAGTAATTTATAATAATTTAAGAACTATTCATAAGTAGACTTTTCTGTTCCAAAATCACAGATAACAATTAATTTACTAAATCTTTCATGCCCCATTAAAAATATATAGATATCTTTCCTGTTCTATTAACTCGATCATTTATTTATATACCTTTTGATATACTGATGGAGAATGTTTTGTTGTTTTAATTTTCAAACAAATTTGGTATACAATTCTCCAAGATAATATAGTTGAAAAGGAAATGCTAAGTTGCAGCATCATGGCAAGAAGATGCTGCATCCTATTTATCTATGAACCCTTATAGTCTATAGTGAACGAGGATCAACATTTGATAAGTAGTGTATTAGTTTTCTATTGCTGTTGTAAAAAATTTGCACTAAGGGCTTAGTGACTGACAAAAACAAACGCTCACTGTGTATTTCAAGAAGTCAAAAGCAAAGGTAGAGTTGCTGGCTGAGAGCCAGAGTGTCAGCCGAGTTATTTACTTCCACAGGCTCCCACAGGAGAACCCATTTATTTACCTTCTCAGTGTCTAGAGGCTATTTGTGTTCCTGGGCTCACCGCCACATTCTTCATTGCTCTGTTCTCTTCTTTCTATCATGTCATCTGCCATTAACTGATTCTTCGCTCTTACTCCCCTAAGAGCTCTTGTTATTACATTAGGCACACACAAATTACATAGGATAAACCCTCCACTTCAAAATTCTCAATCAGTCCAACAAATTCTATTTTGCAGAGTAGAGTAACATAATCGCAAGGACTTGTAGTCTAGGTTTTAATACATGAATGCCATTAGGGAAACCATGAGTTGATCCATTACAAATAGAGAGAGATATAAAGGAATAGTTCATCTGTTTCAAATAGGAGATAAAAAGGAATACAAGAGAAACCTAATACTGTGTGAGGGAGTTTCTGTTATCAGTTCATCCACAGAACAGGTCTTTGCTGCTGCCCACTATGGGCTCTTGTCCCACTGAGTCTTCCCTGTGCTCTGTAAATTCACAATTAGACATGACAATTAGAGCATGAGTGACCAAACGGGCTGTCTGTGTGCAGTAGTGGATTTCTGGGAGTATGCAAGGTGGCTGAACCCAGTTTGTGTTTACTGCCCCAGAAACTATCTGGACAATTTACATCACTGCTTAACAATTAATATTTTGGAAATTAAAATATTATCTTTTAATTTATTTTCTTTTGCCTTTTCTCTCTTTATGTTCTTCTCTACTCTTTGGGCACAATGATGCTTTATTTATTTTTTTATTTTAGTAATAATATCATTGCTTTTATCACTATCATTAACTTATGAGTTAAAACATTTTCATGATTTTTGCTTCTTTGTTTTTAATAGGCTGCCTTTTATATTGCTGTGAGTTTCTCAATTGCTTATATTTATAGAACTTTATATACTATTACAGTATACAAGATAATAAACCCTTGTATTTTTTTTCTTCAACAAGATAATTTGCTACAAGCTAAGTTTTTCATCCTACTTGATAATACGTCCACATTTGGCCCAAAGAAGGATACTTTTTCTCATCTATTGTTATGTTTACTTAAGTAGATGCATTGACAGCTTCAAGGCAAAGGAAGACAAGGAGAATTGCAGTTTGAGGTACTTAGGGGTAAGTGTCTAAAAGGAAGGCAGATTATGCTGACTTTAAATGGAAAGGACAATGAAAAGATAGGTTGTGTACACTGGTTTACATGCTGTCATTGGACTTTGTAGGACAAGAACCTAGATTAGTCCCATGGGATTGCTTTGGAAGACTAACAATGACTGGTGTCTTGGAATGTAATGACATATTGTGATCTACAGAGGTGTTAAAGCATGACATTTCAGGAACCCCGCCTGTCAGTCAACTACAGGAGTGTATTTGGAGTACAACAAGGCTCAGGCAAATGCTCAGGCAGTGAGTGGTGGCTGTCCAGCTGGGAGCGGGAGCAAGTATGATAGAGAAATTGAACAAAGAGAAAATAGGGAGTAGGGATGGGGCATGGAAGAGGGGAAGGGGATATTGGTGAAAATTATGTAAGTACAGTGTGTCTGTATAACATTCTCAAACTATTTTTTAAATTGTGAAAAGGAAAAACTAGAGAAAGCTATTTTTACAAGTAAGTAATTTAATCTATTTTTAATAAATAGGATTTACTGTAATGATAAAAATATCTTAATAGGTTTTTCCTTAACTCATCACATCATGGAAAATTCAAGAATATGTGTACTAGGTTTACAAGTTAGATAAATAGTAGTTAATAATTGGTAATGTGCTCAAGATAATGTTAAAATCTGAAATAAGCAAGAAGAAAAATTTACTGAGAAGTACCCTCAATTTAAAAGCAAAGCATTTCTTTGTCCTTTTGACAGACAGGGTCTTATAACACCCTTTGTTTCTTAACAGTAGAAGAAAGTGCTGTTTACCAGAGACAAGGCATTCTTCTAGTTAAGTTTCATCAATGTAAATGTACTATACAAACCCACTTTAGTTCTTGAAATTAAGTTTAATTTAGAACTGTTTTACAGTTAAAAATCCATTTTTAATGAGAAACAGAAATCAAATTATTGGTTTAAATTTGAAATAAATTTGAACCATCATAAAAACTGGCAGAAACCTGGTGACAGGGAAACTCCCAGTAACCCACATGGATGAACCCAGCCAGGACTCCAACCTATAGTGGAGAGGGTGTCTGAACTGGCCTTCCCCTGTAATCGGATTGGTGACTATCCTAATTGTCACCATAGAACCTCCACCCAGTAACTGATAGAAACAAATGCAGAGATTCACATCCAAGCACTGGTCCAAGATCCTGAAACCTAGTGGATGAGATGGGAGAGGGGTTATATGAGCAAGGGAGGTGGGGGGGGGCAGAATCATTATGGAGAAACCCACAGAGATATCGGACCTGAGTTGTGGGAGCTCACAAACTCTAGACTGAAAGCTAGGGAGCTTGCATGGGTCTGACCTAGGCCCTCTGCTTGTGGGTGACAGTTGTGTACTTTGGTGTGTTTGTGGGTCCCCTAGCAATGGGACAAGAATCTGTCCCTGGAGCGTGAGCTGGCTTTTTGGAGCCCACTCTGTATGCTGGGAGGCTTTGCTCAGCCTTAATGCAGGGAGGAGGGGCTTGGTATGCTAGGCTTTGTTGACTCCCCATGGGAATCCTTACTCTTACTGAGGAGTAGACAAGTCGAGAAGTCGAGAAAGGAAGTGGTGGGGAGGAAAGGGAAGCTGTAGTTGATAGATAAAATAATTTAAAAATTTAAAATAAAAAACAAATGATCAGAAATCATCAAAACTATAAAATAATTTCTAATTTTGAAACCTTAGCGAGGTCTTGATGAGGCAGTATTGTATGATAGTGGACTATTTAGTATTTACTATAGAATGTTACTAAGCATTGCTACATATTTTAACTAAAGGTCATCATATGAAACTCTCCATCACAAAATGGTAGCATATGACGGGGTGAATATAACCTGGCCTATTTTACAAGTTGTTTCTGTTAATTCAATTAACACATATTCTTAATCAAGTGTTCACTCTATTCTAGATACTTGTTGTAACAAGCAGAGTTATAATTATTATTCTTTTGATTGTGAAGGTTTGTGCTATAGAGTGTGGTACTTGTGGTTCTGACCCAGCTTGTTTATTGTAGTGGCTATTTTCTCGTTACTGTCAGAGACTCCTTGGTAGGAACTAGATTAGATGGGAGAATTTACGTGGCTTATGGTTTAGAAGACAAAGAGACTTTTCATAATAGAATAGGCGCTGTGTTGGGACAGTCACAGCTGTGCACCAGAAGTGTTAGATGAATTGCTGAGAACTGGAAAGAAAGGAAATCATAGAGTTCAGCTGGAGCTAGGGCCAAGCTATGGTCCTTACCACCTGCCCAGAGAACAACTTCTCCAGGAGGAAACTGCTCCCAGAGCTTTCACAACTTCTCTTTAGTTAGTGTTCTCCTACTGTGGATAGATGTCATGACCTAGACAGCTTATGAAAGAAAACCCCCAGTTCAGGCTAGCTTGCAGCTTTTGAGGATGAGTCATGATCATGGTGCGGAGCAGGGTGGTGGGACAGCACAGTGCTGGAGCAGTAGTGTGTTGTTCTACAAATAGGAGGCAGAGACAGACAGACAGACAGAAACAGAGAGACAAAGAAAAAGAGAAGAGACAGGGCCTAGCATAAGCTTTCTATATTCATCATCAAATATATATATNAACATGAATGTATAATTTATGGGATTATTTTAATTAAAAACACTACAGTTTGCCATACAGCACCACCAGTTGGTGATGGAATGTTCAAATATGATTCTATCAGGAATATCCAACCCCAAAACCTTAACATTGAGGTTAAAGTTTTAACCTCACCTTAAGAACCACCACCTTAAGAATTTGAAGCCTAGTATAGAAGGCATATATGTAACGTTCTGAGTGATAGAATTGGAGTGTATGGAATGTCACTTTTAGTGTGTCCCACGATAACGTACCAAAGTACTATCAGGAGGTGAAATTTTTCTTACATATGTGAGAATGAGTAAAGGTTAAAGTATTGGAGAGCACATGGTGATCTCATCATATTGTGCTTAGCAAAGATCACTTGGATAATATGTTACAACACATTCTGGGTCACAGACCATGGTTTGTGTTAAAATAAAAAATCAAGGACTGTCTGAAGCCTGAAAATATTTGGAAGTTTCTCATTTGTTTTGCATATAAACAATATAAGGCTTTGACATAAATACTAAATAATGTGTTTCAGTTCCTTTGGTTAAGAACATGATAATCAAATTTATTTTCAAGAAGCATTTCCCTTTTTAAAAAATATTTTAGAGACATGGTGCTTAAGTTGAAAGTGCTTCTTGTATTTGCAAAAGACTTTAGTTCCTTGAACTCATGTGAGGTGGCTCATAACTCCCTGTAACTCCAGCTCTAGGGGACCTGACACTTAATTCTGGCCTCCTTGGGTACTGTTATGAGCATAACCAGTACACACACAAACACACAAGAATGCATATTTTTTAAGTTAAACCTTTTAGAAAAGAAAAAAAAAGTTCTTGACTGAGAACTCTAAGTCAAAGTGTCTAGCAGGGAAAGGGCTCTCTGCCGTTCTGTAATCTCTGCCATTCATTTTGCAAGCACCATAAATTATTACAGTGGTGAAACGGCCTAAGAAACATAGCATTCTGTCATCATTGAATCTTTATATTTTAAATTCAATCATAAATTAGGTACTCAGGAGGCATTGCTTTAAGCGTTCACATGAATCTCCTCAATGTTCTTACATTTCCTACAGTAGATGTAAAGCAAAGCTAGACATAGTGGTGTACATCTGTAATCTCAGCACTTGGGAAGCAGAGCCAAGAGGATCTCTCTCAGTTCAGGTTCAGCCTGGGGAGATGCTGCACCATATAAATAAGTAAACATATACATAGATATACCTTACCTAAAGCAATAGTGAATAAATAAGGGGTAGAAGTAGGCTATTAAATATTTTCGTGGAATTTAGACATTTCAATATTCACTCACGTCCACATTTGTAACTGAACCGAGCTATGCATAAAATGTTCTGCGTATTTATCATGCCTTTTTTCTATTTAATAAATAGGAGTTCCACCAGGTCCAAGCTCAGAAACAAATCATTGTGATTGTCTTTTAAGCCTCAGTCCCTTTGTCTTTGTGAATAGCACTCTACAGTAATAACCTCATCATCTCGACTCCTTTGGTATTTATTGTAAGGACATTAATTCTGATGGGCTCATTTAGCATTAATGTGGATGTCATGAGCACTTCACCAGGAGCGGGATTTCTCCTGGAATTCATCATTAATTAGCCAGGTCATTCCTTCAAAGCATTAGTCTTAGAACAGCCACACTTCAACACACGGCTTTCAACAAAGCACATCAAGGCTCTTTCTGTCAGGAGGGCCACTTCCACGTGCTTGAGTCTATTGAGAGAAAGTTATGGGAGTGAGCAGGATACAATAGACAAGGTGTGGTAATTATCAGACAGCTGATTAATGGAAAGCTAAGGTTTTAATTGAGCTTCTGTGGTCCCTACAATAGCGTGAATTGAATAAGGAACTTGATTGCACTTTAAATTTCTTTGGTGTATAAAAAAGCAATAGCGTTAAATAAAAGACTCAAATAAGTGCTTCAGCTTTCATAGAAAGCATTAAAAAATAAAAGCCACCAGTTTAAAACTGTAGTAATTGGTGCCTTAATGAGGGAATATCTCGGCTAGAAACACTCGTATATTCTTAAGTGAAAGCATTTTTAATGATAAAAAGCATATTTTTGGATTTTGTAGTGTTTATCTGAAAAAAATATAAATTTTGAAAGTAACTGTGATTTTATTGCATTATTCTCTTTTATGGAACTAAGACAGCTATTTCTTCTGTATACACTACTATCAAGGTCAATCTATTTTTCATTAAAATAGCAAGAAAGTTGAAGTGTCTTAACGACATCATTGTGTTCTCTATGATATCCTGCATCTTCCCCCAAACCATTTGATTAAATGGAAAAGCATTTAAGATGAGTGTAAATGGGAAGAGGTGTTGAGTTCACTCTTACGGGGTGGCTTCTTGCTAACAAATCCTCTCTACATTCTGACATTGCAGAAATTCCTTTCACTTTGTAACTTAACTTAGAGAGAATAAAAGGAAGATATACTGAGAGAGACAGGGACAGGGACAAAGAAATAGAAACACACAGAGAGAGACAGAAAAACAAACAGCCCTCACCATGACATTCATGTTGCTTCCATATTTTAGATATTGTGGCTCATTCTGCAAAACAATGCTATTACCAATGTTTCGCTGAGACTTTAACTGCTTTGTTTGTTTGCTGTGAGGTGGGGAGAAGCACTGCAAACTAGGTTTGTGAGGTTCACATTTTGGAAGACTCTGGATTATGTTTTCCAGCCAATTCCAAGGTCAATCTGAGAGATACAAAGCTCCCCTAATTCTTACCCAAACCTTTCCCAAAGATGGCTGCTCCTAGTTTGTGCCATTTAATACTAGCCACTGTTAGAACTACGTGATGACATAACACTGTTGCATGGTTGGTTGGTTTTTATTCTGACTAGTGGTATTAAGTAGCTTTTAAATTTTTTATTTTTTATCTTGCCATTCTTTTCTTTCTTAAAATTTTCTCTTCTTATCCAAATACATTATTCTAGCACTACTAAAATCTCAATGTTTTTGTTATTATTTTATGTACCAAATCAACCAAACTGAGTCAACACTCAATCCTGGGTCTAGTATGTATGTGGATTCCTGTCACATCTGAAGGTGTGATTTCTTATATCATGCTTGATTTAATTCTGTACTCTGATTTAATGGTCTACAGTCTGACTATAACAGTACCACAGTGTGCTGATGGCTGCTGCTTTGTGCTAAGTTTTCAAGTCACAGAGTAGGAGACATTCACCTCTGTTCTTTTTCAAGATTATTTGAGTTATTTATGAAGTTTTGTGACTTCATGGGAGTTTTAGGATTTTTCCCCTTATTTTTGAAAAAACTTCATAAACATAGGGTACATTTTCACTGCTTAACATCTTCCTCCCATCACTAAAATATGTCTATGTGCTTTTTACTATTATGTTTTTATTACTTAAAACTATTCTTAAATTTAAATATATTTTGATCACATTCTTCCCTCTCTCAAGTCCCCCTCCCTTCCCATGAAACTTTAAGTTCTTTCTCAAAAAAAAAACAAAAAAAAAACAAAAAAAAAAAACAAGTCACTTATACCAGCTGGTTGAGGGAAAATGAGTTTTCTCCAACAGAGTGACACTGGGTATATCAACCACTCCATGAAAGGCCTTGTGTTCAGTAATAGTTCAACAACATATAATGTTTTATGTTAGTATATACAGCCTTCTTGATTCTCTTATTTGTGAGCATTTCAACTTCCTCTTTTATATGTCGTTGGCAATAGAACTATTTCCTTGATTTTTTTTTCAGACAATTTATTTTTAGTGTGTAGAAACACAACTGAATTTTATAGGCTGATTTTATGTCCTGAGACTTTATTGAATGCATTAATTAGCCATGTCGTGTGTGTGTTTGGGTTTTGGTGAGTCACTGATGGATTTTGTGCTATGTAGACAGCCTGAGGCAGTGTTGGAAGCTTGATACCAGTGGATGGTGGTGAATAGATGGGGCCTTAGAGTGGCATCCTTGGGACAGTAGTGACATGGCATGCACACCTCTAGGAAGGGCCTAGGTGAGCAGGCGGGTGGCTTTTCTGGCTAACTTCAGTGCAGCTGATTTCCGCACTATGCCTACCCTCACTGCAGCAACTTCATAACTGAATTTGAGATTCTTTTTGTTACGTTTTTTCCTTTTTATTGATTTTATTGGGCTATATATCTTTCTTTGCTCCCCTCTCTTCCTCACCCTCACTTCTACCCTCTCCCATGATCCCTATGCTCCCAATTTACTCAGGATATCTTGATTTTTCTACTTTCTATGTAGACTAGATCTGTGTATATCTCTCTTAAAGTCCTCCTTGTTGTCTAGGTTCTCTGGGATTGTGAATTGTAGGCTGGTTTTTCTTTGCTTTTTGTCTAAAATCCACTTATTAGTGAGGACACATTATATTTGTCTTTCTAGGTCTGGATTACCTCACTCAATATGATGTTTTCTAAATCTATCCATTTGCCTGCAAGTTTCAAGATGTCATTATTTTTTACACTGTGTAGTACTCCATTGTATAAATGTACCACATCTTCTTTATCTGTTCTTCACTCAAGGGGCATAAACATAAACAAAAT
This sequence comes from Alexandromys fortis, assembly GCF_014885135.2. Lineage (NCBI taxonomy): Eukaryota > Metazoa > Chordata > Mammalia > Rodentia > Cricetidae > Alexandromys > Alexandromys fortis. The sequence goes on along the minus strand of NW_026067948.1, from coordinate 7,352,962 downwards.
TTCCTTAACTACTTAAATTTTTAAAATACTCCCAAGTAATTACTGATTTAATGAATAAGTCAAAACTGTAAATATGGTTTAATTGGACCATAATAATTACAGGAAACCCATGCATCTTAATGGGCCTCTAACATGCATCGTTGAGAGTTATAGTCATAAATTATTAGTGTAAACCTTGCCACATTATGCATTCCAGTTTCTATGAACTTCACCTGGATTTTCATTTTCTTTCTGGCGAATCTGCCTAGCCTCTTCACATTTGGAACTGTTTGTGGAGCCAGGGTGTTAATGGGATTACTTTATTAAACAGTATGGTGCTACTTTTGTAGAGGATTATGCTGGATCACCATTCATCACCTACTCAGAATTCCTGTGAGCTGAAAATACATTGATGAATTTCATTTTATGAGGGACTAGATCATGATCAAACACAACCTGCGTAATTTTCATGTAAAATGGCACAGATTTATACACATGATTCTCTATATGACAAATGTCTTACTCTTTGCTAAGGTTCTTCAAAGAAAGCCTCTAATATTTTTTTCCTTACTTCTTAAGGCCACAACTCTTCATAGCACACCTGGGGAAAGCAGGAAAAGGTAAGACAGACAAGTTCCCTACTGATCTGTGTTCACCTCTCCTTTCCAACCCATTCACTCTGTTACCCTGCTGCCTGAAAACTGGGCTAATGAGATGGATCACTGGGTATGAATGAGCACCTGCTAAGAAGCTTTACACTTGAGTTCTATGTGTTCTATGTGTAACGCATGTACACAAATGTAATTAATTTTTAAAAGAAAAACAGTGCCCTTCCCAAGCTCAGATTTGGATCAAGGGGAAGGATGGTAGTATTGAGGACCACAGTGAAAATTCATGTGCTGATTCTCTTTTTAAAACCATTTTTTTTGAGAATTTTATAATAAATATTGTATTTAGAGCATTTCCATTCTTTCTTCCAACTCTTCCTTTGTCCTACCCTTAGCTAAGAGTCATGGCTTCTTCTCTAATTATTACTGGTATTGGGCCAGGAGGGGACCTTGTGAAGTTTCTCCCATCCAAGTAGGCAGGTGAACTGGTCTGGTCAGTATGCAAGCCTTATTAAGGAAGCCACATGGTATCACTTTCAATATCATTTCTAGAAAACGCTCTCTGGGAGCAGGTATCCTAGTTATCCAACTCTTACAATCATTTTGCTCCCATTTCGTGATAGCCCTCGAGACTCAGGTGTAGGTGTTATGCTGCAGATGGAGAAGTCAGGGCTAGATGTTCTGCATTCACTTTTTCTTGGCATTGCTTTCAGATGTGAATATCTCTAGTAGCTTCTCTTTGCTGAACAACAGGGTCCTCGAGGAAAGTTAATAGCAATACTTATCTGTGGATGAACGAATATGTGTTTAGGAAGCAGTTAGAAATTATGCCAGTTTGGTAAAATACAAGTAGTAAGTTCTCCCTAAAATCTCTGGCTTCCCCAGGCACAGATAGATGGCTAGGTTTACAGTACCGGGAGTGAGTTCATTTCTGTTGAGCCAGACTTAACTTCAATTAAACAGCTGTTGGTTGTTTCCATGGTATAAGAGATACTCTTGTACTTTTGGAGATATCTGCCATACTGGTTACTTTTGTGTTTTTAATTTTTACACCTTAGTAGGACTGGAAATTGCTTTTCTACCCTGATAATTTGTTCACATACACCTTTGGATACACGAAGGGTGTTACTCAGGGAGGAAGTTTTCAGTATAGTTTAAGCTCAATTCCTCCACATCTCAGTTTGAACAGTATGGGATCTTCAGCAGTAACATCTTACTTTCAAGTTCTGAGAGACAACCAAGTGCAAAAGTAAAAGTCCATCCAATTCTTAGGACACATTTTCCCCCTGCCAACAATTAAATTGAATAGATGTATTCTTTTTCTGAAACAAAGCTATGGAACGTCTAAGAGAGCATACAATGGCCACCATCTGCAGCAGGCATGCATGACAAAGGAACTACTTTAAACCAGATTTTATAAACAGAAATGAATCATGTCTGTATGCTAGAACCCTCACTGATACTGTTTTTAAGTTGAAGTTTTGTGAACTGAGACTTAAAAGATATGGTCACAGGTAGGTTGCTGGCTCCAACAATAATGTGTTTTTCTTAGAAGCCTGAAGATATAAGTTTGGATCTCCAGAGACACAACAGAAAACTGGACTGAGATCATATGCATGAAATTTCAATAAAGCCGGTACCATAAGATGGCATGTAGAAATGGGAAAATCAACATAATCTCAACATCCAACTAGCCTAGCATAAACAGTGAAGAAAAGAGACTGCTTCTCAAATCAAGTAGAAGGTGAAACTGAAAAGAGACCTCCAGATGCATGTCATTGTATATATGGCACTGTACACACCCATGTACATGCAAGATACACACATTAATATCACAATGTTATAATGAAAATATGAATGATTACCCTAACTAGAACCATTTTAAGAACTTTTGTGTTTGGATGCTTTAAAACTCAAGGTACGGGGGTATTTACCCTAAATTTTGTGAGATAAGAGATGGCTCTCTGGGAGATTAATAGGTATTGTCGATTTCTGTAACCTAGACCATACAAAAATGTCACCTGGAAAGCAATTCATGATCTCCACAGAGAAGCATATGCTAGTTGCTGGTGGAGCACCTATCTGTCCATCTGTTTAGGAACTGGCAAATTTGGAGCCTTGGCTTGCTCCAGAGAACTTACTGTTAAGTGTCTTAATATTTAGCAAAGAATGTTGTAGGATTGTTGATCTAAAACCCATTTATCAAAACAGCTCCCTGAAGAATTATCTTTTCATGCACCTAATTGCTATATCTTTTTTTAATTAGAGGTAACAACAGAGACCAATAAAAGAAGCACCTGAATGAATCCCCACTATCCAGAACAAGCAAATGCTAATGCTTCAACTTATTGCTTAAAAAGAGTGTTGAATGAAAATTGTTGTAGCACAAATAATAACATCTCATAAATATTGTGGCTCAAGCTGAAAGATCAGAGAAGCAAAGGAGTCAGCTGTTAGAGAGAACTTTTACCACTATCAGATCTTCAGACTGAAAGAGTGAGATCGTATCTACACGAGTACTCAGACTGAATACTGAGACTAAACTGAACTTTCTGCGTCACATTCCTTTGTAGTGCTAGGATTAAAGGTGTGTCATCCCAAGTGCTGAGATCAAGGGTGTGAACTCTGATTTTCATTTAGTCTGATTCACTCTAACATAACCTGGGGTGGCCTTGAGTCTTGGGATGAAAGGTGTGTGACTCCACTCTCTGGCCTCTCTGGCAAACTAGTGTGGCTGCTGGGATTAAAGGTGTGTGCCATTACTGCCTGGCCTGTATGGCTGACTAGTGTGGCTAGCTTTGCACTCTGATCATTAGGCAAGCTTATTTATTTAAAATACAAATAAAATAGCACTATAAAATGTCTTAAAAATGAATGGCCTTTAAATTTACCTTCCTCGTCTCTACTGATCATAGATCATTCTACTATAGATATAACTTTATTGCAAATTCTCAGTTTAAACATCATGTTTGTGTCTTTGATCCACTATATATTTATCATCAGGAGTAATGTGTAATCTTACATAATGAGATTAAACCATTTCATCAGTGATATTATACATGGTTTTCTTGGAAAACATCTGTGATTAGAGGTATACTGTCTAAAGGAGTCTGAAATAAGTGGAAGATTTACAAGGAAGACACCAGAAACACAGAGAAAATTTATCCTCTTCAAGAGATGGTACTGGAGAAACTGGATGTTCATTGTAGAAGAATGAAATTAGACCCTTTTCATTCACCCTGCATAAAAGTAAACTTCAAATATATCACTGACTTCAATTTTATATTTGTAGAATTATTTCTAGTTTGTAAGGAAGTGTATTGAGTCAATATGAAATAGATAAGGGTATTGAATATCAAAATTCAAAGAACAATGCAAAGGAAAAGAGAAAGAAAAAAAGAAAGGAGGAAAGAAAAAAGAAAGCGAGAAAGAAAGAAAGATAAAAAAAGAAGGAAGGAAGGAAGGAAGGCAGGCAGGCAGGCAGGAAGGCAGGAAGGCAGGCAGGAAGGAAGGAAGGAAGGAAGGAAGGAAGGAAGGAAGGAAGGAAGGAAGGAAGGAAGGAAGGAAGGAAAGCACTGGTACAACAATCTGACTCAAAAGACCTGAGAAAAACTCAAAGATAATTTGAAGACAGACACAGTTAGAATACTAGATCAAAAAGGATTCATTCATTTTTAGGCTGCAAAATTGATGGAATTCAGATATGGATTTCTTCACCTACACTATCTCCACTTTTGTTCCAAGCACTTACTTCTTGTTTTTGAATGAGATGTATTGAATTTTGATACTATACTTTTAGCAGGAGTAGGTTTTGATATTGTATTACATGTGAATAAGGTTATGATACATGGATAGGGAGAACTTTTGGTGAGGCATGGGTTTTGTTAGAACTCAGTCAAAGATATTTTACATACCTCAGGTGATGACGTTTTGGAGTTCTGAGATGGTATTTTATTGACAGTTTTGGCCTTTGGTATGTGATGTGGGAGTGATTTCTTATTAATAAAGAAACTGCCTAGGCCCCTTGATAGGCCCACCCTTAGGTGGGTGGAGAAAACAGAAGAGAATTGTGGGAAAAAGAAGCTTAGTGAAGGAGTCTCCATGATTCTCCCGCTCCAGACAGACGCAGGTTAAGATCCTCCCTGGTAAGCCAGCTCGCGGGCTACACAGAATATTAGAAATGGGTTAGAACAATATGTAAGAGCTAGCCAATAAGAAACTGGAACTAGCCGGGCCAGGCAGTGTTTGAAAGAATACAGTTTCCGTGTAATTATTTCGGGTAATAACCTAGCCATGTGGGTGGCCGGGTGCCGGGGACGCAGCCCCGCCGCTTCATATTTCAACAGGTATGGCATTTTTTAAAGCTTGGTATCTGATAATTATGCATAGATAGATCTGTGTCTTTGTAGACCAAAAGTTGAAGAAACACTTGCTGAGTAATGTCACCCTTTCACTCTTTCGTTTCAATCAATGAAAATGTTGCCAAGGAGAACAAAGTGTTTTGCCTTATTGGTTAAGTTGAGGGACTTATAAGTAAGTGAAGTACCTTACATCATTAGGTAGACATAAAGTACCCATGTGGCATTGAATCTGGAGAACCTTTCTGTATGCAATCATAAGGACACAGTTGTCAAAGGGCGATGAGGGAAAAAGGTATGGTTCTTGTACCGTATTTTAAATATTGATGCTTGAAGCTGGAGAGATAACTCAAGAGAACTCAAAAGAATTTAGAAGATGGAATTTCCATTTCATCCGTGTGAATAAGCTACTCCAAGTTTTACATAAACACACACTATTATTTTGTTTTTTTAAGCATCATACCTATATTGAAAGACTGCCCTGCATTCCTCTAAATAGTTTTTAGATTGTTCTTGGAAAGATTTCAGGCATCTCTGTATTGTCCTCCATGACTGTCATGTGATTCCTTCATGTTTAACTGTTTCCCTGTGGGCTGTGATAACACCTCCTGGCAGTGTGAACTAGAAATTGTTCATCCCACCATGTTCCACTGAAGTACCACGTAAAAAAGAAGCCTCAGAATATTCTTTCTTGTTTTTCTGCTCCTCTAGATCCATGTAACACCCAGCTGTGAAATCTATTCTACATTCCTGTGTATGCCAACATTTTCTCCAATAATGAATATTCCTGTCTGCTGTGTCTAGTAACAACTGAAATATTTTAAATGGCATTTTCTAAGGACTTAATTTGTTACAATCATATCAGGGTCATATTATATTATCACGTCTACACATTGCTGCAAGGTAAAGCCTCTTAATAGCTTGTTTTCCCATACAAGGATAAGAATATTGCAAAAACCTTCATATGTGTTTTTTTACCATCAAGTAACAGATGCAGATTGAACACAGAACTGTCTGATAGCAAAATTTAACCTCTTAAACGAGATATAATAACAAACACCTTAAACATATCTCATTGTTGTGGTTTTAGCTGGCTACCATGCTAATGTTTTACTCTGCATTTCATTTCTCAAGAAAAACAAGCTGATATATGGGTAGCATTATTATCATTGTAATTCAGATACTAAAATTTGAAGACATTATTTGACTCATGATCATACAGTAAGTAGCAAAAGGTGACAGAGAGTGAACCCTATCAGGAGCTTGCCTGTTCTTTCACACCTTCTCCACAGTACCCTGAATCCTCAATGACTTGCTGAACTTTAAATAACTTCTCTGAATTGTCACTTCATTGTATTCCATCCTCTTCTTCCAAGACCTGATGGATGAGAGCAGAGTCTATACTTAGAATGACTCTTTCTCACCTTCACTTGCCCTTCATCCCTGAACTAGAACTTCTGTCCTAGAAAAGATTTCCAAAGAACATGTTATTTACCTCGTTGAGACACTGAAGATCAACGTTCAGACATCAGTGCCGTAGGATCAACCTTGTGACTCTAAAGAAATGTAATATGAACGTCTGCTGCTGAGCATAGTAGTTGAATATAAAATATTGGAAGATGTGTTTGGAGATTTTTTTTAACATCATATCATTAGATGCATTTCATATGTCATTTCCTAATAATACAGTCAGATATTTTTAATTAATATGCAGTATACTGTCCTTTGCATAATATCATCTTACTGTTTCATTTGAGGTGGCATAATGCATTTTCCAGAATTTTTAGGGAGAGTACATTTTGCAATTCTTGCTGTATTTGCCTTTATTGAGATGTTTCTTCCTCCTAATATGCAAAAGAAGTTCACTGAGTCAAAATATTACTTCTCAAAAGTAATTATTATCAAATACCAGTGCAGAAAAAAATCCTGTTATCCTATGACACAGACACAAAAATTCCCTGAAGGAAGTTGTAACAAACAAAGCAACAAAGAAAGCAAGAGGAAGATTAGTTACATCCGAGCCTCATTTACCCAGCACTGGGAGGGTGGGCATAGTGCCATCAATCACACACATTGAAAATGGGATGATTCTTAGTGCCACAGACTTTCAATAATCTTTGCACTTATGACATGAAGATATTTGAAAAATAAGTGTTTTACAAGGCAAGAATATCTAACATAAGCAATCATTAGAGTTATAAAAAAGTTCTATTACATGATCTGAGCTTTTCAGATTTGCAGCTCAGAAATGACTTTTATTAATGATCTTTGATAACAATTCTTCATAACAAAAAATCTGAGAGAAATGCATATTTAGACAATATTGTAAAATGTGGTCTGCAGTGTTTTAGACAATAATTGTGGTGTTCCCCAAAAGAAATATACCTTCATTTGAACAGAACAGTGTCCTAGTATTGCCCAGCTAATTAACTACATATGCCACAGAACGTATCTTAAAAGTCTGTTTTAATATTTAGGATGGAAACAAGGCATTTAATAGCAGTGTAAGATTATGAACAATGACTTATACTTCAAGCCTAAACCCTGTAATGAGAGAACATATTTTGAATTGTATAACCCGATTTAAATGCCAGATTTAAATAGTAAATCATATGCAATTTATTTAAAGCTTATATTCAGCCTTCATATCCAAATGTCACTTCCTTTTATTAATGGGAAACAGTGTTTAAAAGCCAAAAGCATTGCTAAAAGAAAGTGGTGTGTCTGGAAAAATCATAAATAACCCTGAGCACTTTATATGTTAAGTCTACTAGAAATGCAAAATGATTATATATGAGTACATTTGAACAGAGCTGTTGATACTCTAAAAAATGCTGAAGTAACTCCGAAAATTCTACATTGTGTTTGCCATAGCATTTTGTGTGAAATAAAATTCCAGTATATTAAAAATGGAATCATTTAAGAGATTCAAGTGCATATTCTCATTGTACAATTAAAGCTTATACCTATACAACACATGTAAAACCTCAAGGCACGCACTCTCTCCTTCCCCTTGTGGCTTTCTGGGAACTTACTTTGGCTGTTCTTTCCCTGTGGCTCTTAGTAGAGACTCTCATTCTTGCTGTTTTGTTGCCTAGCATGCATTCTTCATGGGTGGAGTCTCCGATTTAAAAAAAGGAGATGTTGGCTCTTCTGAAGATGTTGGAGAGTCAGAAAGTGGTGGCGCACACCTTTAACCAAGCACTTGACAGGCAAAGACATGCAGATCTCTGTGAGTTCGAGGCCAGCCTGGCCTACATAGCAAGTTTCAGGACAGCCAAAACTCATACACAGAGAAACCCTAAAAGATATTGCAGAAGCAAAATCTTTCACAGAAAAGTATAAATTAGGAATGATGTTGGCAAAGTCAATTTAAATAGGTCTCAACTTGGTATTAACTGAATTTAGAAAACAAATGACAGAATTTCTGTAAGAAATGTTCAGTTTCTTCCCCCACCCCCTGAAAATATGCAGGGACAAAGAATCAGTCTTGAGCAACTGAATCCCATGAATATTTTTCAATGTTGACCAGCCTTTGTTCCTTCTGTGCAACCATAATCTCATGTTTTACTTAAAAAAATGACTATTTTTATATTATCACACAGTTGACTGAAATCTTTCAAGAATATTTTATACTAAATATGCTTTTTAATGCAGCTATCTATTTAGAATTTCCATGATGTAGTAGAAAACAAGAAATTGGCAGATAAGTAACTTTTATTTGATGAAACCAATAAATGTGTAAAACAATAGTGCTGAATCTGTTTTTAACTGCAATCAATTTCAAAGACAATATTCAATTAAAGTTTTAATTTGAGAAATGCAAAGAAGCTGCTTTGTGACATATATTTATCTCAGTAGCAAGTAGTTTGGATACTGAAATAAAACCTTTTTTGAATGTCTAATACAATTTTCTTTTATTAAATACTTATGCAGTCAAGTTAAAAAATAGACTAGAAAAATATCAGTTTTACTAATCTGATCTAATCAGATGGTGATTTGAATCACCATCATCTTCTTTCACAATAGAAACAGTTTGGAGAATTTATTCACTTGTGTGAAAGACAATCTTTCAAGTGCTTCTGGTTCAACCTCCTACGCTGCATTATATATGAGTTGCCGCCAAGTGTTTTCCCAGTTTACTTTGAATACATGGTTTAAGCAATTGACTTGCCCATAACAAAAAAGGCATGAGTATGTAATGTTAATATTCAAAAATGGTAAGTCATTTTGTTCTCTAATAACTCTGTTCTCTTTAGATTAAAAAATAACCTTAGAAATTTGACTCAGTAGTCAATCTGAAAGACATAACGTAGGAACAGAAACAAGAGCCTCGTGGCTTCATAGCTGACCCTGTACACATGCAGTTACCTCACTGAAACCACGGAAAGCTGACATAGCTCACGAAGCAGGGACGTGTTAGACAGGACTCAAGTCTGAGAAAAGTGATGTTTTTAAAAGCTACTCTTAGATAAAGACATTATGAAAGCACTATTACTTTTATTAGTTGTTACATTAAAATGAATAAATAAATTTAAAGATAAATATTATTTATTATACTATTATTTCTGTGTGCTGGAATACAATGCAAATATATAACTATGTGTGATCAGAATTTTAAAAAATAAATGTATTAAAACAAATAAAATCAATTAATATTAAGATAAATATGTATAATTAAAATGTTTGTAGATAAAATTTACCCCAGTATATTTCTCAGAAGTGTTTTTTTTTTTTTTTTTTTTTTCGAGACAGGGTTTCTCTGTGGTTTTGGAGCCTGTCCTGGAACTAGCTCTTGTAGACCAGGCTGGTCTCGAACTCACAGAGATCCGCCTGCCTCTGCCTCCCGAGTGCTTCTCAGAAGTGTTTTAAGGTTGGAAAAAAATTGTTCATATCCAGTTTTTTTATTATGTTGACTAAAATCCATTAAATAGTAATAAAGTGATAAGTACTACTGATCAAAAACTCTTTAGAAGTATTATGATTTCATGGACCCAAATTTTACAATGTAGGGAAAATATAGTTAATACAAAGCAATGTGCTGAGGAAGATAAATTAAGAAACAATGCCTAAATATCATCTGACAAGGACCCAAGCAGCCCATGAACAGAAGCAGTTGGGGTGTAATGGGTAGCCTCTCCCTGTGCTGCTTCATAGCAAGCCATACAAGCAGTGTTCTCATGATGATGAAAACATTAACGGTATTAGCCTGATTTGTAATTTAAAAACACACGAAAGAACTCCATCCAGACACACCTAGTTTGTGGAAGAGTTCCAATGTAGTTCTGTAGAAACATGAAAACTAAACAGAGAGAAATTTCCCAAATCTAAGAGCCAACCTACTAGTTAACACTATGCTGGCAAGGAATTGAAGCCTAACTGAGCTTAAGTCCATGACAGAGGGAGATAAAACACTGGATTGCCCAGAGCAAATTCTGGACCAGGGCTTGTTCACGGGAGCAGGGAACACAGAACTAAGGCCAATAAGCAGAATTCATGGGTCAATTAACACATGCCTAAGGTACATGCTGAGGCAGAAGGCCTCGGGCTAGCAAGTAGCATATTTTCAATGAAATCACTTCCTATAACCAGAGAAATGATATGAATGGCTGGGCACTTTGGGAGCCGAAAAAATACCTTAAAAGCAAAACAGTGAAAATGAAATTGAGCTCATCTCATTGCAAAACTCTCGAATGTATAAATAAAAATCTCAGACACATGAATTAATTGTTGATGTGCAATTTCATTTTCTTGAAGAAAGAGGGGAGCCAGCTGGTGAGGTATCTTTTGTTCTGAGACATTTGTATTCAATGATACATTTACAGGGAAGTTCCCGATAAGATTGCACTCAATATTTTGCTTTTATGTATGTGTTTGCCTGCCTGGATGATTTTGTGCCCCATGAGCAAGAAGAGAGCATCAGACTCTGTGGAACTGCAGAGATGTGGCTTACCCCCAAACATTGAGTTCTCTCAACTGCTGAGTTGTCTCTCTAGCCCCATTTTGTTTAAGTTATGCAGATCAAGTAAAGATAAGAAAACAGAATGGAGAAAAGTGTTCATTGGTTACTGTTGGAACCTTCTTTCCAATACCCTTTCTAATGAGGAAGCCATTTGCAATTGGTATCTGCTGGGAAAGAGAAAATCAGGTTTCTTCAATGTAGTGAAGTGGGGTATATCAACTACATTCCAGGGAAGGCTCTCCTGCTCAGGAGTAGTTGAATAACACACACACACACACACACACACACACACACACACACACACACAAGTCTCAGTGTTTATTTGGTTTTTGTTATTGCTTTTTGGTTTTCTTTGTGCCTTTTGTTTTGTTGTTGCTGTTGTTGTTGTTGACTCCATCTCCCAGTTGCCATCAACTGGCATTAGTGCTTCAGCTCAGCTAATCAGAAGACCCTTTCTCGTCCTTGTTGTAATTATAAGGCTCTTGTCCTTGTGGTGATCTTTTGAGGGTAAACCCAGCTCCTGGCAATTCATGTGTGTAGCATTCATGCCATGCCTACAGACCAGTTCTCCTCTCTGTCCTCCTGTCTTTCTCTTCCTGATGCTCTATGAGCCCTGGGATATGTGTGTTTGTTTTGGCTGAATATTCATAGTTGCTTCCCCCCCTCCCCAGCCTTTTGAATAGTTGTAATTCTATATTAACCATAATACTCTGAAATACAAAAAAGTCTCTGACCAAAGAGAGCATCAAAATACTTTAGATATAAGTATAAATAATTAGAAGATAATTTGACAAGATGATCATACATTAAAACAATATAAATAGGTTCCCTTCGGGCTTATAGCTTCTTGAACCATGGATTTTGATCATGTTTGCAATACATGAACTTTTTCTGCAGACCTTAAATACAATCAAGAGTGCAGTTGGTTACCTTCCTAAGTAGTCTTGCCAGCACTGCACCATCTTGCTAGTCTGGTCTTCATTGCAGCACACAGGGTACAGCTATAGCAGTAAATGCACACTCACACTTTACACTGAATGATTCCCCAAACATTTTGCACAAATCTTGTCTACTGTGTTATGCTCTTGGTAGGTGGGTCCTTTGTGTTATTATTGCATGGAAGGGAACCATCATTAGTGGCCTTCCTATTCTTACAGAGGATTCCAGAAGGCACTTGCCTTCTGTCCTGAGAATTCTAACTGAGAATGAGGTCCTGTGAATCAGTGAAGAGGCCTACAGCAAACATCAAATCTGCTAATGGTCTGATGTGACTTTTGGAATTCTTACTTGCACAGTAGCATAGTTCTACTGAGTATATGCTACTTATTCTGTGCTTTTAGATAATATTACTACCACCAATTACAGATACAAAGGCTGGAGAGTGTCATTTAGATGACTCACTGTCTATCAAGATATTAAGTAATGAAAGATGAAATTCAAACATAGACATGCTTTTTATTATTATCAAATTTATTTTTAATTAAAAATATAAATATGAACATATTAACAAAATAACATATGATGTTTTAATAGACACATCAAACATATCTCACTCCAAATATTTTTTATTTTTCTGTGAAAACTTAAAATTTTTGCAGTGTTCAGTTCATCGCTATCAACAGCAATATTCATTCACTAATTTTAAGGGTCTCCTTTACCCTCTGCACTCAACATAGGAAAGCTTTGAAGCATCTATATAAGCAAAAAATAAAGGTTTCAAAACCTTTCAAAAATGGACTATAATGGTCTGTAAATGTGCTGCAATTCAAATGAAAAGTCAATGTAGGAATAAAAAATAGATTCCGTACTGACAACAGATAACAGACACATTGGGAACCAGAAAAGATAGGGTTAACTTGTTCTCTAGTCAGTATGGAGCCATTGAAAACTTTGACCTGTAGGAATTGACAGAACTAGAGATGTATTTAGATAGGAATCATTTGGCAGAAACATACAGAATTGATTGAATTAAATGTGCTTGAAAGATTGAAAGATTGCAAAGCCATCAAAAAGTATGATGTGGAAGATGCATTCTGTGTATTAGTTGTCTTTCTTCTGCTGAAATGGTTATTTTGTAGAGTTTTAGAAGATTGGCTTTCTTACTGAATTTCAAATTCGAGTCTCCTGTCGTTTCCCCAGGGAGGCAGTTTCTGAGTTCCTGTCTTTGAACATAGTCATTCATTTTCTATTTTTATTCAGTGAAATGCATGCTTATAACTGCTCATCGTTCTCAATTAACCTCATTCATTAGAACACAAGCGCTATCCATATACAGACTCCATTGAGTTGATCACATTAAACTTGTCTTTAAAGAGTTTATGTCACATAAGAATTATACAAACAAGGTATAAATTTGGTTGATCTTGTCATAATTCCACCAAAGGCAAATTCTCCCTCCTGTGTAATTCAGCAAGTTATCTACCTCCAAATCTTCTAGTGCTAAGATGTCATGTTACTCATCAGCTTCACAGAATCTAACATCCCCTTGGTCACAAACCTGTGGACACATCTCTGAGACATTTTCTAGGTCTTGTTAATTTAGGTGACAAAATTCACCCTAAATGTGAGCAGCAGCAATGAAAGGGTTGGACTGAATTGAAATAAGAGAGTGAGCCAAGTCATCCCTGCTCCTTCATGACTGTGTGTGTGATGTAACCGGATGCTGCATGCTCTTACTAAAATAACTTACCTGCCATGATGACTCTCTTCTCAAACTGTGAGCCAAAATGAGCGTGGAGAAAGTAGAAGAGCATAAAAGTGTGATTGACAGAGGCACAATTACACAGTCTTCTATCAAAAACTCACTTCTACGGTACAAGAATTAATTCATTTGTTAGGGCAGAACTGCGTGATTTCCTCTGTTTCACTCTGCTACATTGTCAATTAAGCGTCCAATATACTAACTTTAGGTCACACATTCCAAACAAATAGCACTTAATGTATGATTATTCCAGACTTCTTAGATTCAAGATGAATTATGAATTCAATATATAAATAAAATAAAAAGCTGATACTACTTAGAATCTGGGAGTTCAGCTACTTTAGAATTAATGAATGAAAGTCCATGTCAGAAATGACAAAATTAAACTATATTTTATAAATCCTTGTCTGCTGAAGTGTTCATATTATACAAAATGGAAGAATCAATGAAAACAAAATATAATCTATTCTTCTTTTTCATAGAAAATGTGTAGTATGTCCACAATGCATGTTCTTAGCCACAGGAAATGGTCAAGACTGAACACTTGACATAAGAACTTTCAGCGTATATTTAGCATCTCTCTATATGCTAAGAAAATAAGCACATGAGCTTTGTTTATAAAGTATATTTACTAGGCATAATAATAATTAACATTCAACTAATGTTTGCTATAATTTATACCAGCATTTAAAAAAAGAAGAAAGGAGAAAGAAAGGGAGAGAAACAGAGGAAGAGAGGAAGAAAGGAAGGAAGGAAGGAAGGAAGGAAGGAAGGAAGGAAGAAAGAAAGAAAGAAAGAAAGAAAGAAAGAAGAAAAAAAGCTATCCATGTGGCATGTGGTAGTGGCTCACACGTTTAATCCCAATCTAATCCCAGTACGTAGGAGTCAGAGCAGGCAGATATCCGTGAGCCTGGTCTACAGAGTGAGTTCCAATACAGCCAGGGCTACACACACATCCTGTCTTGAAAAAAAACAAAAGTCAAAAAACATGTAAATCCAAAAGTGTTATCAAGGGTAGAAATGATGTTCAACATGATGAGACGTGTGACTTCTTTTCCTTTGGAAATTATATTTGAAGGTGTTATAATTCCAGAAGTAAATTAGCTATGATAAACAAGACACATATTAAGTAGAATCTATCTTTATTCATAGGAAAACTAAATGTGCTATTGCTTGCATGGCATCCTAAACAAAAAGAAGTGCTGACAAAGAATTAAGGCATGAAGTATAGACTTTGGAGTATTCAATTGTTTTATTTCTGTTTAAGAACCCATATGTATAAGTCAAGGCAAGAGAGAATTTATTCATATCAATAACAATTAAACATAAAGAACCATCCCAGCATTGAATTTTTTTTCAATGAGGTCTTTGAAACACTTAATAGTAAAGATGTTTTTCCAGTTCAAGTAATTTGTTAAAATATGAAGTTTTATATTTCTTTACATATTTATGCCTTTTAAATGTTTTTCCCAAGAAACGTTGATATTTTGAAGCTAAGCTATTACCTGAGTATGTGGGCATACACTATTTTTTTTTTAAATTTTATCACATTGCTTGTTTGCTTTGTGTGTATACATGTAGATGCACCCATGCTATATCATGGATATAGAGTATAAAGATGATGTATTGGAACCAGTTTTGCCTCCCATCATGTGCGTTCAATTCACATCATTAGGCTTGAAAGCAAACACCTTTACCACCTATTCCATCTTAGTGATGCCACCTGAATTTTTAATACAAGTTAAAACCTTTAAAATTCTAGCTACAGCAACATGTAGTCTTCTGTTTCAATTCATATCATTATATTATTATTTTATTTTTCTTATTCTTAGCTTAAGATTCTTAGCTTAAGAATCAATTAGTCACAACTGATTGGACACTAGCTCATTACTACTTCATGTGGAAGCCTAGGATAGGAGGAGTCGCAAACCAGTTTTGGAAAAAAAAAAAAAAAAAACTAACCAAACTACTGCATCCTACTAAAAGAATACATTTTATTCTATTTACTACCGTGAGTTTTAAAATAATATTTTCTCATATTTGTCCTCATTCAAAACAAAGAATACAACATAGTGTTCTATACTAAATGTCACTTGTATAGGAATGTAGGCCCAATTAAGGAAAACTAAATGCTGTGAAAAGATTCAGTGAGAAAATTTGAGAAGGAATAAAACTCCTTGAAATTACCCTAATTAACCCAAAGGAACTGACACTACTGGAAATATATTTTGTAAATGAGTAAATTGGTGTTTAACTACGCTGTGACGGCATCCGATTAATAAACCTGGTGGGTAGCTGCTGCTGACAGGGTGCGCAGAGGTTTCTTCTGCATCACACAACACTGCTGAGCTCACTCTGCTTTACAGATGGGGAAATACGCAGGGTCTGACTTTGATCTGATGAACTAAACGAGAAACTCATCAAGGATCTGTCTATGTTGGTCCAATATCAACTTGTTCGATGACATCTCTAAACAATTTTCTTTACTTAGTTGTTTATAATCTTGTTTTATCCAACTACAGTATAAATTATTTGTTAAATTATTTACAGTATTCCCCCCCTCTACTAGCTGAAATATCAACTGCTGAAGCAAGAGACTAATTTCTTTCTTATCGCCATGTGTTGAATCTACCAGGCGAATATTGGAATTATATTCAAATTATACTCAATAAGAGCTAAATAAGTCCTTATTGAAGAAAGAATGTATGATGGTACAAGAAACAACATGTCAACATTAGTCTCGGTTTGTTGATATCTAACCACAGATATATTATCACACAGCATTACTTCCCAAATGATTATTGGCCAAGATTAAGTTCGACATTATAATATGGTTTTAACAGAAGACCAATGTGAAAACCATTATTTATTTTTCGTTTTTGGTCCTCTTAACATCTTTATATTTGAAAGGCCACAAAAATAAAAGCTTAACAAGTGGAGCCAAAGGTCTCACAACTACAATTACTTATAGGACACTTTCTTGGGATATAACAAAGACAAATGCTCAGTTGACATTGTCCAAAATAAAACTCAACAGTGAGTTACTAGGCGACTTTGAATATGTCACTCAGTCCCTCTCTATGGGGCAGTGATAACTGTTCATATTGGCTTAAAGCCCAGTTGGATCCTTGAACCCCACATGGTACAAGGAGGGAGCAGACTTCTGAAAGTTATTTCCTCGAAATGGAATAACAAAGAAAATAGTATTTGACACTAAAATTTGCCTTGATCTTAATACATTATTAGTAAAAAAAAATCCTTAGTTCAGCGCTTGATATAGAATAAACAATTTCATAACATTCAAGATTGATAGTAAATCCTACCTTTCAATTATATCCAAGTAGTTTAGACATCTTATTCCAAAAACAAAAGACCATTTATATATTCAGTAACATACACTTTAATGCCTTCATAGATTTTTTATATTTTTTGTGAAAGAATGATTTTTATGTTTTGGACTCAATATTTTCATTGGACATTGTTAAATTAGTAAGTGTGCATTGTTTTGCTTATAGTTGTGAAGTCTTTAAAACGGAGAGATCAAACAGAACTATTTGAATCACTTGATTTATGTATTAATAAAACCATTAAAGATTTCTGAGGAAGACTTGTTTTCATTAACAACATTGAAAATATGAGCATACATAATTTATTAAATGGATCTAGACATGAGTTAACTATCAATGATTTAAGCATTTAATTGTTGAATACTTTTGTTGTATAAAGAAAAAAATAGTTTCCTGTCGTAAGATTTATTTCCTAATTACATACCATTTCAATTTTTCAAATGTGTTTCGTTAAGCTTAAACATATTTTACGGTTTTACTCTTTATATTTTATATAATTCCTGTACATAAACTTAGCAATTAGGAGGAAGAAATTGTTTGTGTTAACCCGTTGTCTCATCACCTACATCATGGATTAGCATAGCATATTGTGTAGAGCTTGCAGTGGTCCAGTGAGTGACTTAGAGAAGTCAAGAATGACTGAATTCTAAAATGTTGCATATCGTTGGACAGACTTGTCTCACCAACTATTTTTGGTGGTGTTTTCTCTGCACACACTCGAGTTGCAGAAGTCTTAATCTTTCTCATCACATTCTTGTCCACAGGGAACACAAAGAAGCTTTAGAAACCTCAGCTCCCAGGTATTTCTGCCAATCAAGGTAATCCAGGAAATAAACACAACAATGAGAAAAGACCCTGGTCCTTTGTTCACCAATGTGGCATCCCACTGCAGGCGGGATCTAAACTGCAGCAACACAGAGCTGACCTTTCAATCTGAGAGTCTGTGTCTGATCCTGACTCCCACAGGCACAGGTTCATTGCATTCTGCCTGTCTGTTGCTCCTCTGTTATAATTTCTCCTTACCTTTCAACTGCTGGCCATCAATAGCATTAACACAACTAAACACTACTAACTTGTTATGAAATTCAAGTACTGAACACAGAGCCCTCACCTGGCTATCTGTCTGTCTACCTTTCATCTACATACCTATTGTCTATTTTTTAATAACCCATCAGAGCGCATTCATTATCAGTGGTTGCAACTATTCTGTCTTTGCTTTCTGAGACTGAGATATATTTGCAGTCATATACATGACATCAAACAGTCAAAATGAAGCAAAGATTTTCTTTTTCTTTTTTGACTGACATTTGGTTTATTTTTATGATTTCACACCAAACATTTTAAGAACCCATTTCTTTACCTATTTCGATTCCCAACAAATTTTGAGTTAATTATAAAATTCTATTGAAAGTTAATTCAAGGAGTTTTATTGAACAATAAAAAACTTTAGGCCTCTAGGAACATTTTTTTTCTCTGAAATAATTGCTTCTTTCCAGTTGGCATAAACCTCTCTAGTACCTGACCCTCTAGTACATTTTCACTTCTAACCAACTGAAAGTTAATGAACCACAGATTACACTGGGGAAGAGAATTTACTTTTTACAAGGAACCAGAGTGGATTGAGTGGGGTGAGGCTTACGTACGAATCTCTCAATTAGCTTAGGCAGTATTTTGACTTCTCTGTGCTTTCCCAATACATCAAAAGTATTCTTTTCATTTTGTTTAGCATGATTTCTAATAATAAAAAACACTCAGACTTTTCTAAATCTATAATTTGTCTTTTATGATAGTCTTCTACCAAATTTTCAGAGATTGGATACAGACCCTCAGACTCTGTAGTCTTTGGGGGGGGGGGGAGTGACTGTCTATAAAGTCTTTATCAATTCCTGAAAGTAACAAAGTTAAATTCAAATAATGATCCTGCAACATTGTTTTAAAATTGTGTGTCTGTGTATAGATATTCTTCAACAAATAAATATTGAAGGGAAAGAGAGGAATTGTTTTATAATGTCAAAAATATTTTAGTGCGGGTTGGTGAGATGTCTCAGAGGGTAAGGACACATGCTCTAAAACCCTGGGTTCCTGAGAAGGATCTCTAAAACTCTCATAAAGGGGGAAACAGAGAACCAACTCCAAAAAGATGCTCTCCAGTTTACACAGATGTGTGCTTACCCACACACACTATGGAGACACAATAACAGCAATGATGAAATTAAACTGTCATGATTATTCTAATATAGAAAATAGACTCCTTATAGACTCCTTCTGTTGTAATTAATAGTTTGAAAGATTATTTATAACATAATCTTTAAATTCCATTTTTAAAAATTTTAACATTTGTGATGGTTTGAATAACAATAACCACCATGCTCCCATTCATTGTGGTCATGTACTCACCTCTGAAACTGTAATCAGGCCCCCAATTAAATGCTTTCTCTTACACATTGTCTTGTTCATGGTGTCTCTTCACAGCAATAGAAAAGTAACTAAGACAACATTCTACCCTCTTATTCTACTTTTGTTCAATATTTATCTATTTTATACATGTGTATGTTGTGAGTGTGTGTGTGTGTGTGTGTGTGTATTTCTGATGCCTTTGGAAGTCAGAAAAGGACACTGGGTCTTTTGGAACTGTAGTTACTGATGCTTGTGAGCCACCAAGTGAATACTGGTAACTAAACTTAGGTCTTTTGTAAGAGCTTCCTCTTTTCCACTAAACCATCTCTCTGAGATTTTACAATCTTAAAATTCTTATAAATGCAAAGGGACGAAAATCCGTTTGCTAATCCATTTTGTCATTTATTTTAAATCAACAGTTTCAAAACCTGTTAAATCAGAAAACCCAAACCTAAATAGAAAGTTAATTAAATACTAAACATGGCACATTATTTTGAAGAAATAAATAAAAAAGAGGAGAAACTCTTCTAATTTAGAAAAGACCATTTGGTTTCCCTTTACTTTTCACTATAAGAACTAAATCAAAATCATTCTTCTAGAATGTCATGGTATAGCAAATAAAAGTTGATGGTTCCATGTTTGAAGGAGCAATGCACATTTGAAGGGTCCAAGTACTGTGTATATACACATGCACGTACGCGTGCACACACAGAACATGAGGGGATGATTGTTAATTTTTATTTTAGAGTTTCCATTCATTACTTTCTCAAAGTTTGGCACTATCAATGAGTATTAATAGAATATTATATTTAGGATTAGAGACTAAATATAATGATTACTGCCGCATATCTCTGCATCGAGAGATGTTGAGCAATAGATTTCCCTCAGGTTTGAAAATACTTATCAATGTAATAATGAGATTGAAAATTATAAACAAATATGGAAACCTGGAACTCCTATTTTAATCTTTATCCTAACTGTGAATCAACGGAGAAAATGATGCTACATGATCCATTGGTACAAAATGATGCTGCAGGTCCTATTGGTACAACATCGATCGTCTTTGGGATAGTGTGGCTTACCCCGGGGTTGGATGGGATTTCTATGAACAGAAAGTTGTGTGTCCTACCAGTTTTCAATGGTTAAGCTAAGATGTTTTAGTTGTTTGTTTATCATTCTTTATCCCACAGATATCTAACCATTGTGGTTTCCTGTTGATAGCAGTATGCTAAGGAATAAATTTATCTTAAAAAGCTCTCATATCTTCAATAGCGTTAGCCTTGTCACTGTCATAGGAGGGGAAGCAAGCATAGTCTTATTACAAGGTTATGCCTTCTTAATGGAAGTAGCTACAAAGAGTCACAGGTGTCAGTTTCAAGGCTTTCACAGGTCTGCAGCTACGCTACAAGAGTGCCTGCAGACTGTTCAATCTAGCCCCAGACCTTGTTCGCCTTTACACATTGCTAATTTTTCAGGTATGCAGAACTAAGTTATAAAATCAAGCACGATCACAGCCACAGTTTTATAAAATGCTCACAAAGGCAAGAGGTGTGGGGAAAGTCTTGTTTAAAGAATCTCTGACGCAATGACAGGTGAAACTGTGAGCGTGAAGCCAACATCACAGTCATGACCCGAGGTTAGTGAGATTTCTGCAATGTGGGACATAATCTGAGGAAATCTTCAGACAAGAAGCTTCCAGAAGAGCCATGCAATAACTGTGGCATGAGGTAGTCTTCTCCCAGCTTGCTGACGCTTCGATGATGACACCATATATCCTAGATTATTGCCTCAACTTCTGAAGCACCTATTATGAGTATTTGTGAGGTTTTGGATCACAGTTTCTGAGCCTCTGCTCCGTTTTCTTCTATTTATTTTTCTTTTTGTTGTAATTCTAGAAAGTATTTATTAGATTGTCTTCAAGCAGGCGATTCTTCCTCTGTGCCTACTCAGATCTACTGTTGATCTGTGTCGTGTTAGCAACTGTACATCACTGTTGCTGGACTTTTCCTCCCAAGATCTTTTACTTTTTAAGACTTAGTCCACTATTTTGATATACTCCATATGGAGAGATGTAGGGCTATGTTATTCTCTGATTCTTTTGACACCATTTCTTTCTTGGAGGGGCATATTTTAAAATACTTTATACAAGATCTTTTCCTGCTGTCAAAATGCCTGACTTATTACATAGACAACTTTGTTTGTGTTATCAAAACTTGTTTGTATACCTTTCAATATATTTTTTAAAATAATTTGTCTCAAATAAGACAGTATGGTATACCTAGATATCAGATTACCATGTACTTCGGGGGTTACTGCTGCTGCTACTCGTGATGTTTCTGATTATTTCATTAAAGCTTGTATTGTGTGTCATGTGTATACACAGTTGTTTCTTAATTCACATAAATAAATTAGTAATTAAATGGAATTGTCTTTCTTTAAGTCCTTGAAGTAGTGAAGAAGTTTTTGTATGCTTGGGAATGCCCTGATACTTAAGGAAGGCAGTTTATAGCTGTCTTCAGCTTCATTATCTTTCATAAAGCCCCAAGGTCATAAGGACTAGGAACTTTGTTGGATCTTTCTTGCTCAAATGCAGTCATATGAAACCCCCTGGCCTTCGGGGTTTTCTGAGGGTGAATCTGAGCTTTGCACGTTTCACTGTGCACAGGGCTACTCATTCATGCTTATCTTTTCTTTTCAAACTCATGCTTATTTTCTTATTGGGCTCAACAGCGATCATTGCCCTAGGCATTGTGTGATATTAAACAATTTCTACTGATTATTTTGACAATTGCCCCTGGAGAAAAGGCTGATTGCACTAGGGAGGCTTGGAGTCAGGTCAAATAAAGTCAAGTTCTGAGATTTGAGTTTTCCTAGACTTCCCAAAGTTCAAAAAGGCAGGTTTTTGAGCATAGTGCATTGAGAGAACTCGCTCAGTCACCTCAAGTGACTGCCTAACTGCTCATTTCTATTATGATGGTAGGCTGTGGGGTTTGCAAAAACACCTGCCCCTGGAATGAGAAAAATGAAAACAAGCAAATTAAAGTGCAACAAAAATCACTATTTTGCTCTAAAGTAAGCTGTTTGTCCTAAATGTGTGAAGTATGGTTGTTGTATATCTCAAGATGAATTTCAGAGTTCTGAAAAATTAATCTGCCTGCATTCTCACTGTTAATACATATATGCAGACGAAGAGCTTCATAGATGTCAGGGAGCTTCCTGAAGTCACATTGGCCTTGCTGTTAGCAGTGCTCTCTGACTATTGATGAACCAGAACACTTGGAAATCTATACTAGTTGCCTCCCGATCCGCCAGACATTATATCTATAAGTCAATTAGTGATTAATAATGACAGCATGAAGGTGAGTATGGTCATGGTATTTAACATGCATGTGAACTTGGTGTTTCAGTCATTGTGCACACACTTTGTATATGCCGAGGAATTTATCTCTCATTAATTCTATGATTTTCAAACTCAAAGCACAAATAGAGTAAGCAACACAATGCAAAAGACTGAATATAGTCTAATAAATCCTGAGTAAATAAAGTTCTGGAAAATTTACACAGACTCTAGTATGTGTTACTGAAGCCTATGAAAGTGATAAATATTGAACTGCAGATTCAGAAGAAAAAAATCGCAAAAATGACAGGAAATTTCTATGATTTTCACGTTATATTAGTCATTAATAGGACACATGCATGATTTGAGAACTAAAACTTCATGCTGGCAGGGACTTTATGGCGAGGATGTGAAGTGTTTCAGATGCATTGTAGGTGGCCTCAGCAATGAACAGAGCGGACATGGCGATTAAAGATGTATTGAGGATTACAGAATCTTGAAAGGCACATGGCAATGATGCAGTAAGATTTTGGACTGAGGCGAAATTGATCCAACAGGTCTTGATCTGCTCTGCTGTACTGTGCCTCATTGTGATTCTGTGAATTAATTATTACATTAATAATGCCCACTGCATCACAATTGAGCTTATGCAATGTCAGCACTCATCTCTCGGTGCAGATATGAAACTGAATCCTTCCTGAGCAGAAATAATTTGTATGCTTTTGATAAGTAATATAGTGAGTAAAAGTTTAAAGGCTTTCTCAATTCCTTTAAGTAGAGATAAATTCTATACTACTAGTAAGGTTTAACTCATTTAATTATAATTTTAGATGAGAATTAAGGAAAAACTGGCCTGAATTAATCAGTTCCTGAACTTCTTAACATAAAAAGCCCCACTCTTTTTAAACACTTCAACCATATTTCAGATATGGGCTGTATTTGCAATGCATACCTGTAAGTATCGGACTCTGGAGACTGAGGCAAGAGGATGACTATCAAGTTCAAGGTTTGTCTTTACTTTGTTAGAGGACCTTCTTTTTAAGAACATGTAGCTCAAAACCTGTACATTCCATTTTGTAGGACACGTTAAAGCATTTAATAATGTACCAACGGTACAATGTTTGTTAATTAAACATGGCCAGAGAAAATTAGGGGAAAAAATTAACTTTTATAAACTTTAAATGTTTTATGTAAAATTGTGTTTTATTTATTTTTAATATGACTATTGTGTTAAATTTACATTTATCTAGAGCATTGCCTAATTAGGAATTATTGAATTCTTACAGAGTCCTCTTAATTTTAGGTTTTTTGTACATAACATATGGATGCACTCATGGTATAGTACAGTTATCTATGCTTTACTATGCCATCGTTATACAATCTCAGCTTTGGAAGTTATGAGTTCCCATGAAATAAAAAATAAAAACCCACACCATCCAAGCCATTTCCCAGTCTTTGTCCACTGAGGTCAAATTTTAGTTATTATAAACAGGAACAATACAACATATTTTCAATTTATTTCTCAAATGCTATATAATATTCCTTTGGTTTTTCTGAAAGTGCTATTATTTTATAATGATTTTAATCTTGAATAAGTATGATACATTTTGACATCATAAACTTTTATATATTTAAAGAATTGTTATTAGCAATTGGAGAAGTTGAATTAAATAAATATTAGCAGCCTGCATTCTGTGTATTTCATTTAAATCCTATCAGAATTACGCTAATAAGTATATTTATAATTCTCTTTTATGGAAATAATTTACACTTGCCTTGTAGCACAGAACTATTTGTTTACAAGTAGCATGCAATGTGTTTGTGAGTAGTCCTTTGTTTTGATAAATATTAAAGCCTTCCTTTCTAGTAGTCAACAACTACTTTTAGGTTATTTTTTCAGTAGCTTGGGGTGAATATTACCAAGATAACAAATTCATGAAGTGGCAAAAAAATTAACATTTGGCTTCATTATGAAGAGTTCCATATTGAAATCAGGGTGCTTCTATTTCATTTTGTCCTCTTAATACAAGGCTAATTATGACAGAAAAGAATAAATTCATGAGCACACAATTTATCACTAGCTCTGTGTAGCAAAGAGGTTTTATTAGGAAAGAGAGTCCTCATTTTCCTAGACTGTTCCTGATTTCATCATGAAATTAAACTGCTATACAAAAATCATGCAACACATAAAAACCTTTGCCACTGTAATAACTCTGCTGTCTCAGTGAATTAGTCTGCTACCATATCTCAAGTAGCATCTCTATATTTCAATGATATTATTTTTACATATTAAGAGAGTATACTATATAATAAGTAAACGTGGAAATAAAATGTTATTATGCTAGCGATTGAGATATTCAAAATATTCTTCATGATTAGTGCTCTAAATAAAGGTAATTGACAGATCCTCTTTACTTCCTATAGGGTCAGTGGTAATCAACATAGTAATAAATTACAAGGTACATACCCCATATGACTCTTATGCTTTTGTAGATATGATACTGGAACGCATATTATATCTGTGATCCAACCCTTTAGTACTCTGATAGGCAACAAGCTCAACAGCTGCCTTTGATGGTCAGGAAATGTTTGGTTGGTGGATTTTGTCACTAATCTTTATTTTCAGTAACAAATGAGTGATAACTATTGAATATTGTATTGTGACCCAGTTATAAAGCTAGAGGATGTTTATATAGCAAGACAAAAAGATAGTGCAATGCAGATAACCCCCCAAGTAATGTTCAATCTCTTTTCATCTGTGCCTCCCAGTTTATAAATATTATTGAGATTTGTTATTGCAATTTGTATAATCCATGTCCAAGAACATGTTCCAATTTTTGTTTGTTTTTCAATACATCCCAAACCAGTTTCCCCTTGCTCCATCCTCCTAGACCACATCCCTCTGAATCACTCCTCCTCTTTTCCCTTCAGAAAAGAGCAGACCTTCCAGGGATAAACCAAATATTTATAACAATCTGCAATAAGACTAGGCATAATTATTCATATCAGGGCTGGGAGAGGCAACCTAGTGGGATAAAAAGCGTCCCTGGAGCAGGTAAAAAGTCAGAGATACCCCCATTTCCATCCTAGGAGTTCCACAAAAACACCACACTAGCAACCATAGTATATAAGCAAAGGACCAAGACCCGTGCAGGTTCTGGATTGCTACTTCACTCTCTGTGAGTCCCTACGAGCCCTGCACAGCTGATTTTGTGCGCCATGTCAGAAACATGTTTTAAATTCTATGCAAGGTGCTGACATTCTGTGTGGGTAGCTTTTGTCATTAAACGTCGGCTTCCGCTACTGGTAAGAGGCTCAGTGGTGAAAAAAGCAACAACCCAGACTGAGCTTCATGAAAACATGTTTATTGTCCCTATTTTATACACTGGGGTTAGTAGAAGTGTAGATCCATAGATCTTTACACAAATTCGAGTTGTATGGCATGTGAGTTTTCCAGTTATGGTAACCGAGTACATGTCCAAGCATCAGTGATATCCTTCTTTTTTATTAATGTGACAATTTTTCAGATACTTTGAGTGATAAAATTTCATCTGATAATTTATCTGACAAAATTTCCTATGGGCATGTAAGGAGAAAATCAAAACTCTTGTCACTGATGTAATATTTTAATGTGATATTTTATGAAGATGATAGTACTGTAGCTGTATATCTCTGTGTTATTGTTATTCTCTATCAAAATTATGATATCATTCAGTTGAAGGTGATGCTGGTTAATTTTATTCCAGAAAGTTCATTCATTGTCAAAACCTAAGTTAAGGACCCAAATAATTCAGGGATAATAATTTAATTCTACTTAAATTTCTATCTTCAGGCACACAACATCTGAACTGTATTTTATTAAATATATATTCTTATTTCAGAATCATGTGTTAAGTGTGTTTTTCAATATTTAAGCCCATAAAAATGTATCAAGAACTATATTCCATGAACATTGCTTATCAGCAACTCTCTGGGAGTTGGTGGTCTCTTTCCCTCAAATCACCTGATAAATATTGTTGAAACCATCTGTTTGCTAGTTTATGCATGTATAGGATGTATTTTAGTAAATGTCAAAATAAACAGCTTCTGGAGAAAAAAGTAAGTTCTTAATGGACTTTATTGTTTAAGATTGATTGTTAACCAAAACATGTCAATACACTTATTGTTTAATAGTATACTTGATGGCATGTACAATAGTTCACATATATCATAGGAGTAACCAACCACTCTCTGATTAGATATGGGGTCAGTTCCATCCAAAGAAGGAATTTCAGCTTGGCATTGTTATCTGGACTACCGAAGAACCTGTTACTAGGTCATAGGCCACAAAGAGAGAAACGACTGGTATCATTCTATTAACAGAGTATAAAATTAATTCTTTTCCCATTTTTTTGCATTTCACAAAATTCAGCAGAGAGCACTTCATTCAACAGTAGCTGGTGATTAACACCAAGATCCACAGCTGGTCAATTGCAAAGAGTTACAGACTTTGACATGGTCAGTCCTCAGTTGGGCACCATCATTTATTCTCCCTGATTTCAAGATTCAGAAGTCATTGAGGCAGAGTGGGCAGAAAAATTGCAAGGACATGAGGTAGTGGATGGACTGCAATAAAACTGTTCTCCAAACCCTAGGACTGTCTCACATATGAACTCTCAGTAATGTGGCAGCATGCTGAAGACCTGTGCAAGATGAAGCCAGCAAAATCCTAGCCTGGAGGGAAGAAGTAGTCACAAAGTCCCTTCCATAGCTAAAAAGTTGTTGGAAATGTATGATTGCCGGAAGAGATAATGTCAGTTGTTTTCAAAGCTGTCAGGCCCGAGAAGCTACTGTGCTCTCTTACATATTCTATACCTATACACAATTGGCAGCATTGAGTGAGCTGAGATGATAAATAATCAAAACAGAACAAATCAGAGACCATGAATCGAGGGGGGTAGCAGTGGAAGAATGGAGAAGTTGATCAGAGGGAACAGGAGGTGGACCTTAATAAAACACAAACATGCGTGTATAAAATCATATACAACAATAACAAGAACTTATTCATTTTTCTATTTACTTTAAGATTTCTGATAGTGTCTAAAGATCCACGTGCCTCTCTGGCTTCTGTGGGCACAGAGGAGCATGACCTTTGATGTTTTGAACTTCTTCCATTGGCGAATTTGACGAGAAATAAATTGTAGCCAGGATAACTACTTAATTAGAGTTCTTGTACATGTAGAAATGGAAAGAAGAGAATGCTGCCAAACAAATTAATGGCAACCTTGAGTTGTTTACGAGGAAGACTTAGCAAAACCTTTTCTGAAAGAGTTGCAAGTTAACATTTAGTGAGCAGTCATCCAGGCAAAAAGAGTCTGGGAAGGGTCTTCCAGAACTCTCTCCTTTACTCATACAGAAGCATAGTTAGGTGGATGAGAAGTCTCAGCAAACAGCCGATTACTCTGAATCACTCATCATCAAAATAAGTGGAATCAAAAAAGAGTTTTCCAAAGAAACCCATTCTCCACAAAAATATAGCTCCAAGTGTGCAATGCTTAACATTCAAAACTATGAACTTCCTTATATGTCCAAAGCAGCTCAGCCTATATGTACATCTCCTGTTTTTATTTTCTTTAATTATTGCCTGCCCCGTAAATAGAAACTTCAGGTATAGAACACTGAATACTTAACAATCTAATCAGAAACTGGTTGTTCTGAAGAATTACAACACTGTGGTGCTGAGATCTGATTCTTGCTACCAGTTTGGAAACACATATAATGAAAATATACAAATATATTACGTATGTAAATTTATGTATACATATGATGATATATAAATATATTGCATTATTATTATTATTATGTTCCTGAACACAGTAGATATTTTCTTTTCCTTATTTCTGATCAAATGTCTTCCACTTATTGGAATGCTTTTAGCATACTCTCTTCTAGTACTTCCCTCAAGGTCCAAGCGAAAGCCCATCACTTGTTTGAAGCTTTTTTCTACCATAGAAGTTATTTATTTCTCCCAATTCTAATCTCCCTCTGCACTTACAAGTCATTTGGTGACTGGCATTTATTGACTTGCATGGTTATTTTAATGTGCATTTCAAAAGCACCGTATTTTGATGTTGAAAGGGGAATTTGAGTTCACTTGGTTCACCAGATTTCAGAGGTCAAGTTTTACTCTGAATTATTTCAACCCACTTGTCAAATAAATTTTGCTTGAGTAGCTTCCATGACAGACAGCTAGATATCTTTTGATTAAGTATTTTTTGGCATCTAGAAGAGAAAGTTCTTTAAGATGAGAATAAATGTCAAGCCACATTCATATCTAGCAACTGTTTCTCATGCTTCATAAAGCTGTCTTCCTTTTTCCTGGCCTCGCAAGCTTTCAAGTTCTCAGGTTCCTTGGTAGTAGTGATTATTATTTTCTAAGATACTCCTAGAGTATTATGAGATAAAAATATTATCAGCTGTATTGAAATAGTTTTCCTCTATTTTAAATTTTGCAACAGACAGCATAGTCAAAATATCTTAATTTAATAACCATAAAATTGAGATTATCTTATGCTATAGCCTCACATATTTATTAACAACACATTACTAAATCAGATATTCTCTTCATTGATTATTGTAGTCGCTCAATAACTTTGCTGAATTTTTAATTCTATCATGTGACATCTGATAGTAGGAAGTTGAAAGAGACTAGTGAAGGGCAGAATGTTTCTTTTTCTAATACTAAGTCGATTCCTACAGTGAGAAGCCTCTTTACTGTCTTGCCTCAATTCCATAATATAATGAGCCACAAAGCAAACAGGTGCTCACTAAGCTTCTTGAGGAGACAGGATGATTTGTTTATATGGGGTTTTGTTTGTATGGACAGGGACAACTGCATTAAATCTTTGTTTGCAGAGCATAATTCCTAAGAAAATGACTTAAAGGAAATGGTTGTTTATTTTGGCTTATGATTTGAAGGTATCAGTCGTTTATCGTCAGGAGACCATGGTGGAGCAGAGATGTTCGCCTCATAGTGAACAATAAACACATAAAGAAATCTCCTACAATCTTTAGCTCCTCTGTTGTCCACTTATCTGCTCTCCTCTTATACACTTGGCTCTCCTGTGTTTTTTTTTTTTTAATCTGTGAACAATCAGATAAAGCCATTTGCCCTTCTTTATCTTCTCCATAAAATGGTGAATGCCCTAAAGCTTCACTTCTCTCACCAAACAATGGCAATAGTGTCTTTGGAAAATATCACTCTGAGTCTGATGAAAATTTTAAATTTTATAGTATAGGCTTACATGTTTGTACATATCTCTTGATATTATGATTCTTCTCAGTGTGAATAAGCACAGAAACTTAAAGATAAATGTTTGATTGGTGTAGACTACAAACCAGCTAGTGAAGTCTCTATTCCACTGTCCCACTATACTGCTATACTGATGTCCTTTCCACCCTAGAGGCTATATATATTTCTAATTCAATGTTCAGTTTCCCTTATAACTAGAGAGTAAAATTTTAATTTAGATCTTAAAAGGAGAGGATGCCCCTAGAGATTCTGTCAGTGTGTGATTGCTAAAATGTAGTCATGATTCCTTAGCCCACAGTTAGCCTTCTGATTCTACATTATTTTAATCAATGCTAACGAAGCAGATTTATCACTCAATATTTGATGTGTGACTTTATGATTATCAGCTAGCTAGGATTCTTTTCTCTTTAAAGTGGAGTAGGTCTCTTCTCTCCTTTTGATCCCATTTTCTGAAATGGCAATGTTCAACTTTTTCAAAGTTCAGATGACTAAAAGTTTATAGAAGATAGCATAACTTTTTAAATTTTCTTTCTCTTTTTCAGTTTTCTGATTTGAAATAATACAACTGTCAAAACTTGATCCTTTACAAATAAGAACATAACAAAAATAAATTGGGTCAAGGTGTGGGGCTTGTCCTCAGAAAATCAAGAAAGCCATCAGAGATAAGGAGGTATGACAAATACAACTAGGCCATCCCCTCTGTATTGAGTTTATTATCTCCTGTTGTTCAGGAAACATGAAGCAGTAAGAGCCTACACTCTGAGACAATCTTCTGTCTCTTGCTAATGGATTCAATGGGCATTTGCTTCTTGACATTTACAATATGAAAACTTAATGAAATTTCCAATTGACATAGTTTTTGTAGAACTACACAATTTTTTCATGTAGTACATGTCTAATTGCTTCTCCATATAATGAGTATCTCGCATATGACTTAAGACTTCAGTTAGTCTTCTATTCCTTTTGACAATGAGTGAACAAATCTGGTCAACGTGGTAGTCAGTATTACTGTCATCAGGGTCTTGGTGACTGCCTAGGACATCATAAAGCACATCCTCGTCTGTGTCTTTGAGAATTTTACCAGAAAAAGATTTATTGTGAGGTAAAGACCTGTGTTTGTGATGGATGCCAGTATTCTGTAAGTAGGCCTGAAGACACAAAGTTGTGTGAGTTAGAAGTGGAAGATTCTGGACTGTTGGTCATTTCCTTTCTCTCTAAACTAAAATAGTTTTTTTTTTCCTCTGTGTTTTCCATGTCTAAAATATCATAATATCAACTGTATTAAAGGCTTTATGTTTTATCTTTCAAAATATAGCCTAATTGCTTCCTTCATTTATGATAATGTGACTTTGTGGATAGCCAACACAGAAAACAACAGACATCTGTGAATGTATGTTAAATTGGAAGAGCTGGGGTTAATTAGAAATATTGTCTTGATATTTGGCTATGATGAGATAAGAGGGAAGCTGTGGGATTAGGGCTGTTATGGGCATCAGCAAAATCATTACCACATTAGATGAAAATAGGATTAAGTTTACCCAGTATTGAAGGAGGCAAATGAATGATAAGAATTGGGTATTCTGGTAGATATATTGCTTGGGAGTAGTAATGTAGAGAGATGCTTAAAATGATGGTTAGAGAAACTCCAGTTACTTAAAATGTCCTGGTTTTGTGAATGGCCTAGTGGAGCATGGCCAAGATGAAGTATATAACAGAGAATTCAGTCATCACAGATTAAGAACTTGAGAAACCAATGTTTTGGAAAAAGTACCAAAATGGTAATAAAGTCACCAAAAGACAAGATAGGAGTAGTCTTGAAAGGAAGGACTAGAAACCAAGAGTTTAGGAGTTCTTACATACCTGATGGATGTTAGATATCTACAAAAGGGTGGGTAAGCAGGGGTTATACTCTATATGACGAGAAGAAAAGAACAAAGTAAGGGCATGAACAACAAGGAAATTATGTAAAGAAAAGAGACAGTAGTGGCTATGGCTGTATGGATAGTATCAAAGAATGAAGTTAGCTCCAGAATATAATACTTTAGTCATTAAAAATAAAATGTAATTTCTGCACTCTAAAGTATTTCAGAAAAACAGGTACTTTTACTAAAATACTTAAGCCAAAGGCTCCTGGTGATTAAGAGGTACCAAGCAGAGTCTGTCCAATCCACCTTTTCTCCACATTACAGATACTTAGTAAATACTAATTAATTTGTAATGACGTAGTGTCCAACAGATAGTGAAACAATCAGAAATCAGAACAAAAGACTGTTCTAATATATTAGGGAATTTAAATCATACCAAGACCAAGATAAACAAAAGTCAATCATAATCACAAATTTTGTTCTCCCACAACTATTTTTATTCTTGAAAACCTACATTGACATTTGATTAGTGACAATGACAGGTAAGGACTAGGACAATCCCAACAGTAAAACAGATCAATAGCAGGTTGTATTTCCTTGAAAAGAGACACGTTTGAAGGTCATGTGGTTTGAGAAGAGGACTTAGTCACTAGAGTTAAGAAGACTAAAAATATAGATGAGTAGATACAACCAATTAAGGGCAGATGTTTAGCTGCATAGATGCCTCAGTCAATAAAATTCCTGCCATGTGAGAAGACATGAGATGAATGCTTAGAATTTTAAACACACACACACACACGCACGCACGCACACACAAACATACACACACACACACAAGAGCAGGCAGCTGAAGTTCACAAGGAAGAGTCTGAAAGTGTTTAGTGTAATCAAATACTAATCTGAGCAGATGGAATTCAAGAAACTAATGTGTGTAACATATTCTCTTATTCCTTCAGCTTGAGAAATGAGAAAGAGAAAATTATTTTCTAATGAATGACTAGGCATTTTAGATAACTCAAAAAGATAGTACGTTGATGTAAAATTTACCTCTTAAAGAAAATTAAGAAGAGCTGAGACTATTAGGCTAGAATAATGATCTTATAGAATTTATTATTATCAAGAATGTAGAATATGGAATTGACAGGGTGATTGTAACTCAGACTCACTAAGTGGCATCACAGAAGGTGTCAATGCCTTTATCAAGAAACCACAAAGTCCAGTAAGTTTCTGTTGGAAGACACCAGAAAATCAGGAAAATTACTTTTCTTGTCTATGAAACTGAGAGTGTGAAGCAACAGATGCTTACTAGATTTGTGAAGCTCAAGTGAATTAATCTATGTAAAGGGGTTTTAATCATCTGTGGCACTTAGAGATGGATTGATCAATGTTAGCTGTCATCACCATTAGTTCCTCTGTTCTCAAGTATTACTTTATAACTGAGTGGAATCTAGCACATTGGGCATTCATTTTGAAAACTTGGCTATAGAGAATCAAGATTATTTGAGTTGCTACTCCGGTTCACCTACATTGTCTTAACTGTACTGAATGTTTAGAGTAAAGAAGATGGCCAATATAGACATGCTCTTCATCTTGGCAGAGCAATGTGAAAGGAGAGTTAGGCAATTAAATGAGTTAAAATGGAGAGGGGGTGCCCCAGGAGAATCACATGTGGATAAAAGTGCATTAAATACCAAGCCTTTCCCACTACTAATTTCTAAGGGTTGGCCCAGTGTTTGTAGAGCTAAGGAAGTCCTCATTAAGAGATGAAATACCTCAGATTCTTTTCTTAATCCCATTAAGTTTAAGGAAGCATAATTTGTAAACCTACTGGGAGTATAATGAATTATGGTAGAAATTCAAGTAAGAAAGGACCCTTATAAGAAAGAATTTCAATGACTTTACTTGTATAGCATCACAATAAATATTATTAAAAGAATAAAAATCATCATTCCTTCTCTGAGGTGTTTTTCACACCATACTTTCTTCCAGGAATCCTATCTTACTCCTGTAAGATTTCTGTGACAGATGTTCAAGAACTGGGAGAGGAAGCTATTCAAAAGCCATTTTCAATGAAAAGCTAATTGAAAAAGAAAAATTAGTTTTCTCCAAGTGAGAAACAAATCTCACTTGTGAAATAGATAACTTGTAAGAGTAAGCGCCATGCCCAGCAATAAATGATGAACAAAAAACAAAACAAATTCAATGGCATTTTGTATGGATTTTGTCTCATACTGTTGTGCAAGGCTCCTCCTCCTCCCCCTCTTCTTCTTCTCCATCTCCATCTCCTCCTCCTCCTCCTCCTCCTCCTCCTCCTCCTCCTCCTCCTCCTCCTCCTCCTCCTCCTTCTTCTTCTTCTTCTTCTTCTTCTTCTCCACCTTCTCCTCTCCTCCTTTTCCTTCTCCCCTTCCTTCTCTTTCTCCTCCTTCACCATATAGAACATTTGTGTTGTTTTCTGTTTTTATAGGATTCCTGTGTGTGCAATAAATCATGTGTGCCTCTGCATCTATATGTGCTCCTTGGGTTTTTTCTTTGGCTTTTTTTTTTATCTCTTTTCCTATTCTAATTCATTTGCTTTTCCTTAAATGTCTGTTTGATTTATAAAAGACAGAAATGGTATGGATCTGAAAGGGAGAGAAGGTGTAGAGAGGGGAAACTTTAATCAGAATTTATTTTATGAAACCAAAAGGAATAAGTTGAAGTGCGCAGTGCTCCGTGCTTAAGAACACTTGCCTGATTTACAGAGGACTTGGGTCCGGTTCCCTCCATTCACACAGTAACTCACAACCATCTGTAACTACAGTTTCAGGGTATCCACAACCTCTTCTGATTTGTGCAGGCACCAGGCACACATGTGGTACACAGTCATATGTATAAAAAATGTTTATATGCATAAAAATATAATAAATAAAACTTAAATCAATTAAAGACTGAAGTACATTAGCAAACAAAAATTTTGATTAGGCAGTTAAATTAGTTCAGTCTGCCTTTGAAAAATATAGGGGAAATAATTTTGAAAAAATATAAAAAAATACCCTGAAGATTGGAAAACATTTTGTTATCAGGAATATCATGTTACCACTTATCTTGACACTTTATTTATAAGCTTTAACATTATTAATATTACTTTGATATTGTTTTAAAATATACTCTTTCTTCTCTTCTTGTCCCTGTACCTTATGGATCAAACAATAAGACTTGACTAGTGAAGTTAGGTTTACTGTGTCACTGAACTATTTCCCCAAATAAGAGCAAGTTATTTGTGGTCAAATGCTGAATAAATGACAGGGAACAGATGAATTAGGAAAGATAAAAAACCTAGAAGCTTTACACCGAAATTGCAGTGCAAACTCAGGAGTCATTTTAGAGAACACCCATCATGTCGACCAATGTTTTCAGGAAATACTGTTTTTTAGGGCCAAAACATTTTTTCTCTAATCCTTTTCTTCAACACTATTTCATCATAAGACTATTATGTTAGTAAGCCTCAAAATCAACTGAAAAGTCATTTCAGTCTTTAAAAAAAAATCTATACTTAGTTAGTAGTCTTTCTAGAACCCACTGCCCCCCCCCAAAAAAAAAAACTTGCCAGAAAATAAAGAGGTGTCAAGTGCAGCAGCACTTAAGGCATTACGGCTGCCGCCCTCCATGTTAACCTGTGACCCGTGGGTGTTTGGGTAATAATTTATTCATTAAACCATTAACTCTCTTTCCAGCAGCTTCCCCTATGAATTTTTAACTGGGGCAATTCTCTAGATAACTTCCTCTTCCAGCTCGCCCTACCATTTCTCTCTCCGTGCTGCTCCTACCTGGCTCGGACCAGAACAAGATAGCATGCTGAAACTCCTCTTGCTAGATGTCAGTTCTCTGAACCATTGGACAACTGCCTCGAGCCCTGCACATGCTACATGTACCATTTGCTCATGTTTGCTTATTTTCTTTGGCTGGTTTCTGTGCTTCCATTGTATTCAGGAAGAGTAAAACATCTACCTGCAGTTCCTGCTTTCTTCAAATCTGGGAAAGAGCCCTCGGATGACTGCTTCTTCTTATAGCCTTGAAGCAATGTCTACAGAAGGGCTATGAAACCAGAGACCAAAGGCGTCCTCTGCAAACCAGTCTGCACTTAGTAGTCACTGACTGGTGCTTAGTTTCGTATCAGATCTTGGGATCTGGCTTCAGATGTTTAGTAGGAGGGTATGGAACACTTTAGCACTTTCTTTTTAAGTGCTGGTGATTATTATCTGTGTTGTTAATTTTCTTTTGTCCTATAAAACTTGGCCCTAGCTGGATGACTCAGACATTAGTTTAGTGTAGCTCTTAGTTCTTTTAAGTAGGTAGGATATTTAAAACATTTACAACCATGAAGGCAAATAGGCTGGTGTGTGTGTGTGTGTGTGTGTGTGTGTGTGTGTGCATCTACTTCTCCATGTGTATGCATGTACATAGAAAATGGAGGCGAGTCTGGGCTAGGTGTTAGCTTCTAGGGTCTTTGAAAAGTTCCCAGTGGAGTAATTGCATTTTTATTAACTCACTTCCTCTCTCAGGGATTCAATGAATGAAGGAGGTTGCTTTGTGCCCTTTCTAGATCTTTATGTTGTTGTCAGATTTCACCCTGCAGTGGCTATACTTTCTCAACAAATAAAGCCAAAATGGAATCATGAAATCATTTTGCTTATGTCAATGAATTTTGCAATTCTCCCTCATTTTGAAGAAAGTACGGGAAAGAAAAGATGATAGTAACGTGGTTAGAAAAAAAAACCAAGGTGGCCAAAAAATTCTTGGTTTAAAAAGAGTTTTATTTTAGTTCTACGCCATCCCTTCAATTATGATGATTTTTATCCCATAATGTAAAATCAATGGATTTACCATCTTACAGGTATGCCACTTGGACTGTGTAGCAAACAACAGAAAGACTGTTTTCAATAGAAAGACTTGCCTTCTCTCTCTCTCTCTCTCTCTCTCTCTCTCTCACACACACACACACACACACACACACACACACACACACACACACACACACAGCCAGGCAGCAGATACAGCTATTTGGTTTTTGTCTCTGAATAATGTCTGGTGACAACACAGATGTTAAACACGAAATATTACAGGGATTAATTCACAGTGCTCTAGTTTGAATCCAAGGTCATGTGCAGTGCAAACAATAAGTTACAGCCAGGCATTCTGTAGCGGCAATTAAGGACCACCTAGGGTGGGGGTGAAACTGAAGGTGCCTCTGACCCTAGGAGGTCGGCACTCACTTCAGTGCACTGCCTCTCAATGCCTCCATATAAATTAAACAAAAGTGAATTTTCTCCCCTTTAGGGAACAAACAATCCATGCATTAGATCCTGCAGCCTAAGCATTTCCTGCTCCGGAATCGCAGCTGAATCTCCACTAAACAGCAATTAGCATTTTAATAGTATTAATAACATTCCCGATTTTAACAATCTGAAGACTTCTGCTTTTTTTTATTGATGTCTTTTGTTGCAATATTGTCTAATACTGTGCCCAGGGTAGCAAAACATAACCAATTAGAGCATTTGCCAAACAGCAAGGAAGCTGGATTATTTCAATTCTGTTCACCTAAATATAAACATGATCGTGTGTGAATAACATTTCCAACTAGCAAGACTAAGAGAGACACTGGCTACATAAGCCCTAGAGTCCACTCCTTACTGATCTTCAAAAGTAGAGGAACTGACAGTTTCCAACACTAATGTCAAAATGCAGTCAAATCTGGTGATACATAGAGTTTCTGAAACTTGAGATCTCTATCAGGTTTGTATTAGAGCAAGTGCCCAGTGCACAGGGTGAAAGGATTTCTAGTGTTAGTCCTTAACAAGGAATCAAGAGGACAACACAATTCTCCTGAAATATGGAGATTTTTCCTGAAGATATAAGGGAGGAAGCAGGCAGAGGGAAGAGTTCAAACTGAACATGGCCTGTAGAATAAACTGGACCATGAGAAAAGAGAAGTAAGGAAAGTGAGAGAGGAGTCACAGGCCAAGAGACAGGGGCATAGCTAAAATGGCTGAGTTATATGGACCTCAGGCTGGGTTGGGGGAGCAGAAGCCCAGCCTCTGGGAGGAAAAGGTGTAGGGTAGCTGTCGGGATTAGAAGGACTTGGAGGAGCCTCACATGCTTGTCCTCAGTTTCTTAGAAACATACTCAGACCTCTTTTCCTGGGGAGAATCTGTTTCTGTAATACCTTAAAATTAAAAACAGAAGAAAAAAAACATGTGTTTCAGTTAAGTCACTCTACCTATGTTAGGTACAAAGCCCTCTACCCACCCATTCCCAACCCCTACCCACCAAAATGGGAGATGGTCCTATAGAGAAGGATTTGGCTTGAATTGTTATCTGGTAAATAATTATAAAGGAGGGTTTTTGTTAACAGTTTGCTTTTTCCTAAGAACCACCCTTAACCCTCCAGGCACGCCCCTTAACCTACCCCTAAGGTCAACTACCTTGAGCAAGGGCACCTAGTCCCATGTCAATCTGAAAGGCCTGGCCTAGCTCAGTTAAGATGCCCACCTGTGCTGAGGTCAGTAATTCATCTTGCTTTTCTGCCAATTTGCTCCTCTTTCTGCCCCACTCCCTAGGCAATTTCATTCCCAATAAACCTCTCTTTCTAGGTCTTCTGCCGTCACTTATAACCCATTAACAGAATCACAAGAAATCAGTGACTTTGAGAATTTACCCTCTGCTAAGCAATTAGTCAGACTAGTATTTTAATCTTCCGCAAACTTCTTTTTGGGTCTTTTATTTTTTCATCTTTGTTATAAACTCTGAATGTTAAATATGTTATTTTTTTAAGAACCAGAGTTTAAAAGCATACCTTCTAAATACTTACTGAGCATCATATAACCTTCTTTGTAGGCTCTTTCTTTTTTTTAATTGAATATAATACTAGGAACAGAGGCTGGGCATTCCCAAATGGAATAAATTCCTAGGACCTAATTTAGCCCTTTGATGGACTCACTCTGCTTGCATTTCATTCTGGGAATGATCCTGAGAGCTTATAAAGTGCACATTGGACATTTCAAGACCCAGATAGCAATCTCTGTGATTCATCTGAGCTGACACGTCATCGTTGGCATTTCCAACAAGCTCCCTAGGTTACTGTAAAATCTAACTCAGGGAGCCCTGACTAGCCTGTGTAAGAGTGGATGAACACTCAGATGATAACAAGAGAGGTGTCATAGGAGCACTTTGGATTCCTGTCACAGGGGTTTCAATCTTAGATCAGGAACCTGGTGTACATGAGATGACGCCCATCAAGCAGGGTGGTGTTCCTGAAAGAACATGCTTCCAAAGGAGGAGAACCAATGGAATAAAATAAATACATGATGGAAAAATTTTCAGATAACAGAATTACAGTATTTCCTCCCATTCTCAAATTCATTGGATTGGAATTCCTGCACAGCATGTATCTCTTTATATTTTTGTTAATTAACAGCAAGCATGGAAATCTGTTTACAGAAGCAGCTGGGTGGCCGAAAACCAACAAGCACCCCCTTCTTCCTGCAACCCTTCCTAAGTCTGACTCATCATAAGAAACTCATGCAGGGTATACATTACGGCTTGTCACCTGTGTGACATCCGAGTTCCCTGAACCAACTGTAACTCTAGCCTTTCAAATGAACCAGATTCAATAGTATTTTATTAAGATTTGAGCACTCATGAAGTTTAGATGGAACTTAGTTAAGACATATTTAATGCCCCTTCTATATTCAGAATTTTACAGTTTGAGTAAACCATAAGTGGAATACCACTTTAAGATTTATTATCCAGTTGTGGCAACCTTTGTTCCAGTACTCTGGAGGCACAAGGAGATAGATCGTTGAGTATAAGGCTAGCCTGTGCTACATAGTAATTTGCAGGACACCTAGAGTTGCATAATGAAGTTCTAGCTCGAAAAGTAAATGAATGAATAAACTGATGAGATTAAAGTCACAAATATGCTTGCTGTCTATTCTGCTTAAGATTTTATCTTGTTGTTTTGATTTACCTTTTTGCTTCATTATGATTCCTTCAGGAGCTCTGAACATGCCTGGTTATTTCTATACAAGTGAGAGGTGCTCCAAGTTTCACAAACCACACATACACCTTCTGCTGCCAAGGAAACTAGCCAACTCATTCACAATTTGTGTTGTGAATGAATAGCCCTTGAGAAAGTAAGAACTCCTTAAGTCCCAGGTTCGTATGCTTCTAGAGGTCAACTTGACTTTCCAAGTCAATTACAAAATGTTAACAAATTTCCATCTCAAAATCATATTTTTTCCAACTTGCTTATTTCTTTGTAGACTCACATAAGGTTGCAGAGAAAAAATAATTATTTTGCAATGAGATTTAGAGATCAGAATAAAAACAGCAGTTATTTTATGCCATGAATATTCAAATAATATATATTTGAATAATTCAAGATAATATATAGAATTTAAGAACCTAGCAGTAATTAAAGTCTTTTTAAC
Organism: Alexandromys fortis; assembly: GCF_014885135.2. Classification (NCBI taxonomy): domain Eukaryota; kingdom Metazoa; phylum Chordata; class Mammalia; order Rodentia; family Cricetidae; genus Alexandromys; species Alexandromys fortis. The sequence goes on along the minus strand of NW_026067948.1, from coordinate 7,312,649 downwards.
TGATTAATCATTAACTGGAAGTGAAAGAGTAACATTGCAGGCATATTTAAGGACAGATGACATAATGGTAACAGTGAGATCAGTTTCCCCATTTTTAGCATGTTCTTTCAAAAGTAAAATGAGGCAGAGGATCCTGATCTTCTGAAATGCTGGATGCTAATAAGCAATCCTAAACTGACTATCAATGAGTCTTGTAAATAACAGAGGTAGAGATTGCTTCCTCCAAACACATCTCTTGGAGTTAAGTGATCATATAGTCAATATATAGGCAATAAGCCAGTTGGTCTCATAAGGTCACTTCTTCATGAAAGAGATAATGTCTATCCTTGTGTTAAATTATTTTTCATATTGTAATTTTAATCAGAATTTTCACTTTATCAGAAAATGGAAGAAAATATATTTCCTTTAAACACTCAGCTTTGCAATGCACAGCTACCTGTACAAATAAGAACCTGAGTAACTACAATGTTCTTTGAGCATTCTGTTGGAAAAACAGGTTCAACAAAGTCCTAATGTCTAGACTCCGTGCTCAAGAACTTGGTGAACATTTTAAAAATCAACATGTGCTATATTCATGTGGACTTTTAATCGTAGCACAGAGGCTGCAGTGTTGCTCTAGTGGAGTAAAACTGGGTTAAACAAATGAGTAAAGTGAAATAGTTCATAATGTCTCAAGGGACCTACAGTTACACAGCTCAGAACTTTACACGAATAGGCTGGCAGGTCCTGTGTCTGCATAGTCTGCACATTTTTATCTTTCACTGTGACTTGCAGAGCAAACACAGTCAATGACAATGTGTATCAAGTTCAGAACAAATGGCAAAGCAAGAAAAAGATGTGTCTCATCAGTCTGCTCACTTGAAGCCATAAATGACCTGATGGGTTAGTCCCACAGTTCCGTCATTTGCACTATTTTGTCTCCAATAATGAGTTTATGTGAAATGTTTAACTTATTTCAGATCACTAAATACTTCTTCTAGACAATGGGATCCTTCATTTGATGTGACGTTTACCTAGGATAAATACACATAAAACATAGATTTTGTTCCTCAGATGCTCTTTCATTTTAGCGATTTCACATTTCAGGATCTACAAAAATTATAAAAACATTTGACTTTCAGTAAAATGTTGTATCATATTTTTCTCATTAGGCAAAATTTTATGCAGTAGCTAAGCAAGGTTACCAAAGAGCTATTTCTTTAAGCACTATATTAAACAAGTTCATGAGTGAAATAAGCATTTTGTTTCATTATTATGAAAAAGGTATATTAGAAGTGCTAACATAGATATAAATTTGTCTGTCATTCATTAGAAAATAAGTCATTGTGAAAGATATATCTTAAAATTTTCTATTGGGCCAAGCTGGTATTCTTCAGTTTGTCATAAAGCAATAAATACAAAAGGTTTCTTGCTAATCTTTGAAAATGGTCTATGTTTTAAATCACATTTCAACACTTCTATAAGCAATTATTCTATATATATAATATGCATATGTATATACACATGTATATATAATACACACACATATATATGTGTGTATATATATATATAATCTTGTATATTCTAGTCACTCTGCTACTTGTGATGTTTGTAGGTATTTTTGGTGTGGAGGATTCTAATGAGATTTCAAAAGATATATGCGCTGTGGTCTGGCAAAATGGCTTAAGCAGAACAATAAACACCTGCTGCCAAGCCTGACAAATTGCATTTGATCCATGAGATCCACATGGTATAAGAAGAGAACTGCCATTCTAAACCCAAGGAATGTTCATTGTAACAACTTTGAATTATTATGATACTTTTAGTTATTATGACTGTTATTAAAATAAAAGCAAGGGATAAAAAGTAAAACCACAGTGGAACTCAACAACGTGAAAGGATTTTTAAAAAATAATTTTGGTCAAAGATTATTTTAACAATGAACTGTCATTTCTTCTTGTCTGATATGAACTTTGAAGTAAAATATATATTAAAATATCTTTTCTCTTTTCAATTGGAGTTGTGTTATATTTTAAGTCAGGAAAAATGATGACAGTATCAACATACAGACATCATCATTAACAGACCATCTTGGTACTTAGTTTGCCAATATTACAGCTGAAAGCCAAAGCTCCTTAAGTGTGGATCGGTCTCTCTAACTCGTGCTCTTTTATGATGATTAAAGAGAGAATTTTTAGAAGCAGGAAGATCACAGTTAAAAAAAAATCAAAAGCCAAGATTGATGTCAAATCAATGACCAGGTTTGGTTGAATTTTTTACTATTTTTAGTTTCAGCATTGATCTGATCTGGAAAGTACTCTGCACACTATGAAATCAGCAGAGTGCCTTTTATGCAGTGATATGTTAGATGAAATAGAAAATAATTTGCCACACACAAAATCAACAAGTTATTAAGTTAAATAGAAACAGAGTATATTTTGTTGAACATTCAGTTAAAGTGTAGAGAATTACTGGTTTTTCACTGTTTCCTTTCTGCAATGATTATCATTGGGTAGTAGAACAATCAGGTTCTTAGCAGAAATGATGTTTTTCTTTTCCTCCTTAGTTCAAATATCGTGTCTGGATGCTTCTGTTCTCCTGGTGGAGCTTTGTGCAAATGAACCAACAATTATTAGAATATATTGCAAGTCTAAAATTTACATGGTATGTAACATCCTGAACTTTTTAGCCTGATCAACCCTAAATGGACACATATTAGGAAGCATGTGAACACAGTTACTTAACACAAAGCTTATTCATAATGAAAATTGGACCATCATGTGCAACTTATCAAACACAGTCATGGGATAAAAATATAAAGCCATTGTAAAGTTTCATGTTTATACCAACCTGGTAATGTAGGGAAATCCGTAAATCAAACCACTTTAATTTGAGAACCATATGATGTAGTAAGGAGGAGAGAGGCGGCCCAGCTCGCTTAGACATGAAATAATCACACAGAAACTGTATTTATTAAATCACTGCTTGGCCCATTAGCTCTAGCATCTTATTGGCTAACTCTTACATATTAATTTAACCCATTTCCTTTAATCTGTGTACTACCATGTGGCAGTGGCTTATTTGCAAAGTTTTGGCAAGTCTGACTCTGATGGCAGCTCAATGGCTTCTCCCTGACTCCGCCCTTCTTTCTTCCAGCATACTGCCTAGCTTTCCTCACCTAGTTCTGTTCTGCCCTTTCCATAGGGTCAAAGCAGTTCTTTATTCATGAACCAATAAAAGCAACATATAGACAAGGACCTCCCATAGCAACATGACTATTATTATCATTTCTATTATATTTTAGAACAACTGAGCTAGTTCCCCATGGTAAACTCTTACAGATGAGAAAACGCTAATGCTTTTTCGGTTTCCTTGTCAACCATCTTCTCATGCTTCGGAATGGAGTTCGAAGCCTGCATGCCACCATATTCTGCCACAGTGATAATAAGCTAAACTTGTGAACTATAAGTCACCCCAATTAAATATACTCCTTTATCAAAGTCGCCGTGATCACGGCGTCTTGACAGCACTAGATTTATAGCTTAGACAATACCCCAATTACCTGACTTATTATATTCTTACCAAAAGAAAAATAAAATGAATTTTACAAAGTTGGAAAACTAAATTTTTTGCTTAAGTAATGTTATTTGTTAAAAAAAAAGAAATGCATAGTTTATTCAGGAAATCGATTTTACCTTTAATGTATGCAATATAGTAGCTGTGGGACTGACAGAATAATGCACTGGAATTTGGAGGTCAATCCATTCATCATTTCTACTACACACCAAGTAGTTAAAACTACTTCTCATAATTTAGTTTCAAAAACAGTCTGTGTAACCTGACTCATAATATGTAAACAAAGCCATAAGTCTACTGGGCATCTATCTATATCCATGTGTCTAGTCTATTACTGTTAAATAGTAAATACATTTGCTAAGGTAAGTCAGAATATCTTTCATTCTAGAGGAACAGAAATTTTAAAGAATTGAGTCACTTCTCATTCATATCCCATTCACATCATTCCTGCTCAAGCATGACTCTGACTCTCGTGTGTGATAATTGACAAGAGACACATTCTGTTTCACTTTGAGGCAGTGTTTGCATGTCCTTAGCCTCTTTCAATTGTTCCATGTAGGCAATAGCCTTTCAGATTTGTTAAAAACAAAATATTACTTAATTATGTCCTTTGCGATATTTTGAAAGTAATAACAGAAAAATAAAAATCTCAATTGAAATAAAAACAGAGACATAGGTGTTTGAAAGGAACTTTCCTTATAGACCCCTGATTTCAGAGCTGATGGTATAGCTGCAAAAACCCTTTTTGAAATCTGTGATACTTTGGGGATGTAGAGCCAAAATGGTTGAAGAGAGTCACTACATCCATGTCTTTGGAGGAAACAATCTGGCCCTAATTCTAGTCCTGTTCTATCTGCTTCCTATTTTCCACACTGTAACACCCTGTGGCTCATCTCTTTCCATCATGGACAGAGCCATTTTCAGCTCTTCCCTAACAGCATTGACTGAAAACTGTGAAACCAAATTGAATGTTTTGTCTCTAAAGTTGTCTCTTTATAGTATTTTGTTATAGACTCAATGGTAACTTATAAAGAAGATTAGTATTGGAAAGTGTGTGAGGTTATTTTTATTTTCATTTTTCCCAGCTAAAACTCACTATGCAATAGAACAAGAAGACAAGACATTTAGAACATTGTGAGATGAAGAGGTTAGAGAAGCCTTCAAGAATTCAAAAAACTAGAATGCTGACAAAGAATAAACAGTAAAACCTACACTTAAGAGTCTTCACAGGGAAACACAGACACTAATTGTTAATTAGACAAGAAGCCATTGATGTTACTTTCTGGCCAAGCATCTGTCTATATTCTGCTCATGTCTTAAATATGCAAGTTTTATTGAATTCAAAAGTCATGAACTAATTAATTTGGTGGAAGATATTTCAAGGCAGCCTATCACCCATAATATGTCATGGCTATTTCTGGATGCTTTTAGCTTTGTTTACAAGAGAATCGGCTGAAAAAAAAGAGAGAGAGAAGAAATTTGAATTTAAAGTTGAATACAATGTAAATGTGTGCAAAAAGCCGAGTGCCATTAAGAACATTTTGCAAGCTAAACATCTGCAGTCAATAGGAAGGTGGCATGAGAGGATTTTAGAAGATGAAATAACTCTACCAATGAAAATCTACAATGTGTAAATCTGAAAACACATTTGAAAAAATTACCTGAAAAGAAAATGCTGCTGGGTGCTCTGCTGGAAAAGAGCTCCTTAGACAAGGGTTTTCCTGATCAGTGGGTAAGGCCAGGTAGTTGATGGTTAATCAGTCTAGTGACATACATAATATACAATAACATATTGTTTTATGCAAGTAAGAAAAGACAACCTTGATTACGCAGCTATTTACGATCCCGAATCATTCCCATCATCATCTCATAGTTTACAAATCCTACTTTACCCATGCTCAACCTTAACTTTCTCCATTTCAGAAGCTAAAAACATCACCCACTGCAAGGGAAGGTCATTGGTTTCTTAAACCAATATTGTTGTGGGTCGTTTATAACTCACTATTGCCTTGAGGTCTGTACCACTGTCTTCTGGTTCTGTAGTTTTTTTGAAACTTGACATCGATATCTGTGACACAAACTGTCAGCTTCGTAGGGGGAAAGCTCAGCTTCTCTCATTAATATTAAACTTCTGAGTAGATATGGTGGTTATGTTGCTGATACAAGCATTTCTTTTTAAGGCTGAAGAAATTCATATATTGCTATTGACACAGTAATTGAAATCATATTCAGTAAAATAAATGATGGCATTACACTCATGCAATCTAAAAGAAAGGACAATAGTGGACCGAAGGAAGGAAGTGCATCGTATCACAAAATATGCAACAGCTCTTACCCTTCCTAAAGGGAAGAAACAATGAGAAGAATTACTGTAGGCATCCGTTACTGTCCTAATGAGCATCAAAGGGACTGTGATAAAGAAAAGTTATTGTCAGTCATTGCCACAGAATATAGCTGAATCGCTACATCTTTTTATGACAGTGCTGGCAAGTACATATTGGATGTAAATCACGTCTCTAGCTTCCCACTTTGCAATGGACTTCAGTTGTACTAAACACAGAATTTGGATGGGAGGAGACAGGAAGTCAGATTCTCATTTCTAACAACTCCTAACAGAAAACTCCAGAGTCTGCCAAGGACACTAGAAACTGTGGGCAGTGTGAGATCTGCTCTTGACAGCTGATGAGAAATGGCCTTCCCTCCTTTTTGCCTCTTGTATTTTATTTTTCAGTTGGTATAAAAACTAGAGGCAATTTTCCTTTCGCTGTCTACCTCAACTCAAAGGTGTCCCTTTGAAGGTAGACATGGGCGGAATATTTTTTAACACTCTAAATCACCTCTTCCCACCCCTTTCCCTTTTGATATATTCCATTCATTTGAAGTAGAAGTTTTATTTTGGAAATAAATCAATAGGGAAAAAAATCACATTCTGCTTAGGGGACTGGCTAAATGAATAAAGCTCTAGTGTTCTGCCGTTACACATTTTCTTTTCTTAACAAAATTGGTGCATGTTTAGATAAACTGGTCTTCCAGTCCATTGCCCTTACTCATAGCAAATACTTAAATCCACCTTACTATTAGAAAAACACGATGCCATCTTCTGCTCCTTGTCACACTTGAAGAGAATTGTGTATTGGTTATTACTTCATTGTAATTTTGTGTATAAGGAAACCTAACTTCAAAGACACACCTTGATTTGCTTGGTTACGAGAGGCAAAGAGAGGACTCCAGATTCCGTAGTGGTGGAGCGACATACAGTGGGGAACTGCTTAAACAGGATATTGGGAACCAAACTGTTCTGAGAGAGTTTGTTTGCTGAGCCATCTGCAATTCATGAGCTATATCTTGAAAACATGAGATTTCAAATTTAATTCCTGAATTCCTTCTTATAACCTCAGTTAATTTTTTTCACATTATAGAAATTCTATGTAAATCACCAAGTTAAAATAATTTGGTTTTTTTATTGTTGTCAATATTATCGAAACTGATTGACATTCTTTTCTTATTGAACATAATTGTAGTTGGAAAATTGAACTGAAGTCTAATTGGGCATGTAGAATTTTTCATGAGCTGCCATGTGAAAAAGTGTAGTCTTGACACTAATCCCAATGTATCAGAGTGGCCTTCTTTCATCTCTAACATTTTTTTATTAATATGTTTTTGATTAGTTTTGTTTCTCTTTTTTCTTTTTATTATTTTTGCTTTTTTATTTACTTATTCATTTTTAGCCACATCAGGAAAACCCTGGTACAGGTCATTGAGAAATCAATGGGAAAATCTGTTACATAGTTGGATCTAAGAATCATACGATTTTCCTTTTTGTCTTTAAAATCCTTTCCTGTTTCCTTTGTTTTTCTGTTATTTCATGAGATTGATGTTTAGCAACACATTGTTCCCTTAGCTTCATGTAAGGACTCCCTATAGCCAACTGATTATTAGACTAGCCAAATTATTTAGCACTGGGTTGGAGTGAGAGATTCTGCCTCACTATATAAGGTGATACAGAAAAACACACCCAACACAGTAGCAAATATACCCATGTGCATCCACATACACAAGGGCATTTATATAGACATCACTTCACACACACATATAGACACAAAAAACAAGTTTTTAAAAATATATGGGTTTTCATGAAAAAAATTAGCTTTATCATCAGTTAGTTATTTCCTTACTCAAAGTGATAATGTCTTAGAACTAAGGGAATGATGATGCTGGACAGTCCGGTAAATGAGCTTCAAATATTCTCTGTCATGTTGCCAAGAAAACCCATTTCACCTCTTTATTTTTAAATTTTCTCATCTTCAAAGCTGTAATAAGGTAATTTACACTATAATGACTGATGGAAGTGGGATAAGACGCATCTCAACTTCTCTCTGGTACATAATCACGGTACATGCTCCATCAAAGCCCCTGTTATTATTGTTGTTGCTTTTGTTTCTGTATTTTCCTGTAGTTGTTATTATTAATTGGTCAGTTTATCTTTAGGAAAAAAGCAATGCTCCCATTAGCCTTCAGTATTTGGCTTTTGTAATGCCTCCCAGAAATTATTAAATTAACAGATTTGAAAGCAGAGTTACATGTACTGACAATTGGTCTTTGGAGAATGGCGGCAAAAGGCAGAAATTTCCCTGCTACTGGGAGACCTCAGAAGCCATCCCCATTGTTCACTGATATGATCCATAAGCTGCTACTCTCTTCCTGGATACCATATGTTTTTGTATTATTTGATGAATTTTACTTTTGGTGGTTATTGAGTTAGTTGGTATAAAAAACTGTCCAGGTTATCAGTAATTGTATACTTTCAAACACTGAAGTGGGTTTATTTGAAATGGAAAGGAATTGTTCATGAACAACAACAAATTTTCAGATGCATTTTCTCAAATTGAAGTTGGAGTTCATAGTTTTACTGAAGCTTCATCTAAAGGCAAAGTGGTTCATAATTATGTCAGATGTTAGCTACTGGTATGTAGACACCATTCCCAGGTGACAAGCTAGCAAACAAATCCTTAGGAACTCCAGGCCTTTCTGAGCAAGTCTTTTCCTAATCTTAATACAATTATGCTACTTTATAAAATATTAAACATGTGCTGCCAATTATGACAAAAACACAGTGAACATTTATTAACTATTGAGATCATTGTGGCACTTTTAAATAAATATTCTTTATTTAAAAGTTTAAGAGGCCTTGGAAGTAGAAATTTGACTGAATCCCATACATATCTATGAGAAACTTGAAAACAAATACTGATACAGTGAAAAAGGTTAAAAAATAGTAAAATATAGAAGATAAATGTTATCATAGAAGTGAGGAAAAATGAATATATCCAATAAAAAATCAACTCATGTCAATAACACTGTTTCTTTCACCGTCTTATCACTTCCTTCCTTCTATTTGAATGTACTCTGCTCACCTACTACATATTAAATGAGACCATGCCACTTTGGGAGCACAAATCTTGGCTCTTACCTAACAATTGTTGTTATATTAAATATTATATTAAAGTACTTTTCCTTTTCCATTGAAATTAAGCAACATACAAACTAAATAGTTAACCCCAGTCAAAGCAAAACAGCAACTATAGATATGTGTGCATGCACACACACACACACACACACACACACATGACTGAGGATATTTTGTGGAAGTTTGAAGCATGAAATAAACACAGGTCTATATTATTATATAGATATCTGATATGAGGCCAGAGCACATAGATGTGTTTGATTTTATGTGATTCTTCAACTAATGAAAGCTTCTAAGTGAACCATATTATATACATACATATATCTATCTGTCTGTCTGTCATCTATCTATCTATCTATCTATCTATCTATCTATCTATCTATCTATCTATCTATCTATCTGCCCAGTGCCTAAAATATTTAATAACCATGTATACTTTGTTTTAGCCTTAATAGTTCACCTGGCTTTCTCATTTTATCCTCAAATTATCTTATGTGAGATTGAAGAGGGCAGTTCTAAGGAATTATAAAAGCAATAGATAAATACACAATTAATAATTTATCTGAGCTGTAATAGAGAGGAAAGCATTTAGTAGATAGCAATTAAAAGCCAACTGATTAAACACAAGCAATTATAAACAATGCATGAAGATACATTAATACTGCTTGCCTTGGTAAAACGATAACTTTTAGTGATCAGATAGGACTGCAATGTGGCCTCATTCGATATAGTGGATAATTTTGGCTCTAGTACTTACCATTCTTCCCAGCATGTTTGTAAAGTCTTTTCTCCAATATGTACTTTTGGAATCTCTAAAAAAAAAAAAAAAAGTAAAAAAACAAAACAGGTAGTTGCATTTGGTGAACTAGAATGTCTATCTGTGTTATGTTGGTCTGTGTGGCTGTTTTGGGCCTGTGCCATTTTGTCTTTAATAGTTTGGTTCTGTACTATAATTTGCAGTCAAAACATGTAATAGCACCTGTAGTCTTAATTCTGCTTAAGATTTCTTTGACTATCCTTGGCTTTTTATGCCTCTATATAAGCTCTTGGGTTGTTTGGTCTATGTCATAACAGAATGATCCCAGAATTTTTATTAGGTTTGCATTCAATCTGTGTACTGCTTTTAGAAGCATGGACATTTACATAATTTCTTTTATTCGGAGTTTTAAATTTTTCATTGCAGAACTCTTTTGTTTGTCTTAGTGAACTTTATCACTAAATATTTGAATTATTGTGCTTTTGGGAAATCAGCTTGTTAACTAGATGTCATCTTCAATGTGTACATCCTTGGTATATAAAAAGGCTACTGGTTTGGATGAGCTCATTTCATATCCTGATACATTGTGGAAAACATTTAACATCTCTACAGTTTTTTTTCAAGGGGAGTAGTGGATTTATTATGAACAGGACAATATTTATAAGTAAGGATATTTTGACTTTTTATTTTGTTTTCTTTTCTCATCTCATTGCTCTAAGAATTCATACCATATGGAGTAGGAAATGGAAAGTGGTCATCCTTGTTTTGTTCCTGAACTTACTGTGATTCTGTCAATTTGATGCATTTGGCAATACTTTGGCTATAGGTTTGTCACTCACAGTCTTACACTACGTAAGTAAAATTCCCCATCCCTAGCCTTTCCATGACTTTCACAATGAAGGAATACTGAATTTTTAATAGTTTTTTATTGCTTTATAAGCAATAACATTCAAAATTTCTACCTCCTCCCATTTCCCTCCTGCTTCCCCACTCACCCTTCTCAGGCCCCCTCCAGTCCTAAGAGAGAGCAGGGTACACTAACCTGTGGGAAGTCCAAGGCCCTTCCTCCTCCATCCAGGCCTAGGAAGGTGTTCATCCAAACAGACTAGGATCCCAAAAAGCCAGTACATGCAGTAGAATCAAATCCCAGGACCATTATCATTGGCTTCTCAGTCAGCCCCCATTGTCAGCCACATTCAGAGGGTCCAGTTTGATCCCATGCTCGTTCAGTCCAAGTCCAACTGGCCTTGGTGAGCTCCCATTAGATCAGTCTCACTGTCTCAGTGGGTGGACCAACCCCTCGCTGTTCTGACTTCCTTGCTCATCTTCTCCCCGCTTTTGCTCTTCAACTGAACCTTGGGAGCTCAGTCCAGTGCTCTGATGTGGGTCTCTGTTTCTATCTATGGTGATATTCAAGATATTCATTAGTGTGGCTATGGGCAAGGCCAGTTCAGGCACCCTCTCCTCTATTGCCCAAGGACCTAGCTGGGGACATCCCCGTGGACATCTGGGAACCCCTCTAGAGCATTTCATAGGTGTGGCTTTGCAGTACAGAAAAGGGCAATGCGAGAATCTGCTACAATTATTTACCCACTTTATATCTGCACTCTTGGAAATGGTACAGGAAGGGCATTCATACCATTGAAAATTAAAAGGAAACTCTGTTAACAATTTCAAATAGTGTAAAGGAAAAAAAAACAACCAAAAAGTAGGAAACAAAAAAGTGAAGTTTTACAAATTTTAGAATTCATTAGAGATGAGACTGTTGATAATTACATAAAAGTAATATATAAAAACTGGTCAGCTTTTATGCGAAACAATCGTATCTTGATACATTGCACTTTGATGAAAAGCTATTTTTTTAATTAAAAAGAGTTTTCTCTTTGGAAAATGTGTTTGCTTTATTTTTGCCTGAATTTTCTGTCTTAAACGTTAAGAGTATTCAGTGAGCACACCAATATGAGCCTGGCATTCTATATTCTCACGGCTGTGCCATGTTTCTATATTATTATTTTTATTCTATTTTTTATTATTTTTAACAGAGGATTTCTCACAGATTTATGAGTCTGTCTTGAGTATGGGAGTATTTGATCAGCAAGTCCCCAGGGTCCACCTATCTCTCAATTTTAATGCCTGGATAATAGATATGTGCAGGTAGAAAGAAGGCTCGTTTATAAGACAACTTCCTTGATGCTGTTTTAATTGTTAATTCACTATTCTGAATTTTCTTCCATCTTGAAAATATTTTTAAATTCATGTTTAGCAGCTTCCATTCTAACTAATCCCAAATGTGACATTTAGAGTTTGTGGATTTAATTGAAAATCACTTTGTTTTCCTAGAAGAAAAACACCACATTTTCATGTATTTGTTTTTAAAGTGCTTTCTTTTTTTTCCAGATATTAATTACATGGCTGAAGGGATGATTTCTCAGACAGGGACACTGAAGAGTGCCGTGAACTCTGTATGTTTTTATGTGAAGCTCGTGTTAGATTTTCTGTTAGATTTAGTGGAAAGCATAGGAACTACATTTAGCGAGATGTCAAATCAGAATCAAGTGTCATTCCGCTTTGAACTGCTGCTTAGTACTGGAGGAACACGTCTATCATGCATGTCTTGGAAATGGTTGCTTTGCTTATTGAATTATTCTTAGTTTCCGATGAAGGATGGCCTTTGAAGGTAAACAGGATGCTGGAAATGAGGGGGAGAAGTGGAGCACTGCCGAATCACTTGGCAGGAGAGAGCTTTATTTTCTTCTTGAGTTTCCACTCCCGTGTTTCTTTGAAATCTCACTTTGAAAGAGTGGTTATGTCTAAAAGTCTTTAAAAACATATGATGTCAATTTGACAGCATGATTAATGCTTGGCTGTTGCAATGACGTGATTATCTGTTTTTGCAGGGCTGATAATTGGCTTTTGCACTTTTTATCTTTCAGTGTTAAGTAGCTTTGTGTACTTAATCACAGTTTTTTTTTTCTTTCAAAGTGAACAATTTGGCAGATCTCATTCAATATGTGTTAAGGAACTGAGTAAGAGAGAATTCTATTCCAGCTCCCTAGTGTAGAATCTTTATTAGTTAGGTTCTTGGTGGAGACAACACTAATATGGACAGGCATAAGTGCACACAGGCAAAGGGATTTATCAAGGAAGTAGTTCATATGACTTGGTGGCTGAAAAGTTCCATGGCATCCTCTATGCAAACTAGAGACTTTAGGAGGCCGGTATTGTTGCACAGCCTACATCTAAAGGGATAAAAACCAGGGAGGAAGACAGTGTATATCTGAGGATAGGGGAGGTCATAACTTTGAGTCCTGGATTACTGGAAACTTGGAGCACTGACATCATGGCCAAAGAAGAAAATGCCTTTTGAGCTTGGGTAAAGAGATAAATGTGCTTCCATGTTTCTTCTTCCTAGGCTCAGGGCACAGTGCCTGTTCCATTGATGGTTGATCTTACCCTCTTAGTATACATAAAACAACACAAAGATCTTTTCTTGTAACTGTTTCAGTAACATACGCAAAATGATGTTGCAATTAGATTTTATGTATTTGTCTGACATAGCATGATGTAACTGTATTGTGTAATAGTGAAAATACAGTAGTCCTACTCTATAATTTTTATTACTCATTTTAATATTGGGCATCTTGACATCCATGATTACAGTAGACAGCAATGGTTTAGAGTTGAAAAAGGAAATAAACCTTAGGAAAAGGTGGTTTGAAATTCTGTATTAAATATGTGAATATTTTCTATAAATAACTTTAGAATGGTTCCCGGACGTGTAAATTATCAGAGAAATACTCAGAGAAGGGCATAAGTGGTGCATATAACAGCCACTAAAGGACATGCAGTTTAGAAAGGGAGTAAAGCGAAAGAACATGTAGACTGGGCAGTAGGGGAGATGCACATTGCTGTGTCCTGTGTACCACTCTAAGGTAAGATACTTGTCCTGTTAGAAGCATTAGAAGGAACTTTTCAGACTTTTGTGTTACAGACTAACTTGGGGAGATAACTCAGTGCATAAGAGTGCTTGCTTTGAAAGCATGCAGACCTTAATCCAAACCCTTACTATGCTTAAAAATAGCTGGGCATAGCTCCACATGCCTATAATCCTAGCACTGGGATGAAGGCAGAGACAGGGCAATATCCAAAGTGCCTTAGCCCATCAGACTAAGAGGAAAAGCAAATTTCTGGTTCAGTGAGAGACTATCTTAAAACAAATAAATAATTAAAACAAATAAGGTGAAAATCTGTCTAAATACTCCTGGTGTTCTGTTCTGGCCTCTGTTTAGCCATGCACAGGTGTGTTCATGAGCTCCCTGACATGGATTTCACATAAACATACACACACCATAGCTATTAACAGAATGCTTTTGCCTTTTATAAATGCTAATTTATTTTATCACGGAAATATTTTACAAAGTAGTGGATCTAGTCCTCATTTTATACATGAGCACAATGGCTCTGTACAAATACTTCAGAACTTGACCCACCTAATGCAGGATCAGTTTTGTATTTAAACTTAGCTCTTAAGCCTGGCTGCTGGTTAAAATCATCTAGAGAGCTTCTTAATCAGTATTTAAAATAATAATGATACTTAGACACATTCTGAGAAATTCTAATTTAATTGACCAGCAGTCTAGACCATAGTCCCTCACAAAGATAAGGTTAAAACTCATTGATTTTCTTAATTGAAGGAGTGGTTGTGAATAAAAATTAAGGCATTCAATAAAGTTGAGTAAAGAGTAATAGAGCCCTGGATGAGGATGAAGAAGAAAGGAAAACTTACAAATGACTGATCCTCAGGATTCCTCTCAAACATATGTAACAAATAGAAGTGAAAATGTTCTAATTTACAATATTTGTATTAGAATATAAATATGTCCAGGCAGCTGTGCAGACTTAGTTGATCTCCTTTGTTCACCATTTTCATATTTGCAAGTTTGTCTGTTTTACAGAATTTAACTGTATCCCATAATGAATATGTATAGGCAAGCAAGTTCAGAGAAGCAGGTAGAAAAGAAAATGAATCCTTCAACCTATTTATTCTGAACTTAGAACTGGTCCCAGCTTAGCTAAAAAAAAAAAAAAATACTCTCTTATTTTCAATTCCTATACTGCTACACACCATGTCCCTTTCAGGATCCACACTTCCCTTCCCTCTTTGTGTTGCTGCTGGAGGCAGTGACAGTGGCTCCCCAGGCTTCACATGGTCCTCTAGTAGACTGTTGATGGGCTAGATAGCACACAAAGCCTGTTGTGTTCCTTGTGGAGAAAAATGCATGTAAGTCATGAGTTATGGCACTATTGTCTGTAAGTTCAATGTTAATGGGTTAGCACTATAAACTCAGAAGGAGTCCTTCAGCCAGAAAACACATTGAAATGGGGTCATTTTTTTGACTAGTTGGAAAAAAAGTTGCATAATCAGAATTCTGGGAACATAATCCTGTGTTTCACACTGGCTCAAGGGTTAAACATCTTATAAACAGAGTTGCCAGTGACCTTGAAGAGTATAACATTTTTGACAGTTTCCAGCTGTGTGTGCAATTATTCCATTTACCTTATGCGTTTAACAAAATAATCTTATATACAATATAATCATTAATTTTATGTGTTCATTTGGCAGTCCATACCATGTCTCTGCAGTTGACAGAAAACTGCTTTGGGTGTATGTGTTAGGGTGTTCCTGGATGAGTTGAATTTGTGAAATTTTAGACTAAGTCAAGCAAATTGCCCCCACTAATGGCCTTGGGTTCATCCAATTAGTTTCAGGCTTGACTACAGCACTAAGGCTGATATTCTTAGCTGCCTTGGTACTGTGAAATGACTTTATTTTGTTGTGGAATGGACCTGCTGTCCCGACGCCTCCAGCTTCACAGGCATTTGTGCTGTAAATGGTCAATAGGTTCCACTGAGTCTTAAGCTCCAAAGGAAATGGCAGCTCTAAAGAAACGTTTGTGTGAGCACAGATGTGTATGTGTCTATATATAAACCTGTATATGTAAATTTATAGAGAAACATATATGTGTGCACACATGCACACATATATAAATATGTAGTATATACCTCTAAATGAATCTGAGGTATTTACTTAGATAATAATAAGTAATTTCATTTAGTGTTTACTAGTTTAATGAATAGTTACTAAGGGCCCACTGTATGCCTTCTCTATAACTGCCTGGGGACTTAGAAATTGACAAGACCACTTCTCCCCTCATAAATTACTAGCTCATTTGAATTGGGCATGACTCAATTAATCTGCTGCCTGTGATTGATTAAATCTAGCTACTTGTAAATATGAACACTGTTAATTTGTGTTATATTTTGTTCACATAATAGTTCTAGCTGGACATTTAGTTACTCAGTATATGGAGAATGCTTCAGATCGGTGGCCTCCTGATCATTCAATGTAGGACACTCATTAACCAAATATTGACAGAAAACCGAGATGAAGGAAAACAACCTAGAGAGCTTACCACAGTTCCCTGTCTCACATTTTACATCAAAGCATCAGAATTAAACAGCATTGTTAGATAAGTAAAGGTAATGAATCTTGCTCATTGCTAGGCAGTGTTAGTACGGGCACAGTAGGAGGACAGCAGGTACTGCTGTTGTCTTTGGAGTGGACTGGCTACGCCAACCGATCATCAAATGGAATGGCCAACAAGTCAGTAAGTAACTAAGCTAACTTTCTTGGTAATGAGCAAAGCTGAAATTCACAGTGTAGCAACATCTTTAGAGTCAATAAGAATAAAAAGTAAGACTGTGTCACTCTAAGGTTTAGGCTACTATTAAGCAGACACCAATAGTCACAATTTTCACTGAATAAATATCAGTAGAGGTAACCTTAGGGTTACTTTTGCTGTGATAAAATGGGGAGGAAAGGAGTTTATTTCTCTCGCAGTTCCACATAGCAAGCAGTTCATCATCAAATACAGTGAGAGCAGGAATTCAAACAGGGCAGGATGCTGGAGACAGGAGCTGATGCAGAGGCAACAGAGGAGTGTTGCTTACTGGCTTGTTCTAAGGCTTGCTCAACCGGTTTTTCTTAGGAACCCAGGAATTGCTACTTAGGGAGGGGAACCACCTACAAAGGGCTCCGCTGTTCTGATGGATCATTAATGAAGACAATGCCTTACAGTCACATTCTATGGAAACATTTTCTCAAACTGAGGTTGCCTGCATTCATCTACCTCTAGTTTATTTCAAACTGATAGAAAACTAGGCAGGGAAGTCCATAAAGATATAAAATAAATACATTTGCACCATTCTCCAGGAAACGGTAAATAAATACATTTATCTTTTTAGATTACTTCAGGTTTTATGTTTATCCTTTATAATTAACTGACTTGACTACCCTTGATTGAGAATATTTTAATAGATAAAGTATCCAGAATAGAACAATTGAATAATTCTCACAGAACTGACATAGGAGAGTCTTAAACATGTATTTGTTTGCTGTGTATTTGCCATGGGTAGGCAATAAACAAATGCTAAATAAAGTAGGTAGTTATGGCATAGTATTCCAAGTATGTTATAACCAGTGTATTTAAGACTCATAGTATCAATAGGAAAGAAAAAATCAAATCTAAATTTTAACAAATATAAAACAAATTAGGTAAAATCCTACAGTCCTAAACTTTCATTGTGTTCTCACAAGTGATAATATTTATATCTATTTTTATATATTGTAATTATCACTGTTTTCTCTGTCTGAGTCTGTCTTTTTCTCTGTCTTTTAGAAGCAATGACCAAGCTCAATAATAATTGTTATACACAAGACTTTGATCTTGCCCTGTAGTTGGGATTTTTTATTAAAAAATTATTGCTTCTTAGATAATAGCTGAATTC
Source organism: Alexandromys fortis (assembly GCF_014885135.2). Classification (NCBI taxonomy): domain Eukaryota; kingdom Metazoa; phylum Chordata; class Mammalia; order Rodentia; family Cricetidae; genus Alexandromys; species Alexandromys fortis. The sequence continues at coordinate 7,295,022 of NW_026067948.1, read as the reverse complement.
ATGTTTGATCAGGAAATACAGAACATAAACACACACAGTCTTTTTATTGTTGTTAGTAAGGAATGCAAACCCTGACAGATTCATGTCTATGGTCCACATCTGCCCTAAAGCCCACTGTGCCTAAAGAAAGTCCTTTGATAATTCATTTAACCTCATGACTTCAGGATTTGTGATAATATTTTTACTTTAGTGGCATGTAACCAATCACCCCAATTTAAAAAAAATTAAACTAACAGCAAAGAATGTATGAGTGTTATGTATGTGCACATGCATATGTGCTGTATATATATATATATATATGTGTGTGTGTGTGTGTGTGTGTGTGCACATCTGTGTGGTATGTGTAATCTGTGTGTATATGTCTGTATATGTAATGCATGTGTATATGTGTATGTATGTGTGTGAGCACATGCATATGTGTGTGCTGTGTGCTTATTGTGTGTATGTAAGTTACATATTGCAGTGTGTCTTCTGTGCATGTAATGTGTATGTATATGGGGTTTTGTACGCATGTGTAATGCGTGTGTATATGTCTGTGTTCTGTGCATGTAATGTGTGTATATGTATGTGTATATGTGTTTGAATGTGTGTGTGTGTGTGTTCAAATTTAAAGCTCTAGGGTGAAGGATCTCCTATAGCTTTTGCTGCTGTTGCTAATGAAAACCTTGTTTGCATTTTAGTTACTGACTAAGGACATTAGTTGCTTTTGTTTTGTTTTGTTTTGTTTTGTCAATGAAGTTTCTGCTCAGGGAAACTCACAAAAAGGCAGCTAGCTACCAGGAAGGGGTGAGAGAGTCAGAGAAGGTAAGTGTAAAGATTCATCTAAAGAGATCAGCTGGTGACATTGCAGTGATGTTGTTTTCTCATTGCACCCACCCTCACTACGTATTCCTTTTCAGGCTTGCAATATACTAAGTTTTCTGTATCACTGCTTGGAAGCTCTTGCAGGTAATACACTTGTAAACTTCCCTCCCATGTTCTTTTCCACAGTGAGATCTCTTACGACCCTGTCAACAGTCACAGTCTCCTCTCATCTTTGGGAATTTAGATCAATTAGTTAGCAGGAACTGAGGTGACTTTATTTGCTCAGTTGAATGGCATACAATGACAATTTGCAAATTTGAAACTCTAAGAGAATGACAGCTGTTTGGAAGCCTCAGTTCTGGAACAATCCTTGGAATTCAAAATGGTTGACCCAAGTCATGGGAGAGCTGAGCCACACTGAGAAGCCACGTATAACCATCTGGCAAAGCCACAACTGAGTACAACCCTCTCCTGACCATCTACTGTCAGTCACAGAAACAGCCATCTTGAATCTTCCCACTGAGCCCAGAGTTGATGTAGCTCCAGTGTAAACTCAGTAAGCAGTGAAGCCCATTAAGGGCTCTGAGATTCGGAGCTATAATAGAACAACATAGTACGAGCAAAGAGACCCAATGACACAGTATAATTTGAGATACAATGTCCACCATTTTTCAGAGTTTAACACAAATACATGTGATTGATGTTATGGTTTTAGAAAAACATGATTTTGAAAAATTCTAATTCATCTTACTTGTATTATACAAACTTCAACTCCAAATAAAGTGATAATCTTGTTTTGATAACAACATATCTGTTTCTCCCTTTTTGTGGGTGATCTAATGCGTGGCACAGAGATCAAATTTCTTCTTTCTCATGACTTTGAAACTGAGCTCTTTAAACCCTAATTATCTACAATTTATAAAGCTGTTTATTAGTTAATTTAGATAAATAGTAGACAAGAAATGAACGGTGAGTCAAAAGCATTTATATGTGTTGATGTATAATAGTGTTTGCACCATTGCTGCTGGAAGATGTTGTTTTTAAGTTTTGGTGTTTCAGCCTTGTTTCTTTGATGTTCCATGTGTACTTAATGCTTGGATGGCTTTTACACTTCTCCACACCAACAAAATGTGAGATTTGTATCAGAATTAGCTTAACGTCAATTCAAACTGCACTTGCTTTTCTTCATTTTAATCAACATTTTTAGATAATAGCGCATCAAATCAAAACACTTTCAAATGCTTCAGCTTTTTCAAATTGGTGAATTTTCATCCAGAGGTTTGCATAAAAGAATTATCCATTGTTTACTTTACGACTCTGTGTCTATTCCAAAATGTATTTCAAACATATACTTTCAGTCAAATCCCTGTATCTGCATTGAACTTGTTTATCATCAGTCTAAACAAATGTGTGGCCAAGTGAGGCATCTTGGAGGAAGTCATCAAATGGTAACCTCAACATTTTAACAAATACAATTTGATTTTTTTTTATTGTTGCAGCAAGTTTGCTGCAGAGATGGACTAAGGTTGTGCCCTTTCCTTTTCTTATAATCTTTGACTCAGGAAAGAGGAAGGATAATTAATGTTTCGTGTAGTCTGGGAAATGCTATCAGCTTTTAGCAGACTTATTAAAGTCTGGTTGGTTTTGAACAGCATGCTGCTTGTTTTCATGGGCTGTCTGTGGAAACTGGCATGGGTTCACGAGGTCATATAAACATAAGAGGATGTAAATACTGAGTGAGAATCAAAGTAGAGAAAATGAAGAAGATCAAAGTGATTTAGTTTACAGCTTTCATGGAATGTGAGGCCAGAATTTGACTTCTTTTCCTGATGATATGAACCATATCCTTTGTAGACTGATTCCTGTGTGGTACAGCACTGCTAAAATTACTAATGTATTGAAGTATTGCCCCCTTTTTCCCCTTTAATCTGAAATAGGAAAGTAAGACTTAAAACTGGAACAAATCAAGACTATGAGAATAATTTCAAATAAATAAGATATCACAGTTTTTAACTGTTGGAAAACTGAGAGGAAATAGTGCAGGGCTTACAAAATCTCCTGAACCTTTGTCTCTCTGTGTGTGTATGTATGTATGTATATATATATNAATCAAATTAACCAAAGAAAGAGATATTTAATAGCTACAAATTTGTTATGAAACCTAGACATGTTTCTGGTGAAGGCCAACCATATCTCATGTCTATTCCATGTAGACTCTGCATTTCATACATTTCTAAGTTTTGAACTTACATTCTGGATCTCGGGACATCAAGACATTGTTGAACTTCTTATTTTTAGATGTAGTCAGTACCCAGGATTGTGAGAAGGAGCTTTATGGAGTTAAAAAGGACTCACAAGTCATTTTTCTCCATCCTGCCTTTTGGTACAGCTCAAGGAGAAGGACTTCTGGACTTTATCAAGGAAGCACTTAAATCTGAGGCTGTGCTAACCCAGATCCTTCCTTCCATAGTTACTGAGAAGAAAAGAACAAAGAAATGACAACAAAAGGGGCCCTAGTAAGTACAGTCCCAACCACAATGCCGTTGCCCTGATATTTTCCTACGGCAAACTTGGCTAAGGATGACTACAAATATTAAAATCAAGACTCAAAATTTGTCAAGCATAAACTTTGCTTTTCTGAGTAACATGAGTGGAGTTGCTTTTGGGAAAACAAATGAACTGCAGCGCATCTGTCGTTTTCTAAGTGGCACCCTTTTGTTTGAGTAAGTATATCCTCTGAAGTCCGGGGACTCCTAGCGCTGTTCCTTCTCTGCTTCCTTCCTTCCTTCTTTCCTCCCTTCCTTTCTTTTTCAATCACTTTCTTTAAGTGTTCACTTTCTCAGAGGGTGGGTTGTTCAAGAAAACGGTTTCTCCTTCAAGATGGCTACTAGGTAGGACATTTTACAGAGAGCTGGTGTCAGCTTCTCTACAGCGTGAATTCTGACCCAGAGCAAGGTAGGCCCTGGTAGACTAGCTCACACCCCTCCACTTCCCCCTTAGGCAGATCTGCCTGAGTGGTAGCTGCTGCTGACACTTGTACTGGGGTCTGGTCCCACAGCTCCCGGGATGAAACATGCAGGTGAGGTCGATAGGCAGGAGCAACGGCAAGGCAGCGGCACAAGGCAGGGGTATCTTTTTCATATTCTTGTATGAAACGTTTCTGTGAACTATGGCAAAAAAAAAATAGATTGAGGAGGATTGTACAGCAGGGAGTATTGATGATGTTAGAGCTGATTTTCCCTTTCATCGCTCAGGTTAAATTTGACAGTGTCTGCTTATGTATGCATAAAATGCCTCTTCCTGAACAACCCAGAGCAGGTGCCCTGAAAGGTTAAAGGAAATATAGATGAAATAATTTCCCAGTTTTTATTACTATATTTAAGTAGTTTTCTACAGGGAAATAAATCTGTCATTAAAATACATCTTCTATTGTGTTTCTTTTTCTGTGTAAAACATTCAATTTATAAAAAGTTTTAATGACTATTTTATGGGGTCTTTTAAAAAAATATATATCATAAGTTAGGTAAAAGGAAATATTTTTACTTTTCTTTCTCCAAAATACCCTGTGCACTTTTATAGCCTGCATTTTTTTGAAGGATATCAGGACTTGTGATCCATTTCACTGGTTTCCATGGCAAATGTCAAAGTTTTCTGTCTTAATCTAATGGATATCACTTTGGAGAAAGTGTTTTTATATATGGTGGAAATACCTGAGTCCATAAAGTGATGCCTGTAATACACGAGGCCTTGAATCTGATGCTTAGAACTCACAGATGAAGCCCAGAGTTGAAGTAGGACCTCCCTGTAAACCAGGCACAGAGGCAGGAGGATTACTGGGTTCCACTGACCAAATAACCTCTTTCAGGCAAATGAAACCAGGTTCCTGTGAGACACATTCTTGTCTCAAAATAAGAGGGGTGAGTGATGCTTGGGAAAAGATAGCTCAGATTTTCCTCTGACCTCTACATGTGCTCAAACCACGCATAGACTCAAATGTACACATACGAAAACATAGAGAGGAAGGGAATGGATGGAGGTTAGGAGAGAGAGAGAGTTACCAAATGTCTTTTAAAGACCGAGAGCCATTTTTTAATACTTTAATATCAGTTTTCTTACTATATTTATAGATGAAACTTATTTTGAAAACAAATAATGGATAATCTGAAGGAATCTTAGGGACTAATAGAGACTAACTACATATAAGTTTCTGTAATTTAAAGAGTAACAAGACTTCTGTTTTTCTTTTCAAAAGGAAAAAATACATTCCAGTTTTCCTTTTCTTTCCTAATTCTTCCAGATTTCCTCACTGTCCCTTCAAAATCCTTCAGGTCTGAGCACAAACACGCACACACACATTCTTTTAGGCCAACACGCAATTCCCTTACCTGTTTGAAGAAGAAATGCCTTCTACAGTCACATGCCAGAGGCCACAGTTCCACAAAAGTCACGGGTCAATAAAGATCACTTACATTTCTTATGAGTTCTTTTCATCTTTCTTTTCTCCTAGGGGGCAGGGCAAGGAGAAAGGAGAAAAGGTATAAATGTCAAGGGTTCCAGCTGTCAAGTACTTAAAGACACTCTCCTCCTTCCCAGAAATGTGATGGTCCTTATCCTTCTGTTCTTTGTCGTAGGAAAGATGACCCTTTCTCTTCAATCCTGCATCACATGATTCTCTCAGTTTCAAAACAAAGATAAAAGACTCCACACTCTTTCTTCATGATACACAGAAAAGTAAGATGAGATTAGTAGGTTTTCTTTAAATTTTGCTTTGGAGGTCATAAGAAGAATGAACAATATTGTATGTGAGTTTAAAACAGTTGGCATACATTCTCTTAGTTAACATGTTTTTCTTCAATGCTGTTTTGTTGCTATAGCAAATGATTTGATAGAATCAGTTTAAAGGATATGAGATACGTTTTACTTCATGGTTTCAGAAATTCCAGGCCAAAGACAGGAGCATCCATTCATTTGCACTTGAGGCAAGACATGAGAAGGCGCAGCACAGTCTGCGTATCTCATGCTGGTTGGAGAGGGGTGTGGGCTTTCAAGTAGGCCTTATTTAGTCCATCAGCCCTTGTAACTGAAACAAATTAAGAGTTTATCAATTAATTATTTCATTAAATTAGAAGAGATTATTTAAAATTCTCAATGATTGTATCCACTAGATGAGGAAAGAGTCTCCAAAATATGAGATATTTTGGGGGCTGTTTCACACCCAAGCAGTAAATAACGGCCATGGACAAAAACTTCAAGCAACTAAGTTATTATTTGGTTGAAAAATTATATCATACCTAATTATTTGAGGTCCACTATTCACATGACGGTTTTGTTTTGCAGGTGTCAATCTTGAATTCTATGAATTCTAGTCATAACAATGAGAAGTTATGAACAGAAACAAATTCTCATCATTGAGCCTATACTTTCCACAAAACTGCGAGGCTCACACACAGGACAAAATTAAGTCAGGATGCTCTTTAGTTTCTTATTTTGAAAGTTTAGAAATGCTATGATATTTGGAATGTTCCTCTTTCAATTTTCTGTTCTTGATATACAACTGAAATGAAATATGTGGTTAAAACATGTTCTGGCTGCCAAAGGATGTGCAGACCCCTCATTCATTCCTAGAAAATGTCCTAACATTGATCTCTGGAATCATCTAGCAAAGAAAAAATGTATAACATGATATAGCATCCAAACCACTATTAGGAATAGATCTCTGATTCCTATTAGTGAATGAAGGGCTACATCATATCTAAATTATGTTTATTTTTGCTTCCATCTTAAATATATATATATACACACACACAAATACATATATAAAATTCTCATGCATGCATGTATGTGCTTGTCTTTCCATTACTGCTAGACAATGAAAAAAACTCAGGTAATTTGCAAAGTATAATGAAAGTGATGAGAAAATTTGATTGCACAACTCTGTCCTTTTTTTCTCATTAACTGGAGGAAGAGAACTTTGTCCAAATGCAGTAGAAAGGAAGGGTCATTGTCTAATTAAAGCAGCAAAAGAAAACCGATTACATAGATGTGTTGCTCTTCAAGGACAATTACAACCTATTGAGTGAGATCAATAATTCAATAAGAATTAGTAAATTAAATAATTTGCAATTGGGAAGCATTCTGGAGGCAGTGTGGAAACCTAGTTCTGTGGAAACTTCTTGGAATCTATGAGGGTGACCCAAGTCAGAACTCTTAGAAATGAAGGATATGGAGCCTGAACTGGCCATCCTTAGGAGTGACATAAGGCTGCCAGTGGTGAGAATGTTCAAGCATTCGGTTGAGTTGTTAGCCAAAGAAGTCCCTCAGAGATCACAAAGCAGATCAAGCTAATTCTAGGAAACAGGATTGCTCTCTGCAAACTGAGAGCAAGGCTCCTTTGCCTAGGATGACATCCATGTATGTCACTCAGTGGAGGTAGAGAGGTTGAGCTGCAGACTGAATGGAACTTTCAACCCTAGGTTCTAGCCTTTTTTGGCATGGCAAGATATTCTGAAGGCTACAAAAGAGAAGCAATCCATTCACAAAACACTTGACCTTCAACTTGTCCTGCCAGCAAGATGTGCTGGGACAATGGTGACACAGAACTCTTAGGAGGGACCAACCAATATTTGGCTTATCTTGAGTCCCATGCCACTAGAGGGAGCCCACACCTTATACTGTTTAGATGGTTAGGAACTGGAGACAGGATGGCCCAGAAATCTAGAATAGAAATATACAAGACTGAAAAAAAAAAGGAAGGAAGGAAGGAAGGAGGGAGGAAGAGAAGGAAGTAAAGAAGAAAGAAAGAAAGAAAGAAAGAAAGAAAGAAAGAAAGAAGATGGAAGAAGGATAGAAAAAGGAAGGAAAGATGGAGGAAGAATGGAAGGAAAGATGGAGGAAGAATGGAAGGAAGGAGAGAAAAAGAAAAAAAATTAATTATATTTTTCTATACTCATAGATTGGTGCCTTGTCCAGTCATCATCAGAGAGGCTTCCTCTAGCAGCAGATGGGAGCAGGTGTAAGAACACACAGTCAGCATTATGCAGAGAGTCTAAGTTGGAAGACCCCATAGGGTCCCTCCCTCTTAGAGAGCTGGAAACCCCAGGGAAGTGGGAGGTTCTGTAGGAGTCAGAGGGGATGGGGGAACATCAAAAGAATGTGGCCTACAGAATCAACTAAGCAGGTCTCATAGACTCACAGAAACTGAAGGGGCAAATACGGGGCTGCATGGGTCTGCACCAGGTCCTCTGAGTATATGTTATGGCTTATAGCTTGGTATTTTTGTGGGGCTCCTGACAGTGGCAATGGATATGTCTCTGACTCTTTTGCCTGTTCATGAGACTCTTATCCTTCTATTTGTTTGCATTGTCCAGCTTCAATATGAGGACTTTTGCTTTGTAATATTGTACCTTGGTTTATCCTATTTGGTTGTCTCTTAGAAGTCTGCTCATTTCTGACGGGAAATGGAAGGAGAGTGGATCTTGGGGAGAGGAAGAATGGGGGCAATTGAGAAGAGTGGAGGGAAACTATGGTAGGGATATATTGTATGAGAGGAGAATCTGTTTTCTAGTTTAAAAAAAGAAAAAAAATGAGATATTAGGTAATTAAAAAGGCTTGAAAGACTCATGTTTGAATTTTCACTTTTAGGTACGTGTGTATGATGTCACAGTGACAGAGAATTCCCATCCACAAGACTGGCAGCAAAACTGTATTCACCATATTCTCTGGGCAGAAAGCTGAGACGGAGGCCTTGTCTGTCATTCTATAATGCTAAGCTTATATGCAGTAGGATGCTGACTGGTAGTTTGCAAGTTTGTAATATGTATGTGTCCATTCAACTGTAATTGTAAAGCTGCTATAGATTTGATTGTATGCTGTTTAAATTTCCAACATACAGAATTGAGTAAGACCATAGAGGACTAGAACATCATGACCAAAGGAACTATGAATCCATTTGTGTGGGAATTCCCTGGAACTTTGAGCATTTTCTGTGTTATTAGATTAATTTTATAAGGATTATATTTGCATATAGTCCATTTGAATTGGCAGTCGTCTATTTTTCCTCAAACAGTTTGCATGCTATCTACTGGTATATATTGTCATAGCATGCCAGTGTGACCCTACTTACCCAAATGGATTGAATCACATTGGAGAATTGGAAAGGAAGGCGAGGTGAATACTTTAATTTTTTTTTTTGAAGTACATATCAAACATCGTGTTTGGGATTTTCCCTATCATTATATGCACACAGTCCTTCGAAACAGTTCCAGAAGAATGAATTTAGTCATGATGAAATGTTTCTGAAAAATAACTCCTCTTTATACTGTTTTATTTTAACATAGCAAAACAATTTATTTTCAAAACCTGGAACTGTTGACCCTTTCCTTAAAGGACAATGGGTAGTTTCATGATTAAATGTTCATGCAAATGAGATACATATTCACTCAGCTAAGGACTGTGCTCAAGAGAAGAGATTAACAAGCTCTTTGGGCATATCTCTCTGGGTCCATCTTCAGACTTTCACGGTGGTGCTACTTCAGGTCATGAGAGAAAAGCTGATTAACTCGTGCCTTACTTCAAGCTCTTTTCACAGGGCTCAGGTATTCATTTTAAACTGATGTTTGAAAGTAATTATATTTGTAATTGTCCTCACCTTGCTGTGGTTAGAACACACTGCCTCCCCTTCCAATCAAGATAGGAAAACTTAAGACAGATTCTGCAGGAGAGTAAAAAGGGTCATGTTCAATTTCAAGCCACAAGCTGTCAAAACCCCAGTCCTCTCCTGGCCCAGTCATTTTATACTTTATAAGTAATCCCACTTGAGGCATGTTTATATGCCTCGATGCTTTCGGACATGTTCACTGACAGAACACATTCCTTGAAGAAATATATCAAAACTGTTTATCTCCCTGAGTGTTACCCTAAGCCCTGTCAGTGCTAATGACATCAGGATGAGGATTAAATAAATCCTTGGGAGAGTGGCTATGGGTATTTCTTCATTCAAATCACAAACACAGGAATGTTTGCCCAAATGGGCAACAGATATATCGACCTCAGAAGCATTCGGTGGAAAGCTCAGACAGAGAATTCCAGATTTGCAGTCAATGGTGGGTTCATAGACAGTGGTAGCCTCACACAGGCTGAGAGGAAGAATACTTATGCAAAAATTACAAAAATGAGGACCATCAAACCTTACTGGAGCAAAAGAAAAGTCAAATATTTTAAACTGTTGAACAGGCAGTGATGATTTGTTGGGTCATCTTCTGTCCTCAGTTTACCCAAATCCTAATCTGGGTAAATCATTTATCCTCAGTGGTACCAAGCTATTAATGACACATGTAAGTAAGTTCTGTGAATGATGAAGTTTTCACTTTTTTTTTGCAAAAATTAGGATATTTATTTGCTTTCAAATAAAAATTATGTATTTTAAGGAACAGACATTTTTTAAAATCTTCTTTCTACACATACTTAACTGCTGATTTAAAGACAACCCTCCACAAGAGATTTACAGCAAAATATATGTGTCCAACATAATTTAAATGTATTTAACTTCAAAATGTTTTCTTCATAAAACTAAAGAAATTAGATATTTTAAGCCCTTTTGTTGATTTTCATTTATTTAGTACATCTAAAAATGATTTAATAGGCTTAAAGTGTCTGATTGACAAGAACATCGCATTTGATATGGAGATTAAGTTTAAGAAGTAATTAGAGATACTTTTGTACTGAACAACTAAACTTACTTTCATTGCTAATGGCTTTAAGGAAACGATCTGCTTCACCTTTATTCCACAACTATTTGTTAAAGGGTAGTCTTTACCTTCATTCCACAATATTCAATTCCAAATGACACATTAAGTCGTTAATATTGTAACTTATATTCTGGAATAGATATTTAATTCCTTAAAAATTTTCTTTAAAATTTACAGAAAATATGTCTTTCATTAGATTCAGACTCACCAAGTTGGCATTGGCGATATAGAATCTTTCTTCTAATTACTTGATGTGGGAGTGATTTCTTTCTAATCTGTTGCTTTCATTGGTTAATTAATAAAGAAACTGCCTAGGCCCATTTGATAGGCCAACCCTTAGGTAGGCGGAGAAAACAGAACAGAATGCTGGGAGAAAGAAGCTTAGTCGAGGAGTCGCCATGATTCTCCCACTCCAGGCAGATGCAGGTTAAGATCGTTCCTGGTAAGCCAGCTCATGGGCTACACAGATTATTAGAAATGGGTTAGATTAATATGTAAGAGCTATCCAATAAGAGGCTACAGATAACGGGCCAGGCAGTGTTTAAAAGAATACAGTTTCCGTGTAATTATTTCTGGTAAAGCTAGCCATGCGGGCAGCCGGGGTGCCCAGGGACGCAGCCTCGCCACTCCTAACACTACAATTACTAACTCATATTCTATTATTATGTTATTAAAGTTAGGACAATATTGTTTTTATTATTACTTCTATTGCTTTTCTAAACTTTTGAAATACCTGTGAAGGATTATGCAAATCTGTATTATTTTATTAATTTGAGAACTAATTTGATATCTTAGTGAGATCTTGAAGCATGAAAAGATTCATCTCTGACTAAACTTACCAACAGTTTGCAATGTTTTAATAAAAAAAAACACATGAAAGTCTTCAAATGATATAGTTATAGAATTCTTTTTTAAAAAAATGTGTTATATCTCATACTCTTCAAAAGAATATGAATGTCCCTTTTATTATTAGGTACTTTACAATCACTTCTTAGCGAAATAACCAAAGAGTGTGGGAATAAGATAACTCTACCATGTCTAATAATATGAACTACCTCTGAGGATAAAATCACCCTCTGTAAAGCTGAGGAATTATTGCATATTACCATAAAGTAAATTTCTGCTATGAGCACATGAGTATATTTCAGTTAATTAAGAGTAAATACGGCATTAGAGTTGAAACCACGCCATTCTATTTTCACTTTCTTTTTGACAGTGTCTATCTTTATTTATAACAGGGACAAGAAAAGCCACTGTAGAGAGCCGTCAACAGCCCATTAAGGCAGAGCTGCTCCACTTGCCATCACCGACTCTGAAAGTGATCTGGCAGACTGTGGCGGGCTTCACTGAGGAAAAAAAAAATGGAGTTCAAATACAAGCAGTCTTTATTTACTTATTCTATGTTTTACTATTCACTCTGCTGAGAGCCACATTCTGAGCATCAGAAAACAAAGTTTTAACACAAAAGTGGATGCGTTTTTGATCACTGTCTTCAGCCGGATCGCATTAGCTTGAGAAACAGTACAACTGAGCACTTCTAGCTCCTGAGTTTGCTGTGGTGGAGTTAGCAGAGTGCTCAAATCCCACTGGGGTTTACAAGTTTTATCTGAATATAAAAGAGCAATATCCAGTGTTGTCCAAGTTGAACATAAATAAATTAAACCATTTCTTCATGAAAATGAATAACAATGGAAGTATTTTAGAGTGCATTTCTCTTGGAGGAAGGAAAGCCACCATTCTCTTATCCTAACAGACATCTTTACCGTGCATTGTAGTATCCAGAATAACCCAAGGGATGCAGTTCACACTTACACAAAAATCTAAATATATGTCAGATGCACATTTTATACTACATGTAAACTTACTTGTAATGGGTATAAATGCACATAGCCTTCCATCTTCATGAAACTGGAGTCCAGTCACTGAAATTGTTTGCCACTGTGCTTATCACAGAATGTTTGCTTCTGCTCAGTGTATTGGATGCCGTTATTAGCAAAAGGAGTCAAAATCCATTGTTGAATCTGTATTTGGTTTGAGCTGATTCAATTTGGGGGACGTTGCATGATGAATGCAATCTTTTGCAAGTAACCTTTCGCCAACTCTTAAAAAGATTTTGACTTTCTGGGAAATATCCAGAGTTTTAGCATAGAGTTTTAAATTATTACCTAGACTAGGATATTCCAAATAAAGGATTCATTCACTGATGCTACAAAATTGGATAAAAAAAAATCAAATAGGATATTATGGCAATGAATAATTGAGAATTTCTTTAGCACATTGTTTGTGATTTGAAATTCTGACAGTGGATACTGACCTATGATTTTTACATTTCATGTTGTACTGTCTTTGATTCACTACTCTAGGGCATCAGTTTGCATTGATGGTGACAGCCAGCTGCATAGAGTTCTTCTGCTGACGTATTGTCATAGAATTCCAATTGAAAGAGAAATGTTTGGTGTAAGCAGCAAGTCTACACAATTTTTAACATGCCTCTTAAAGTGGGAAAGTTCACACAGAATTGAATAATTGGTTATTATTTGCAAAATGTGCTTTATAGACCTTATATTTTTGGAAATCTTTCAACATGGTGGAGTGGCCATGTGTGGGAAGACTCCTTGGTCCTTGCCTGTAGTGAAGATATCTCTATATGTGCCTATTTATCTATCGTATCAAATCTATTAATCTATTGTCTGTCTATTGATCATGTATTATCTATCAACCATCCTTTGTATATCACATATTATGCCTTGCCTAACCATCATTTACCTTTAATCATCTACTATCTATATCTATATTATCTATATTTCTCTATAATATTCTGCCATCTCCCTATAATCCATGTATTATTTCTCTCCAGCATCTATCTACCTGTCTATCATCTACCTACTTATTAATTTACCTATCTTCCAACTTATCTATTTGTTTACCCACCTACCTGACCTGCCAATTGCATTTATAAATATTTTATTACCTTTTCAGCAAATTTGTTAACTTAGAAAAGACAAAGATATTTGAGAAACTTCCATTAGCAATATGATAATATCTTTAGACATAGAAATATTTTTATAAATGATGAGAAAAATTCTTCCAGATTTTCTCCATTAATATATATTACAGACACACACACACACACGGATATCACTCTAAAAGTCTAAGGCAATGTGTATCTTTAGCCAAGCATCATGATATGCAAGTTTAATACAATTACTTAATAACACTTAGGAGTCCAAGGAAAGGTTGAACTAAGTAACTAGATACAGGATAGCATGGCCTATGAGATACTCTATTTCAATAAATAAAGAACAAAGTAAAAATGGTTAATCTCTAAAATATTCCTCTCAGAGTTCTGATGTTCACCTAGAAAACTAACTAAGATCTTCTTATTGTTCTCCTTGCATACATTGTATTTTCTTTTTGTATCTGAATACCGTTTGGAGTCCTCTAATGATTGTTGTTTCAGGGTATATGATTTATAAATAAACCACTAAGGCTCTGTGAAGGTGAAATTTTCACCTTTCCCAATGGATGACATGCTTGTTTATTTCTAGAACATCATTTTATAATATCATGCGAATGAATAATTTCCACCATCTTAGGATGTGACTACTTATTTTTCAAAGAATGTTTGTTTCAAACAATTAACTTATTTGTTATTGCTGCTAGGTATTCAAATCCAGGACCAAATGCATTGTGTGTAAGATCTCTATCACGGAGCTATACTCCAAACCCCTTAGTGAGAATAGTCCTTATCAGTTCATCAAGTAGAACCATATATGTTTTCAGTCTTAAGAAGAGAAACATGGTACTATGGACATCCTTGAGACAAATGGATACTAGCTGATCAATTTACCCGACCTTTTGTGATTTTGATTTTATTTCCCTCAAATCAAGTACCTGTTCATAGAGTAAAACTTATAAAGTAATGATCCAGATACCTAAGTTTTGACTTGCTGCACAGTAAATACTCTAGGTCAAATAAGGATGAACAACTCCTCATTAATTTTGAACTTATATTATTTTAATAATAGGATTTAAGACTTTACATTCTTCATTTAAAGTTTTGTTTTCTTTGCTATCTCTGCCATTTATAATCTTATTTTCCATGTCAATATTTGCCTGTGATGAACTATTCTGAAAGTAATTATGCAGCTATGAATTACTTTTCTAGAACGTGTTTCACATATACAACAAGAAAACTCAAACACAAAGACACTTTTAAAAATGTCTGGACTCTTTCAAAGCTTTACTTAAATTCTGCATTAACAGTTTTTAATGGTTGTAGGTGACATAACTCTTTAAAATGGTCATTTATGCAAAAAAGTCAGAGTATCAGACATATTTCTTTATATAATGTAATAATTCCTCCTGGAAACCATAAAGGAATATTTAAGCAAATGCAATGAGTGCTTTGAGTCCCATATCATCCACTCTTGTGAATATTCATGAACTCAAAGATTCGAGCAATCACACTACCTTTTTTTTTTCTCCTTCTTTTTAATGTGGAAAGCAAGGGCATTCTATTTGAGATTAACATTAACACAATGTCATGATTGAACATTTAAGTAAAAAAAAGTCGGGGAAATCATTTTCTTATTTTTCTGGTAATCTGGTAATGTATCTCAGAGCATGAAACTGCACAGAGACAGGAGCTCTTCCTGGGAAAATCACTGTTGTTTCTCATTCTCCCACAAAGATTTCTAAAGAGAACGAAAGGAAATCTCATGTCACGAACGAGCAGAGATCCACAAGACATCAAACCGGACAAAACATTCCTAAATTCTTCTAGTTTACACCAAAAAGCTTTGCCAAAGGTGTGTAAAGTACAGAATGTTTGGAAGAGAAATAAATGAGCCTTCTGGGTGTGGAGGAGATAATCCTGTAGCGATGTCCCATCCTGATCCTCCATTGGTTTCAATATTTAACACAGATTGCCTGGCATGTCCCATGACCATAGAGTTTACCTGACCTGGTGCCTCATTTGCTCAGTTATTACAGTGATTGATGTGGAAATACTCTTCTAGTCTTATCCAATAAGCTAATCACCCATGATTACTTAAATCCTCTCTAACATAACTTAGATTGACATGCAAAGAAGTCATCCTTATCTAGACATTTTCTTTATAATATATGTTTCTTCAGGAAAGTAAAATAACATTATTTATTTTAGTGAAAAATTTATTTGAAAGCATATTCCATTACTTTTTCTTGTTAATATGTAATTCCCAGAAAATACTAGTTGAAAATATTGAACAATACAATTAGAAATTTGAAATAATTTTACTTGATAACATTATTTTAAGGACAAACTAAAAATGATACAACATGAATAAATTTTTAGGACTTGGAACTGAATTTTCTATACTTTCATAGGTAAGTTTTTCCACATACAGATAAAAAGAGAAGGAAGGTATGACATGGGTTTGGGAAATGGAAATATTTTAGAAGATTATTTGGAGAAAATTTAGAACTGAGTATATGGTTCAGTTGGTAAAGTGCTTGCTATGTAAACACAAGGACTTAAATTTGGACCCAGTAAGCCCACACCAACAGGAGAAAGAAGAAACACCTATCTGTCCACGTGTGCTGCCACTTGAGGTGGGGCCTGAGAGCAAGTGACTCCTACTAGTCCTCAGGCCAGCTAGTCCAGCTCTATCAGGTTGAGTCTCATCAGGATGTGCTAGTTCAGAAGGTAAGGGAGTGGCCAATACAGATAAGCTCTTGATGTTAACCTCTGACATTTACATACATGGGTACATATATGCAGTGCCATGTGCATATGCACATGTGTTCATCCATGTACCATGAACACATACAAAATGCAGAAATAGTTTGTTAGAGATTTGGATTGAGGAAAGTCAGGTGAAATTGATGAGAAGGATGTAGTCCATACATGTTCTAGTTGGTTCCATGATTAAAAATGTGTATATTAAAAATAGTCCTTTAGATACAACTGGAAATACTGAAATTGAAATCTATTATTGAAGGAAAATGAGGTGATTCTCTGGTCTAGTAGATATGGAATGGAGATGAGATTTAGCAGTATGAGAATGCAGAGACTCTAATGGAAGAGTGTGGACCATTTTTGTTATAAATTAAAACAAGACGTTGTGCTCTGCATAGTTTCTTCCCAGAGACTAATCAAAAATTCTTTCATGCTTTAGAAAGTCTCTTTTTAATTTTTTTCATGGGGCATAGATCTGTGTGCAGGTAAATGTATTTGTCCACATATGTGTTTGTGTGTTTGTATTGTGTATGAAGTTGTACCATTGTATATGGCACTGTTCCCATGTGTCCACTAGCACTATAATGTCACACTCAAGAGTACTGAGCACCCTCTGTGATAAGTCTTATCATTGGCCTGAAGTTCACCAATTAGGCTACATGGAATGGTCAAAGAATTCCAGGGGTTCCTCTGACTCTGCTCCCTCAGGACTGTGGTTATAAGCCTTGTATTTTGTGTTCAAATTATTTGTCATAATTATTAATAGAGTCACTAATCAATGAGTCTAAAAATAAATATTTCTGAAGTTATATTGCTCTATTACTGATGTGGGATTTCCCTCTGTATTATGAAAATGTTTTATTGTCATTGGTTAATAAAGAAGCTTCTTTGGCCTATGACAAAGCAGAATACAGGTAGGCGGGAAATCTAAATTGAATGCAGGGAGAAAGAAGGTAGAGTGAGGCACACGTCATTTATCTGCCAACGGATTAAGAATCAGGAACCTTACAAGTAAGTTACAGCCTTGTGGCGATATATAGATTAATAGAAATGGGTTAACTTAAGATGTAAGAGCGAGCTAGGAATATGGCTGAACCATTGGCCAAACAGTATTGCAATTAATACAGTTTCTATGTAATTATCTGGCTCTGGGAAGCTGGGAAATGCACATGTAGTCTTTCCTTGCATATTATAGTTTTATACTGTTTATAGTTTTATCCTGTTTTTATTTAGGAAACTAATAGTAATATGTTCCCCTTAGAACCTATGAGTTTTCAAGTTATGATTTCTAGGATAAATTTAGAGCATATATCATGGGTTTCCTCTTATAAAGTGGGTCCCCAATTCACTGAGGATGTGGTTGGTAACTCATATTCTCCAGTTTTGCTTACAGGGATGGGCTGTCAAGAGGAATTACCAGTGTAAGAAGGGTTAATGTAAGCACCAATCTAATTTTCTGGTGGTGAATAATGTAATTATACATTGGAATGGGTATAGTTAACAATTGGTGCATTCAAGATTGATGATTGTCATTCGATGGAAAACGACAGGAAACGTGGAGACAAGTTCCTGTAGCTAGCTAGCTTCCTGTCTCAGATGCACTGTAACCAGGTTTCTTCCACAGTTTTTTTTTTCCCCTAATAATGTCCAATTCATCGCATCTTTCTTTTGGGTTAGGATCTGATTTCAAGAGACATTCAGACATCATAGTAAAGAGATGTGGGTTTGTTTACCAATGATATTCAGTTGCTTCTAGCTTTTATTTGTACCGGGACCTTTCAGTGTTTCTTATGTACACAACTACATTAACAGTGTTTTTTTTTTTTTTCAGTTTTCATATTCTGTATTCTCAGTCTCCTTACTAAAGATCTATTCTTGTTCATTTTTATGTATTTCCTTGGCTCAAAAAATAAAGAAGGCACTTTAAAGATTCTTAGAATGAGGCCATTGGAAACCCCAAGAGACTGTGTTTCAATGTCTGTTTGAACCAGGAGCTCCAAATAACAGCATGTGAGACAAATCACATGCATTGCAAAGTTTTCTCTTTTTCTTCACTAAAAACAGTCTTTACAGTTTGAAATAGTTGAAAATTATTAAAAAGAATATTTCTTCATTACAATAAAAATTATATAAAGTTCAAATTCCAGTATTGATAAAGAATGCTTTTTATTTATTATTGTTTGTCATTGTTGATGTGGAATTCCCCTCTATATACTGTGAATGTGTTTTACAGCCATTGGTTAGTAAAAAAAAAACCTGCTTTGGCCTATAGCAGGGCAAAATATTACAAGGCAGAAAATGCAAGCAGAGATAGAGGAGGAAGGAAGTTAAATTCAGGCAGATGTCATGTAGCTGCCAAAGGATAAAGACATCAGAGCCTTACCAGTAAGCCCCAGCCTTGTGTCAATACACAGATTAATAGATATGGATTAGTTTAAGATGTAAGAGCTACCAAGTAATATGCATAAGGAATTGGCTAAACAGTATTGCAATTAATACAGTTTTTATGTATTTTTTTTGTGCCTAGGTGGTTAGCAAATGAAATGCTGTCTCTGTTTACACATTATTTTCTGAACGCAGGAGCACAATTAGGAAGTTGTGGCATGGGGTATATAACCCACAAAGTCTAGCAGTTTTATTCTCCAGTGACATGTACAGCAAGATTTTATCTAAGTTATTCGGGCCTCCATCATTTCTTTGTTTTCCAGCAGTATTCTAAAGAGGGTGTCCATACGATTCCCCTCTGAGGAAGTGAGGTAACAAGGTAAAATTCTGAGATCTGACTTTATAGGAAGCTTCTGTCATCCCTGCTTCATTATGAGAGAAAGAGCAAGAAAGAACCAAGTCAGCAAGAGTGGCTGAAATTCAATTATCTCCCTCTACCTTTATATTTCCTTAGTAGTTCTGTGTTTTATAACTCCTGCTTCAATAGCCCCTGCTCCCAAGCCAGTTTTTCTTTAGTATTTTAGATAAACAAAGTACTTTCTTAGGCACCCTAGTCTGAACCTTAAAATAAAATCTATTCCTCTTTTGTTTCAGACCGATTACCTGGTGAATTTGGAAATCACTTGACAAGCCTGAGAACTGCCAATCTGTAAGTGCCATTCTAAATATAAGCAATTTATTTGATGACAACAGTAGGTTTAAGAAAGAAACAGCATCTGTGTAGAAGTCAGACCAGGAACCTGTAAATCCCCTTTTGCTGTCATTTATAGAAGTTAACATTTATTTGTCTAACAAGCCCTCTAAGAAATGGCTCACCCGTAGTACACTTCACTTAGTCCAGACAAAAACCATATAATATGCAGTCTACTCTTATTTTATTTAACAAATGAAGGCAAAATAACACAAATATTAATTACACTGGCATAGCACATTTGGTTCATAGGTAATAAGGACAAGATTTGATTTTGCTTGTTTGTTTTTGGACATCCTCAAGTTTCTAATCCTGTGTGCATCTGTATGGAGAGACAAAACTATTGAGAGACAAACTGAATGAGAAAGAGAAGGAGACAAAGAAACACTCTAGGGATTTTAGAAAAGGCACATTAATCTTGAGTAAAATGATATTAATAATTTTGTGTTTGGGAGTTAAAATTCAATTGCATTATTTTTCCCTTCCTTTTCCTCTCTTGAATCCCTGCCATTTCCTGAATCTGCCTTGCTCCATTTTGAAATCAAGACTTCTTTTTCTTTATTTGTTATATGTATCAATAACATATTTAAACATGCTGAAATTTATAAAATATATAAATACATGTTACTTAGTACAGTTAGTGTTACTTGTACATGTAGGACTTTAGGGTTCGTGAGCCACCAGTATTCAATAATAATTATGGGAGTCAGCCCTGGGGAAGACTATTTCTTCCACACTCAACTTTGCTTAGCTGTTTGTATTTCTTTGTCTATATGTGGGCCCATGAGATTAAGCCCCCCCCCACATTAGCATAGGACATAGAAAGTGTGAAAAATACGACTACCTTTGTAGCACTTAGTAACACACTCATCAATGATTCTACACTTTAAAAGTAAAATGTTTGAGGACAGTGTGGCTGAGCTATAATTATTGTGAAAGAATTGCAGTTATTCTAGGTTTAAGGGAAAAAAAAACGAGGTTTACTAGGTATAGCCTTCAATTCAGTAAAGACAAGTTCTCATGGTGCTCTCCTGGTAGCTGTGGTCTAGGTAGAACTGGCAGGAGGAGAGTTTTGTCCATCCTGCTTCCTTTTCCACCCTTTGCCTCATGTATTCTCACACTGGAACCCATAATTCAGCTTTAAAAGTCTCCATTTTTAAGTCTTTAAAAATTCCAGCATTTTAAAAGGCCAGAGTCTCTTCACCTAGATCTTAGAAAATAAAATGAAGTTACAAATTTCCACCATATAATGTCCCCAGTAGACATGGCTATACAAAAGGAAGAGCAGAGATATGGCAGTGACATCAAAAGAAACCAAAATCTTTGCAAACACCAAATCCTTTAACTTCATGTCCAGCATCTGAGTCACATAATGTGATTTTCTGGGCTTTAGAACAGGCTTAATTGGTCCACTCACTTCCAGCTAGGTAGGATGTAGCATAGAACCTTCTCCTTTAGGCTGGTACCATTCCACTCCTGCAGCTGACCTTGACAGATATCTCACAGTCCTGCCATATTGAGTATTACGGTATCTTCAGTATCACTGCAGCATCACCTTCTGGCTCCATGTAATGGCTCTCAGAGCCTTTCCACGGGCTGCAGCCATGATATATAGTACAGGGTCTCTGCTTCTCTCTATAGCCTCCTCAATCCTTCAGATCTAGTATTATGTGGATTATAATTATGATATTGCTAAATTATGCCGCCATTTTAAGTTGTAGCCTTGTCCATTGAAACTACAGCAGTTTCTGCTACTGTGTGCTGGCCCTGGAGACACAGTGTCCTAGGCAGTTGCTTTAGGAGCAGTGAGGGCTCTCAACTTAGCCTTTCTTCCTTAAAGTGAATTTGGATCTTATAAGAAGAAGCTTCCTCCAAAGGGTAGAATATTGCCTTCAGGATAGTTTTTATGTTCAGAAATTTCTCCACAATTAAGCTAATCTCTTTATTAATGAAAGCTGCTCACTCAATACAGGCCTCAGCAATATTTGGTCTTGAAATTTCCCTTGCCAAACAAATTAGTTAATCATCTTTAAACTTTGTTTTATCTAAGTTCTCAGAACAAGAGTGGAACCAAAGCATATTTTTGGCCCAAATTCTCATGGCTAACACCCATTCAAGTTCCTGATCAGAGTTCCTCTTAATTTCTGAAATTTCATGAGCCATACTCCTCCACTCTTCTGTTTTCCCTTGTCATTCTTGTATTCCAGGCTCCCTCCAGAATGGACCATTTTTTGTCTACCAGGATGACTCATCAAGCTCTGTTTCTAATGATCTCTAGTTTCCCACTGATATAACTAAGACTTTGATACTCTTTAACAGAATATTTCCAAAGCTTTAAATGTGCATAGTCAGGCTTATCACGGAAATGGTCCCACTTCTCAATAGTTTTCTGCCTTAGTGTCAACTCATCACCCATTGGTGTGATGAAAAACTCTGACATTAACTTACGAAAGCTCAGGTTTACTTTTCTTTTTTTTTTTTTTTTTTTTTTTTTTTTTTTTTTTTTTTTTTTNTTTTTCGAGACAGGGTTTCTCTGTGGTTTTGGAGCCTGTCCTGGAACTAGCTCTTGTAGACCAGGCTGGTCTCGAACTCACAGAGATCCTCCTGCCTCTGCCTCCCAAGTGCTGGGATTAAAGGCGTGCGCCACCACCGCCCGGCTTCAGGTTTACTTTTCTAACATTTCCACATTACAGCTGTTGCTGCAGGAAATCAAGGTGGAAGTGATTTGAGGCAAGACAAGAATAGAGATATAATACATGCAAGCATGTTTAGCACAAAGCTTGCTTTTGGCTTTTATGATGTTTATAGATGTTTATGGTGTCGCTTACCTTTAGACTGGGTTTTCACACACTGATTAACACAATGAAATACACACACACATATGTAGTGACAGATCAATTTAATCTTGATAATTTTACATTGTGACACCCTTCCCATCTGACTTTACATTGTATTATGAAATTGTTGAGAAGGACAATTAACCATTACAGGAGGTAAGGTAAAAGTATAACTACATAATTTCAAAATGCTTATTTTTATTGAAAAATACTCAAAATATCATTATTAACTCATTTGATTCTTATTTGAGTGGACTTTCAAGTGATAAAGTGCTTTCTTAGGTAATATTTTAATTATATAAGATATTAATGGGGGATAAATAGGAAGAGGTCTGATATTGAATGATGTTTCTGTTTTCTTTGATTGAATCTTGGTAAAATAATCCATTTGATGTTCTGATTTTCTTAAACTTACAGTTCATACTATACATCTTTTCAAAGAAATATAGGTAGCAATGTTAAATTTTAGAGTAAGAAAATATTTTATGTGTATCTATAAATCCCAATAAAAGAAATAACCTTGCATGTAATGTTTGGATACAAATTTATTGTGATACCTTTAATGCTTTTAGGCCTCAATGTGTATACATAAACATATTTTATGCGTGCTAAGTAAAAAAGAAAGAAAAACATATCCATTATCTCTATAAAATAATATCTGGAATTTCCAGAGTTCAGACTAGTTTCCTGGAACTGAAAAATGATGAAATTTTTATTATGTTATGAATAGGAAATTGTGGAGAAAATCAAAGGTGAATCACTCATCAGGGTTTAATATAGTTTCTTATTTTTACGTAAGAGATTTAGGATACATTGAATTGCATTCAGTGATACAATTATATTCGTTTCCTAGGACCTTGAGAAACTTCCACAAATATAGTGGCTTACAAGATCAGTTATTCTTTCCTAGTTCTGAAGCTGAGAGCAACATTGGGTATTGGCAGAGCCATACTTTCCCCAAATATTCCTGGAGTGAGTCATTCTCTGTTCCTGACCTGAGTTTCTAGTGGCCCACATGTTTTGTTACCCCTTGGCTTGTATATGCACTATGCTACCACTATATTATCATCTTACAGTATTCCTTCTATTTCTGTCTGCCTGTCTGTGTTACTGTGTTCAAATACCTATAGTCTGTTCTTTATAAAGAGTATATTCTTGGGATTATGGGTCATGTTGACTTTTTTACTTTTTATTTTGATGACACTCAGAGATCTTGTTTCTAAATTACTCTATATTAACAGGTAGCAGATGTTAAGATTTCACCTGGCACTGGGCCTTTTATTGATAGTCTATGGTTTTCATTGAGAGGTATTATTGCTTCACTATAGATTAAGTGAATTTAAACACATTTTAAATATGTATATATAAGTATGCTATAGGAATCTTTTATAGTAGTATGTTTCTGTATATTTTCAAAGTTGTTTTTTGCTAGCTATTTCTACCAATAATGATGCCTACTATGCCCTCCCATCCAGGCCAGCAAATATCTGGTTTAACTAGGGGCCCACATACAGGGAGAGGTTGCCCAAACCTGTCACTTCCTGGATAACCAGGAACCAGAGATCAGATAGCACAGAGACCTAGGGGTAGAACCAAACACAACTGACCCAAAACTACTTAATTAATTAGTTAATCTCTCTCTCTCTCTCTCTCTCTCTCTCTCTCTCTCTCTCTCTCTCTCACTCTCACTCTCTCTCTCTCTCGTTGGGACTATTTGGAGTCCTGGCCTTCAGCTGCTCTTCCCTGCTAGAGCCTTCTGATTAGAGTTACGAAAAGCTGTGTCTTGCCTTAAGGATCAGAGGATAAGGGTTTTACCTGTTGGTCCACTTGACTGCTGGGTATACAAGCCTCCATGGTGCTATTGAATGAAGGGTTTCTTACCAGTGATTAGACGTCCGTGTGTCTGTCTGTCTCTGTGTGTGTTTGTGTATTTCAACCTACAGCCCCTTGCCTGAAACTCACGAACTGTACTGTAGTGCATAGAGCGCAGACGGGTGTTGAAGGAACTGCTTCAGGCTGCATCCTGGCACCCGGCCGCCTGCACAGCTAGCTTTATACCCGAAATAATTACATGGAATCTGTATTCTTTTAAACACTGCCTGGCCCATTAGTTCCCACCTCTTATTGGCTAGTTCTTACATATTGATCTAACCCATTTCTAATAACTTGTGTAGCCCACGAGGTGGCTTACCAGGAAAGATCTTAACCTGCATCTGTCTGGAGTGGGAGAATCATGGCGACTCCCTGACTCAGCTTCTTTCTCCCAGCATTCTCTTCTGTTTACTCCGCATATCTAAATTCTACCCTATCAGAGGGCCAAATAGTTTCTTTATTAATTAACCAATGAAAGCAACAGATAAGATAAAAGTCCCACCTCCATTAGACGGAGGAGCAGTGTGCTGCAATTGGAGGTCCCACTGATATCAGGAACTAGGGAATGCTGAGAGGTAACCCTTGGAAGGTGAGGATGGATTGGGGTCTATGTTAATACTGATGTCCTTCACTCGGGTTTCTGTTCCAGACCATGCAGAAGCTGCTCTCTCTCTCTCTCTCTCTCTCTCTCTCTCTCTCTCTCTCTCTCTCTCTCTCTCTTTTTCTCTGCAAAATAATCCCAATGTCCCAATGATTCCTAATGGTATTCTGCTAAATTCATAGACTGCTGTCTTCTTCTGTTGTCTTCTGAGGGCTTTTTACCTTATCTTATTGTACCTTGTTTTGTTGTGTTTGATTGTTGTCTTTTGGAGGGCTGCTCTTCTCTGAAGAGAAATAGAGCAGGGTAGGGCGTAGGGAAAATAGGGGGATCTGGGAGGGAGGGGGCAACTATGGTCAGATATATTGTATGAGAGAAGAATCTATTTTAATGAAAAATAAAAAGAGAAATTTCTATTCCCATTTTTTTCTCTGTGGCGATATCTATCTATCTATCTATCTATTTATCTATGTGTGTATGTATTTATTTTATGTTCAGATTTTCTGTCTGCTGGATAGTTTATAAATATTTTCCCACTCTGTGGGCTACCTCTTACCTCCATTTTTTTTTAAAGAAATCAAGCTGATACTAACCTAGAAACTTTATCACACTGACTAGATTTCAGAGCTTTGGAATTTGCTATGCATGTATTGCAGAAGGAAAATAATTAGCATTCTTACCTACCTAGCTGTGGACCCACTGTCCTGGCAAGATATGCCCACTAGTGCTGTAGTACCATAAAAGCTAAGGGAGCAACCAACCAGTTTCTGAAGTCTACCATATAAGATGGAAGCTTTAACCAGGGTAGAAGCCCATATCCAGCTAGGTCATAAATGATGCGGGAAGAGCCTAGCCCTGTTCTCCTATTGCTTTGATTTAGGCCCAAAGCAGTTCCTTTATTAACCAATGATATTCGTAGCATACAAAGGTGAATCCCACATCAGAAATATGTAAGATAACATTAAATGCCATTGGGAATATATTACAGATGTTACAATGGTGAGGTTTTAAATGACATTTTCTACTTTTCTACCATATGAAATGTATGTAAACTTTCCTTTATTAAACCTCATTTGAACCCCTACTATGTACTCAACATTTACATGGAAACTTGTCAGAATCATGTTACCATTCAACACAGGAAGTTCAATGTTACATCCATGTAGATTACTAAATACTAAAAGATAAACATGAACATTAAAACAATTTGCCATAAAATATACGAAAAAGACTTCCAAAGTTTGTTATTTTAGCTATGTCAAATGATACAAAATGAAAAGCAGGAAAATTACTACTTTTTACAATATTAACCCGCTCATCATTGAAACAGTGTGTTCTTGCTTGGTGCCTGACAAGGAAACACAGAGGTTGCAAGTGGAATCTGTCAGAAAACTCTCTAACAGAGAGCTAATTAGTGTGTTTGCAGAACTGTCAGCTAAGACTTTTTTATCAGTGGAGAATAAATGAAGGTAGATTTGAGAGATATGCCAATAAAATTTGGGGTCACATGTACTCATATGAATATCCTTTAGCTCACACTTTTGAGAAACTAATAAAAAGTTGTTGCTTTAATTTGCTACTTCTCCTTGATAGCTGGAGATAAAAGTAGTCATATAAACGACTGGTATATGCCATACTGTGGATTAATTTTACAAATAACAACAATGAGGAAATTAGTGAGATTTACAAGGACACCTACTTTTCTGTTCCACTTCATGGGAAGATCTACTTATTCTGCTTTGTTAATTAGTTTTTCTGTCTTTTGCAGAGAGGATGGTAGAGGGGGGTCTGTTTCACAGAGGGCTTTTCTGAGGTATGGGATGAATAGCTATTATATTAGTCTTTGGTGGTCGTTTCCAGTTTACTAGGTTTGTGATGATGATTTTAGTATGAGTGTATTTCCATTAGAAAAATCAGGGTATATACTTAACATTAAGTATCTGTTCCTCTTTTATTATTTTCAGAAATTGTTCAGTTTCTATTCTTGTTTATAAATCCTTGAATTTGGAGCATTGGGTGGAAAAATAAAAGTTAATAAGAGATGCAATTTGAAATCGAGGTCTCTGGGTATGAGTAAATTATAAATGAGTCAAGTGATTGACTCAAATCAAAGTATGAATTGTAAAAGTTACCCATTATTCAGTTCCAGAAATTCAGGATTATGTGGTATCTGAGGTTCAGTTTTAGCTCTACAGGATATTGCTCACCATCCATGCTTTCACTACAGTGGTTTTCATTGACGAACATGGTGTTACATAGTTTCTTGTGGAAAACGAGTATAATTGTAATCAGAGAAAATAGTGTTAGAATTCATTGGAATCTGTGAACACCTCATATTGGCCAGACAGAATTTCCAGCAGGAATTTGAAATGAGTTATTTGCAGGAATTTTAGGTGCAGTGAACTTAATGAAATCAAGGTGCCCTGTTTATGACCAACAGCTGAATTTTCTTCATCTACACTATGTATGAAGCAGAGTTAATAGTCTTTCTCCACAGCCACAATTCATATTCAGAAAAAAACCTTGATAGAAAATCTCATAGTTTTCAATCTAATGCTGACACTTATAGAATTTAGTGTGGCTATGCACTTTTTATTGACTCCTTTCATGAGAAAAATAATTATTCTCTGGAATGTAAGAAAGTATACGTTCTCATCTGCTATGTACAGAATAAGAAATCTACACAGGTCCTGTTTTATTAAAGGGGAGAAGAAAAAGACCATGCCAATTCTCCCCTCTGAAAATGTGTGTTTATTATTTGACATTTTCTTAACAGTAGGTTATTGAGATATAATGTGGAAACATGGCAGAAAACGCATAGATTGTTTTGGATTTTAAAATATTTTTTTTTAACAAACGTCACACTTGGTGTTAAATAGCTGGTGTCTGGAGAAAGGATGTGTAGCCTTAAATGAGACAGATTCTCATGGCATCTTGATTGTTAGACTGTATCATGTAACAGTTTGTAGGAATGAATTATTATCAGTCAGGGAAAGGAATAATGGCTATTGAAATATGAAATTTACTTATTCTAAATTTTAGCTTTTAACCTTTAAGGGGATTTAAAATTTAGCTTAATGTAAAGGATAAATCTATTAAAATTCACAATTCTTCTTGCAATTAAAAGTTATTGTTTATTATATGTGCTATTAATTAATAAACCACTTTGCATGTATACCAAGAAACTTTACAAAGCATCATACCATGGAATGTTCCTTATTTAAAATACAAGTTGTATAGGAATAAAGTCAAGCATAAATGAATGTTCTCAATTTATTTCAGAACCTTTCATTCTACATAGTTTTACCTTGTTTGTAAAAGTGCAGATGCCCTTAAATCTCCCCTGGAGTGTGGATAGCAATTAGCCACTGTGAACAAAGGCTGTCTTCTCTGTGTGGAGAGGGTGTCAGAAGGAGTCACTCCCTTTGAAGCTCCCTTTCTGAACTTTGTCTTTGCTTTAGTCAAGCAAATTTATTCATGGTCAAGACGCCAACTAAATGCAATGTCAATTTGCAGTCATCAAAGAAAGCAATATTTGGACAATGAACATCATGTTCAGATAGGGTTTGAATTTGTAAGGAAGGAAGTTAAAATTTTTTCTTAAAATCTGTATTCATATCATAAATGACAGAGTTGCAAAAGATCTGATTTGGAGTGAAGTTTGCTGATTCCAAGTTCATGTTTACTGAATAAACTTCCATGGCAATTTGCTCTGGAAAAATAAATAAAGCCTCTTACAGTACTGCAAAATAACACACCCATTGGGCTGTCTTTGGTTGTCCACTTCACTTGTTTCTAAGGAACTTAAAGTTAGGAGTAACATTCAAATAAAAGTAGAGATATGTGTGCTGTGTGGCCAAAGAGTCATTACTAAGTTCATGTGTCAAAAGAAAATTAAGCTAGCCCTCAAGGACAGAATTTCAAAAGTTTCAAGGTTGAGAGTAGAATCAATCTATATTTTTCTCCCTCTCCTTCTCTCCTATCTCTGCCCTCTTTTCCAAAGATTTTACTATCTCGCTGAGTCTGCCTGATAATGCCTTTAGAACTTGGTCTCGTCCCGAGTCTGTGATCTCCTTTTCACTGCTTTGCAATGCTGAAAGCTTCAGGCTGCACCACCAAACTCAACCGAATCTGAAGTCTCAGACCTAAGTGTTGACACAATTAAAAGAATTCCAGAAAGAAATAGGAAATCCAGTTTAATCAGAATCTTAAGACGTTGAAGGCATAACAGTTGTGAATCGGTGCATTGAAGAACAATGTATGTAAACTGGCAAGGTGCTTTAAAGGAGGAGATGTCTGTACCTCAAAACTCAGAAATTCATTCTGTGGAAGACCTAAAATAAAAATTAAGTTACTAATAGCCCTCATTTGAGACTTAAGAACCAAAATAGTTCTGAACATATAGCAAAATTTCACATTTCATTAGACATGTCCTGGAAGATCTTAGTGTCTAAGCAAGTTTAAAGATCATAGAACCTTCCTCGGTCACCTGAAGGGGAACATTAGAGCAACTACTAACCAACTAAACCTGACATTCCTCCTCCTTCTCCTCACCATAAGAACTGTTAGTTTTCACAAAGGTCAGTCTTCTAGATATCTTATTTCATTCGAACTTGGTTTGCCATAAAATGCTACCATTTATTATTATTTTCTTCATTTGAAACATAAATTTTAACAGGTCATTCTCTGAAGCTTGATCACTGTTCACGTTTTCCAATGTCTAGAAGTCGAAAATATGGTAAACTTGATTCTTACTATAACTGTGGGGTACATGTAACTCAGTTGTGAGGAACATCACACAATTTTGCAGCATAGCTCCACTGTGTAATATATTGACTAAATGTTACAGTGACCCTGCCTCCTTTTTACCTTAGTCTCTGCAATAACCCTTTACTTTGTGGTAAGACAGCGGAGAAGTCATGCTTCCTGTTGCAGACTGTGCATGAGATTTGCCTTTAGTCAGGGTTTAAGGGTTTCCTCATCTTCTCAGGGGAATTTTAAATCCTTTAAATGGGATTTTTTCTTCTTATATCTTTTTCTGCATTTGAGTATTTTTCTTCTTTCCAGATCTCCACAGCACATCAAGATTTTTGTTGTTGTCATTTTTTTCCAGAAAGAGTCTCTAACCTCCACTAGCTCATGGTGGAGTCATATTTATTTCCTCTTAATGACCTGTGAAATGAATATTAGGAAACTGCTGCTCTTATTTAGATGGTTTCTCTTCTAAGTGTTCATGCATTCAAAGTTTTGTCCCTAGTGCAATAATGTAAGACGTAGCATTCTTTGAAATTTGGGCTTTGAGTAGGTACTTAAATTTCTACTAGCTAACTTCAGTGCAGGTTACAGTGCAGGTCATGAGACATTGAATGGTTTTATAAGAAATGTTTGAATGAAAAATAACAAGTCCATCCTGCAATCCTTGGTCCTACTTCTTATATTTAGATAATATTTCTTTCCCTCATTATCACCTTGGCAATACAGGCCATGGGATTTTTACTAGACTAGCATCAAACCTTGAATTCTTAACCAATTCTTTGAAAAGTATCCATATTCACATATTTCAAGAACAGGAAATCAGACATCCACATTTCATTATTATGGCTATTTCATGTGTTTTGAGGCTTTGGTTATAGTGAAAAGTCCAGTTGTCAGTGGTTTGCAGTAATAATTGAACTTGGAGTAGCCATGAGAAGACTCTCATAGTTAACACTTCTTTTCTGAATGAGTTGATTTCCTTAACAGGGCTACTTTTAAATAAGAAGACATTATTTTTAAAATAACTCTAAATTTGTCGTTTTTGCTACCCAGTTTGATCAAGTTTTTCACCTGGCAATTAAAATGAAATAATTAAATTCAGTACATAATTAGTTATTGATGATTCTGTGGACATTAAGAAAGGATGAGAGCCATGAGACTGGTGCCCTTGAGTTCACTGAAATTGCTGTGTTTTGCCAGTTTTATATTCAGGATTAATATATAACGAAAATAAATATGCACACCAAAATCAAAGAGTTTAATTTCTTCTGGTACACAGAGATTCATATGTAACAAAGCTGTCATTTAGCAATGAAAAATCAAATCATTAGCATCTGTCATCCTTTAAAGACCTGAAGGCAGAAAAGCAAAATTACATAAATTTTATGTTCTGCTATAGTGGCAGAATACATTCGCTTTTCTAACCCTGTTTTGAACAGCATTAGTCCACATGTGAAGACAGAGTTCACATGATGCTAGTGTCTTCCTCACCTGTTCCATTAGGAAGAAGGTTTCCAGCACATGTAGTTGAGAGAGGAGGGATTTGAGCAAAGTAACCAGATGGAGAGCCTTCAGTTAGTCTATGGGCAAAGGAGCATGGTGACGCACACATTGCCACATTGCAGT
Organism: Alexandromys fortis; assembly: GCF_014885135.2. Lineage (NCBI taxonomy): Eukaryota > Metazoa > Chordata > Mammalia > Rodentia > Cricetidae > Alexandromys > Alexandromys fortis. The sequence continues at coordinate 7,263,926 of NW_026067948.1, read as the reverse complement.
GGCAGTACTATGAGAGTAAGAATTGTGGGGATAGAGATTGTAGAGAAACAACATGGTTTTGACTTATTGTTCTTGGTATATAGTAACTATACATACTTTTGGTACTTATATCATATACATAGTGACATTTCAATATATTTGCAGTGATTAAACCTTGTTATTGATGTATATATCAGCATGATATTTTTGCTATGAACATTAAGCATCTTTTTAACTATTTTGAAATACCTAGATACAGTGTGTTTCATACACAAAAAGTAGCAAGTTTGAGCCCTAGCATCACACATACAAAAGTATCACCAAAAATGAAAACAAAGAAAAGAAGAAAAACCCTAATGAACATACAATTGATTGTTGTAATCATATTTATGCCATGCACTATAGAGAACATAAGTATAATTTCTTATATCTGAATAGAGATGTCTACTTATTTCTCTATTTGTTTTTATTTAAAATGCAATATAATAATATTTCTCCTTAAAATCTACAAGTTTTGTATTTATTGATATAAAGCAAAATATTTTTGTGTCTCTACAGCAAGATTTCTGAGTTATTAAGTATGTTAAAAGACAGATTTACTAGAATTTGTATGAATGATCTCTGAATGCATGTCACACATCAGCCACAGAACCCACCATGATAAAATTTATGAAAAGAATATGTGAGGCATGTAAACATATACCATGTTGGCCATTATATTCGTTAGCTATTATTGAACTCATTGCATTAGCAATCATATTTTTAGGCATTCTTTTGGTAACTTCTGAAAATATAAATAGTGAAATAATTAGGTAATTTGAAATGCAACAAGAGTTTTTTCTTTTATTTCGTATTTGAAATTCTAATTACACCAAAATAAAATAATTCATTAAAGTTATACTAAATCTTATTAGCAGTATAAGAGTACTCAAGAGACTCCCACATTCCAATGAACACAGAAAATCCTAAGATGTGAATTGGGGCTGCCTCACAAATCTTAGTATTGAGGGCCTTTGAAATGACTTGAAGATATAGATTTTCAATGAAAATATTTGAAACAAATACAAGGACACATATTATTCTTTATAATGTTTCCCACCTTTCAACTCCATCTTTTCCTAATGACACAACTAAGGAGACCATCTGTTCATCTATCTCGTAGAGATGAACGTGATTTGCTAATGCCTAGATGTGCTAATGTTGGATAATAATAATTCAGATTTCACATCTCAAAATGCATTGTAGAATATAATGTAAAGCAGAAACAATTCAAAGGTTATAGAGGGAACGAATGTCTAGAATGTCTCCTTTAAGTCTAGAATGAATGAAAATTTAAATAGAAAGAAATCTGGGAGTATTTTTTTTTTATTTTCATGTTTTATTTTTTTTCTTTTTTTTTAAATATAATTTTTTTATTGAAAAAAAAAGATTTCCGCCTCCTCCCCGCCTCCCATTTCCCTCCCCGTCTCCCTTTTCCCCCCTCCTCCCTCTCCTCTCCCCCTCCCCCCCACTCCTCTCCCCCTCCCTCTCCAGTCTGAGGGGCAGTCAGGGTTCCCTGCCCTGTGGAAAGTCCAAAGACCTCCCCGCTCCATCTTGGTCTAGGAAGGTGGACATCCAAACTGGCTAGGCTCCCACAAAGCCAGAACATGAAGTAGGATCAAAACCCAGTGGCATTGTCCTTGGCTTCTCAGCAGCCCTCATTGTCCGTCATATTCAGAGAGTCCGGTTTTATCCCATGGTTTTTCAGTCGTAGTCCAGCTGGCCTTGGTGAGCTCACAATAGATCAGCCCCACTGTCTCCGTGGGTGGGTGCACCCCTCGTGGTCCTGACTTCTTTGCTCATATTTTCCCTCCTTCTGCTCCTCCTTGGGCCATTGGGAGCTCAGTCCAGTGCTCCAGTGTGGGTCTCTGTCTCTATCTCCATCCATCTCCAGATGAAGGTTCTATGGTGATATGCAAGATATTTATCAGTATGGCTATAGGATAGGGTCATTTCAGGTTCTCTGTCCTCAGCTGCCCCAGGAACTAACTGGGGAGCAGGCAAATTCATGCCAATTATTACTACCCAGCAAACTTTTGACCAGATCAGAGAAAAATCATTACAGCTATGATCATCTAGTTTATTAATGTTGAATTATGTTTGCATAAACATTTGTTCATTATAGAACAAAAAGATGCATGTTGGCAAACATAGTTTTGATCGTTGTAAAATAATTACAATCTGATACCACAAAGCATTCAGTGTGGTAAGGAATTGCAGCATCTTCCAACGCTGAAGCAAAGATTTAACTTAGCATCTGAAGTCGACTTTAATAGCTCTAGAATTTTCAAAAAATTCTTGCAACCTAAACTACCAATGAGGATTATTTAAGTCTTGAACACAGCTGAGATATGAGAGGATTGCTGGTTTGGTGGTAGTGTCTCAAGCTGACTGAAGTTGTAGAAAACACACAAAATGAGTGGTGGGAAAACACTGAGACATTGTAAATAAATAATTGTATTTTTCTTGTTTTGATACACAAAAATTTTGCTGTTCCTTTTCTCAAAGAAAATATTCTCTTTATGGCTTCCTACAGTTTCAGGGTGCTGTGAATTTATACTTATAAGTAGACATATGCTTCCCCACTGGATTTAACATAACAATCTGCAATCTGCAAGCTGGAGAACAGCTATGGGCCATTGCAATAAGGAAAAGAGCTGCATGCCTGAAAGCTGTCTTCTGCAACACATCTGTCATGTCACAATTAAACAGACAGGAGTACACCAGGACAACTGATGACAGACATGGTCAGCCCCTCGCATAGCAGACTTTTGCCTTAGCGTGCTTTTCAGAACCCTCTGGCAGCCTTAAGTATGAAAACTCAGCAGCACTGAAACTTAAGGAAAGGCATGATGGTGTTTCATGGTCCAGGGTGCTTTTCAATAAACCTAAACTTTAAGTGACAGATGAAGAATTTAAGCTGCTTACAATAATTCTACAAATGAGGTGTGTGTAAGAAGATTGCATTAAAATGAGTTTCAGTTGACATGGACTCACAAGTGTGGCGGATGGTGTTTCCAATTCTCATTAAAGGACTTGAGAAGTGTGAAAGTTCTCCAAAACACTTCTTGATACTCCGTATAAGTTTATGTATATCTTGATGTATGAGTTTTACCAGGAAAACTTCTTGAAAGAGTATTTGGGATGAAAAGTATATTCATAACATGAATTAAACAAGAGTTCCGTTTGATCTTTCCTGAAGAGAAGTACATTTACATTTTCAAATGTTATCGTTTATTTGAGTGCTAGAGTTTGTGTAAGACATTGTAGAAAATATCATACTTGCTTGACAGAGAGCAGAGTTTGGTCATAGGTGAAGAGATTTACAAATCGGCAGTGAACACATTTCTAGTATTTGATGAATCTTTCAGTTCCTTGTCAATATTACAATGATTAAGACATTATTTTGATACCTATGTCCAAGGCTTATAATAAGCAAAAATCCTTATTTAAAAGTTGTAAATTGTTTTTCATAAATATCCTTGATATTATTTTGATATTATTATGCCCAACACAGTTCTTTTATAAATAAGTACACAAGCCAAACAAAGCTTAAAAATCAGGATACTCTGATGTCTATTTAAATTTTCAGAAGTATAAGAGGCCTTCTTATTAAGAGAAACTGAAACATTCAATTGTATTACTAGAACATTGACTTTTATTGTTCTAAATTAAAAGATGGATATTTTGTTTTTAAAAAGTAAAATAATTATTTACTTATGTAAGTGCTTTTCTGTGAATTATATTTATGTACCGTTCAAAAAATAAATTTACCTCAGAGAAAGCTAAATAACACTTAGATTTCCATGACTTACCTTCATGACTTTTACAAGCTGATGTTTGGTCCTGTGATTTAAAGTTAATAATTTAACATGTTAATAATATTTTAGATTTGGATTGTTGAACATCAGCACGGAGATTATTTAAATGAATATTTAATTTTTATTCACCTTGCCAGAAGACAGAACATGTGTTTAATTGCCTAATAAAGATGAAAAGAGAATCAGTACAAGTGTTAATGTACAAAAAAGGTTGTGAATTAAAATAGACATTTGTATCCTACATATGGGCTACAAATAAATACTTGTCATTTGGAATCTTATAATAAACAATACAGTGCAATTTCCCTTTATTTTTCTACTAAAAAATGGGTCTATATGAGAGACACATATTTTCAAAATGCTCATTGTAATTTGACCCTGTTTTTATGAATATCTAAAATAACCTGATGAATATTTTATTAGTCTAAGACGGTGCACAGAATGGATACCTGAGAAATAATACTTATTTGTGTATTCCTTTTGCACTTACTGCCAAGAAAACACTCCAGAGAAGTTGCCATTAAGGCAGGAAAGAACATCAACCCACTGATAGACAGTCAAGATGTTGCTCTGAGCGAAGTCCTTTGAAACTTGCAGAAAGGAATATTTTAATACTAATATGGAAAGAAGGTGAAATTCAAGGGGGAAATAGAGTCTAAACTACAAACACCACACTTATGTATACTGGATGTTTTCTCTCTTGGCAGGAACTCAGCAATTGAGGGACAATGTATCACATAAATATATATGCACATCAGGAGTCTGTGTGAAATAAGAGCTTAGTTCCTTGTGTGCCTTAGAAGCACATGCAGGTCAATTAAAGAGACGTACCCTTATGAACACAAATCACTTGACTGTCACTCAAGGTGGTCTACGGTAAATACTGTCTAAGCACTGCCAAGTACACATATATCACTTCTTGTGGCTCAGTGTAAGAGTGGATATGGGGCAGAGACTCCACAGAATTGTAAATCAAGACAACATTGTCATCTAACGTCTGTGGTCACGGATCTGCCCTTCTAACCCTTTGTTCTGCTAACTCTCCTCAATCTTGTTGTTTAAGGATTAAAGGCCCACATTGTGAAGAAGGGCAGGGTCAGGACTAAAGGCGTTCATTGCCGATTCCCTTACTTCCTTATCCCCTAGAGTCTGATCCATATTTTCATGTTCCTATCTTGACAAGTGCTGATTTCCAACATCCAATTTTTTGGTGCGGTCGATCTGATTTAAACAGCCGCAACGTTGGTGATACAATTAGATATAAAGACAATTCTTATATAAATAGCTTCAGGATTAAGGAAGAAACTCTCTGGCCATTTTTTAATTTATATGCATGTAAATGTATGTACAAGTGCCTATGGAGTATATAGAAGAGAACATTTGATTCTCTAGTTCAGAGGCAATAGGAGGTATGTGGGCAATAGGAACTAATTTTGGGTCCTCTTGAAGATCAGCAAGCTTTCCTAACCAATGAACCCCCCACTCAGTGTGTGTGTATATGTGTGTGATATTGTGTAAATGGGGGATTTAATCAAATTAGCCTGAAGTTATGCCTCTAACCTCATCTAGATTCTTACCTGATTAGATAAAACTGTTTTTTGTTTGTTTGTTTGTTTTTGTTTTTTTAATCACGTTCAGTTAAGATATAGACGAGTTCAGTTTCAAGAGCTAAAATTTGTGAACACTAAGGCTTGGTGATACTAACCTTTTCAATAAGTCACTGTCCTTGGTGAGCAGAGTCAACTACATCCCTAAGAGTGAGACCAGAGTCATTGTTAGGTGTCCAAATTCACTCATTTGAGCGACACAGAGCTCCTTTCTAAAGAGATTGTTTCTAAAAAGACACAATTACACTTCTACTAGAAATGAAGTATTTCCAATTACATGCTTCTTTATGGGCAAAAAAACAAAGAACATCTTCATGTAAAATGTTTACCGCCAGATGGACTGGTAGAGGATATTCTTTTCCCAGTCCAATCCAAGTCCCGGACTCCCTCGAAGCTTTCTCAGCAACATGTCATGCGACGTTTGAGTTAGCACTTTGAGCCACTTCGTTCTTGGAAACATGTCCAGTTAGGGATTTTCTGCCAGCACACCAGAGAATTGTTATTTTCCAGAATCCCCAAATGAATAAGACATTGAAGTGTCTGCTGCCGTTGCTCTTTTCTGTTTGTAAGTAAAAGAAGATTTAGGTGTCATGGTGAGAGCCCCTGTTAAAACTTTACAATCGCGTCACCGGGTACTCTTTTACACCAAACAGATATGTGAACCACTGGCAAGTGAGCTAAGAGTTTCACAGTTTGATCCCAGAGCTGTCATTAATTTCCTTTGCTATAATGAACGTGTCACCCAAGTCTTCTCTACTTCACTCTTTCTATCCAAACTCACATAATAAGATGATAATATTCATGACTCTAGAGTAGTGGAATAATGAGCAATTTAATGGGAGAAATTTATGGTTAAAATATCTGGAAAATCAGCTAACTTTTTAATATATACAATATGCACATATTAGATATACTCATCATTTTTTGATGTGGGGTTTCTGCAATTATTACAGAAGATAAAGCATTTACTTATGGGCTAAAAGGAAGAATAAAGATGTTTTCTTTCGGAGTTTCTTGGCATTCTATATGAAGGTACAGCATGAAACTAGAGTGTCATGTATTTGTTGGGCAAATCTGGAGATGTGTGAAGCTGACATTTTATACAATAAATTGCTTTTCTTATTCTCATATGATATAAAATTGTATATGGTGGGCATTTGATGAAGAATGGAAGCTCTAGTACTTGTATCTATTTAAATGCAAGGTAAATAAATCTAACAAATTAACACAAGCAGTAGAAAGACAACAGAGCACAACATTTCAAAGTATTGAATGGGGCCGGTGTCTCAAAATCCATTAGGCAACATCACTGTACCTTGGTCAAGGGAGTATGGCCTTTTAGGAAGCATCTTCTATGATAGCTCCTCTTAAGGATCTTGAGAATTCATGCAATTCCTAATGTGGCCTTTGCTCTATTATAGCTTGGAGCTAAAGTAAATTCATTTTTCCCCAACAAAGAAAATATCAAATTTCATGGAACATATTATTGTTTATATATCGCTCATTGAGCTAAAAAACATTTTCTGTGGCTAAATAATCATGCTGGCACCTTAGTCTATATCTGAAGAAATACTGTGATTTTCTTCATTCTGATAACAATGAATAAAAATATATTAACAATTTGAAATTTGTTAATTACATATATTAATTTAATTAAAAGCTCATTTGCTTATAAAAAATATGAAACACACACTGAGTTGGAATGCTTTTAGAGACTTTTTTGAACTTTCTGTAAATGTAAAAAACTATTGTTTTGAGATATTAAATATACATATTAAATAAAAACTGTTCTTCCTTACATCTACCTTTAACTTATGCAGTGTTAATCACAAACAAATAATTGAAGATAGGGACTATGGCCTATACACTGTTTATAACCATAGAGATTGTTACTTTATGGCATTATTAAGTATCTATAATAATTTGTTGGGCAGATGAATTATTCATTTTGGATTATGTATATCAGTTAATATTGGAAGGTTTAAACTACATATGAATACAATATGTGTTCCATAAACTAGTAGGAAAGCCACATTGATAATTCAAAAGCCTAGAATATATTAAAAAATTCATATTTAGGAATAATTTCCACCTCTACAAAATTAAATGTACTTCATAGAAGGAAGTAACTTTTTAAAGAACAGAGTAAAGTTTCAAGCAGAAAGAGTCAAAACCTTTCATTCTTCAAGTCCAACTTTCTACCATGACCCATGACAAAGCTAGGATCCTTCTCCTTTACCACTATTGCATAATACTTTCTCACTTTACGTAGATATGTATGTTGAATAAAAATTAATGTAGACCTCCTTAAACATTGACCAATATCCTGGATACAGCCACATGCTCTATTCTGACTCTTCCCTTGGGTGATAGACACAGAAACTGGTTCATCCAAATTTAAAAGGAATGAAAAGAATAACTGATAAGACTTTGAGAAAATTCTGGTTTTACAGAATATTATTATAAAATAAAAATTTATTTAGGGGCTTCTATATCTGAGATCAAATTATTTTCAGTTGCAGACTCAGAGTTGGTGAAGCATTCTTATGGATATGAGTTTGTAGTTGTTCGCCTACTCTTTAGTCCAAATTTAATGATTTTCCAAAGGTGAAATAAACAAAGCCAAGTATCTGTTAAGATACTAGTTTATAGATTATTTATAAATGCTAACATTTAGGATTGTGAAGTATACTGAGTTTTGAAAAACAACTTAAAAGTAGGCTTTACGATGGGGCTGGAGGAGGGAAAATCGACAACATATAAGGCAAAAATTTAAAAGTGACCCACGAATTTTGACAGTTTCCCATCACCCTTGCCCTGCAGATCAAAGCTAAGAATCTTTTCTTAGAGTTGGAAATTAACTCAGATTTGTATTCAAAAGTTCTCATGGAAGCAGTAGTCAAATTATATAAATATCAATAAAGAGAAATGCTGTATTATAATAAAGACAGATTGTAGATTATTATTATTTTGGTACAATTATATGTTAGTATTAATTTATCAAGTGAAGAAATTCAGTAGTGATATGGAGAGCCTTCTAAGAACCTGTAAAAGCTTGTGGGTCTTTTTGTTTATTACAAAGCCAGCAATTCCATAAGATTTTACATCAAAATTGAAATTTCTAGATTATAGCATATATTTTCCATAAGGAAGAGAGAATTGTGTCTTTGCATACATGCAAGAATGCATGCACACACACACACACTCACACAACACACCCTCAACATTGTATTTGAACAAGTAAAATGTAAGAGTTTTAAAAATAACACTAGTGATTTTGTAATAGAAAATGATTTGATTGTAATATTTTATTCTGTATTTGCCAAATACTTTAAAGATTGTCTTCACAATTTATAATTTTGAAAAGATTGATTTCTGAATTTTGTGACTGGTATCATTTTAGATGAACTTTCCAAATCAACTTCTACTTCCTCATGCATCGGTTTCCACAGGACAAGACAAAGCCATTGATGGTGAACAGCCTCCAAGGGATAAGTTTCAGCGTTAGTTAATGTTTGTAAAGCTTCCGCTGAGAGTTGGGGCTGAATAATGAAACAGAATCTCAGCATTGCATGATCATTTTTGTTTTCCTCGATACTCTCCAAGAGGCTGCTTGCCAACTGTTAAAATTTCAGCTGCCAGAGTGGGGGTTTCTCTTTTAATTTTGGAAGGAAAAGTGTGCATTCTTGAACATCTGGGGCTCACCTTGGCATAATTCCAACTGTGCTTCTTTGGAATCAGGCACACGATGTATGATGGACAGCAAGCACGGAGGAATTCAGATCCAATTTTAAGCCTGCTGTTTCAATTCATAATTTAGCTCACATATTAAACCTATTAGGAAAAGCAGAATATCAGTAACACACTTGAGATTTATTGAAGTTTTTATGTGAGAAGATTTTGCTTCAAATAAAATCTCATTAAAAGCATGTTATGGGGATTGGGCCAGCAGAATGGGATTCAAGTTTTGGACAGTTCCACCCAGAGTAGCTTTCCGTAAATGTCAAATCCAAGAAATGCACAAACATTCAAAATGTTTCTATAAAACATTTATTTTCTTCATTCGTTCAAAAGTAAATATTGGAAGTGTGTGTGTGTGTGTGTGTGTGTGCACGCGTGCGCATGCATGCACATTCATGTCTGAACATGGATGCTTATGTCATGGTGTGACATGTGGAGGCCACAGGAATATCTCAGCTGTACACAATGTTTCACGTAGGTCCCCTTTGATTTATTTCCAGTGTTTTACTTTGACCTATGAGTCTTTGGATACTTACCTGTTTCTACATCCCATTTCCCAGAGGACATGGTTTCCTGATATTCACACTTTGCCTATGATCTAGTTTTTCTATGTGTGTTTTGGGCCTACCAGTGAGCCATGACTCTCACCAAAATTCTTTTTTTTTTTGAGTCAAATTTTACTTGGACAGAATGAATAACACAGACAGTTTAAGTCACGTTGTGTACCACTGGGGAGCAGCTGTAGGACCCGGAATGACCTGAGGATGTGCTATGGTGTTCCCTGTGCTGTCGTGCAGCCTGTTCTAGCCACCCAGAGCGTGCTTGATAAAAGGAAGGAAGAATGATACACTCAAGTGCACCTAGATGGACTCAGACTCAGTTGGGGTTTTCATTTCTATGAATTTTATTTTTGTGATATAGCATCTGATCATTATAGGTCAATCAGAATTAATCAAAGTTTATTCACTTCAAATAAGTAAATTTTTTTTTTAAGATTAAAGTCCCATTGAGCGTGGAATACATGGGACATATGTAAGTACAGATTGATAAGAATGCTTGATTTTTTTTTATGTTTCAGGAAATTAACTTTTATGAGAGGTAACAAAGAAAGTGGTGAGGAAATAAAATAGTAGTCTCATTATATTGACTCAATAAGTTCAGAAAAATTTCCAAGTGTTTATGTCCCAATTAGGACTATAGCACTTCTCAAAAGCTTCTCCTCAGTGATAAAGATACATGCCACGTGAGGTTACTGAGCATGTTAAATAGGCCATTGCAAAGGAAATATTGAACAATTATTTTAAAAAGTATAATGACTTATCTTTTAAATTTTTATCTTTTAAGAATTTTGTACTTGAGTACCATTCTCACACCAATTTTAGCTCTCCCTCTATGCCCCAAATTGCTCGAATGAGTCTCTTTACTCCCTCTGAAGTTCACAACTTCTTTAATTTGAATTATTATTGTTACATATTATATGCTAAGCTACATGGTGACTCAGAATGATTAAAAGGACACTTGAAGCAGGGGAAACCACATTAGATCTACATCTTGAAATAAAGTAGATAAAAGAAAGAAGGAAGCTAGAAAGAAGACAAAGCTGTTCAATGAATAGTAAAGTCTCATGAAAGGTGGCACAGGAAACCTTCTGTATATGTGTTACTTTTATTTGTTAATGAATAAAGAAGCTGTTTTCGGCCAATGGCTTAACAAAATATAGACAGGCTGAAAGAGATATATAGAGAGAGTAGGTGGAGTCGGGGAGAAGCCATGTAGCTCAACAGGAGACAGACGCTGTATGAAGCCTTGCCAGCAAGCCACAACTACGTGGTGATATACAGATTAATAGAAATGGGTTAAATTAAGATATAAGAGCTAGCCAATAAGGAGACAGAGCTAATAGTCCAAGCAGTGATTTATTTAACACAATTTCTGAGTGGTTATTTCATGATTGGTCAGCCAGGAACAAACAAGTGGCCTCCTCCCACAACAAATTGGTGCACCAATGTGCCTGACTACATCCACATAAAATCAGAGAAAGCTTGGAAAGGAATTCTGGACACTAAAATAACAAAGTTTAGCTGCATTTGGGGGAGTTGGTGGCATTCCACACCTCCCTTAAAAGAAGTCTTTCTGATTCAATGGTAGCAGAAACACAAACAAAAAATATGGTTTCAGTATGGTGACTTCCTCGGCCATGTTGCCAGCACAAACTTTGGCTTTTTCAGAAGACTAAGCGATTAAATGGGGTTTGTGAGCAGAGTACTACAACTTGCTTAGTGGCTACAAAGACCCACTGTGTGCCTGAAAATGGGACTATGACCTTGACTCGTGCTGAACAGACATCTGCCATGTTGGACTGGGCAGAACCAAAAGGCAAAGAAGCCTTAGTCATACCATTTTAAAAAGGGCTCCTGGACAGAAAAGGAATTCAGATACACAATAGGAAAGATTCACACATAAAAGATGTCAAACAAGACACCCTATGTTTAAAAATGCACATAGGCTTGAGGGATAGAAGAAAAAGAGTAAAGAGAGTAAATATAATATAAAAGAATACAGACAGTCATAGATTAAAGGAGTAAAGATAATAAAATAAATATTAAACTTATAGAAAAATATTAAAGTAAGAAAAATAAGCCAATTAAAGATAGAATATACACAGAGAGTCTGAATTATATATATCATTGTGTTTTTTGAAATTTTTTGACTGTGAAGGAGTTAAATACAGAGAGGCATTTCATTGTATGGGCTGGTAAGCTAAACCAACATATATATTTTGTTTTGTTTGGTTTATTTATTTATTTATTAGAAATTTCCACTTCCTCCCATCCTCCCATTTCCCTCCCTCTCCCCCCCTCCTCCTTCCCCTCCCTCTCCAGTCCTAAGAGCAGTCAGGGTTTTCTGCCCTGTGGGAAGTCCAATGTCCTCCCCCCTCCATCCAGGTCTAGGAAGGTGTGCATCCAGACTAGGCTCCCAAAAAGCCAGTACATGCAGTAGAATCAAAATCTGGTGTGATTATCATTGGCTTCTCAGTCTTCCCTCATTGTCAGACACATTCAGAGAGTCCGGTTTGATCTCATGCTCATTCAGTCCCAGTCCAGCTGTGCTTGGTGATCTCCCATTAGATTAGTCCCGCCATCTCCGTGGGTGGACGCAACCCTCGTGGTCCTGACTTCCTTGCTCATGTTCTCCCTCCTTCTGCTCTTCATCTGGACCTTGGGAGCTCAGTCCAGTTCTCCAAAGTGGGTCTCTGCCTCTATCTCCATCCATCGCCAGATGAAGGCTCTATGGTGATATGCAAGATATTCATCAGTGTGACTATGGGAGAAGGCCAGTTCAGGCACCCTCTCTTCTGCTGCCCAGACCTAGCTGAGGAAATCCCCTTGGACACCTGGGAACCCCTTTAGAGCCAAGTCTCTTACCAACCCTAAAATTGCTCCCTTAGTTAAGATATCTTCTTCGTGATCCCATATCCACCCTTCCTCCATCTCAACCATCCCATTTGTCCAAGCTCTCCTCAATCTTCCCTTTCTTACTTCTCTCTCCCCTTCTCCCCTTCCCCACAACCCACCCCCATCCCTCTGCTCTCAACTTTTGCCCGGCCATCTTGTCTACTTCTAATATCCAGAAGGATTACTATATGCTTTTCTTTGGCTTCACCTTCTTATTTAGCTTCTCTAGGATCACAAACTATATACTCAATGTCCTTTGTTTATGACTAGAATCCACTTATGAGTGAGTACATATCATATTCCTCTTTTTAGGTCTGGGTTATCTCACTCAGTAAAGTGTTTTCTATTTCCATCCATTTTCATGCAAAATTCATGGATAAGTCTGCTGGAGACTATGGGCCTGTAGGCTGAAGATGGATGCCCCAATGTTACAGAAGAACTTTGGTTGACTCTCCAGGCAGCAAGATATCTCTGTCAATTCTAGAGTTTTGGAAGTTGCTTACAACATACTTCCTGTTTTCTTAGGTAATATTATGTCCTATTAATTGCTTGTTAATATTTTGTTTCTGAGAACACCACATTTCTCAAGATTTACTTCTTCCTTCTTTTTTACCACTTCTGTGTACTGTAACTTACAATTCTACAGTGTCTTAGACCCTAGAAATTTAATTCCATCCAGTGTTATCTTTCCCTAGAATAATAAATTGATACAGATGCCTTGGATTACAGCTAAAACAAGTAGAATATTTTATTAAGATGGGAAAATGGCCTTCCAGTCATGCTAGATTTCCCAAGTTATTAATGCAACGTGAACTGCTCTGCAGAAATAGATCATATTAAAACCCAGAGAGATGCAGTAATCATATCTCATCTGACTGACATAAGGAGAAGGTGGACTTGGATCCCTGGACAACTCTGGTATTTAATGCCTAAGTACTTATTTAGCCTTTTCAAGTTGAACTATCAATTTGCATTTTTTAGTTAATATATTTTTATTAATTAATAGAGAATTACACACAATGTATTTTAGTCATTCTATCCTCACTTCTACTTTCGAACTTTTAGATCAATTCAGACCCTTTTTGAGCTATCTCACAGATGATGTCCTGGTCCTCTGCCCTTTAGAATCTGAGCTTTGGAAAAAGCTGTAAGGCCATGATAAACTGCAGCCAATAACCAGCAATACCTTCAAATAGTACTGAGATGCAGTCAGTGACCATGGTGGTCAAGGGAAGTGGCAGAAGTAGGTTCTCCTTTTATTTCCAAGCCCACACTAGCCATGGGTGTTTGGTTCAATTCATAACACCAGGCATGAATTCCTTCTCGCTGAGTGGGCCCTAATTCCTGATGGCTGACTGCTGGTTACACTCACAATATAGGAACCACCATTAGGAATATCTTGCCATGTCAGTTGTTATGTTTTTCAGGCATTATAACTGAATAGGACTATTGCTATTGATGGCTTTTTTTTTTTGCAGCTTGAATGATTTCTAAAAAATTTTGAGAGCTAGTCTTCAGTGAGGAGACCTCTGGCTCAGATTCTTATATATTTCTCCAAATCTTTTTTCTGAAACATCTGGTGTCTTTAGCAATGGGGTCTTATCTTCTGGAGGCACCAAAATTAAAACAATTCTGTACTCCAGTAAGTTTCATTTTATATGTTAATATTGAGATGAGATTCTTCTTAGTTAATTGATAATAGCTTCTGTTACTGCTACATAGGACAAAGATCAAAGGGAGAACAGATCCAGGAAGCCCGAAACAATGTTTTGCACACAGTGAGACATATTAGGAGAAATGTGAAAAAAATTAAATAAATATCAAATCAGAAAGAACAAACCAGTTGTCAAAATGAGAAACAGTGCAGTCTGTAAGAGCACTTGGTGGAGCAAGTAGAAATCACACTTGGATCTTACCACCCACTCTAGAAGTCAAGCATGACTGTCTGTACCTACAGTGATGGGCTATCTGAGACAAAGTTCAGAGGATGAAGAGGGAGTAAGGCAAAGACTGATGGATCAGGACACTCAGCATCCTCTGGACTATGATCTGAGGTCACAAGGAACCCCTCACACACATATGCACACATATACCACTCTCACAATTAATATGAAGAGGTATCTTTAAGTGATCAATTTTATAAGTGTGCAGATAGCATATTTGCTTATAGGATATGTTTATCAGAGTTAAGAATTAATAGACAAGGAACTCATAGCTCATGATACTTGTGCATGATAATACAGTATTATTTTTCAAAATCCTTTTTCTTTTCCAGTGTTAGACTAATCATTGAATCATGTTCTATACCTGTGCTTGAGTGTGGTCAGCCTCAATAGAATAGTAGAATAAAAAGAGCAGTACTCATTATGAAATGAACACAGTCAAAGCTTAATTATGATATTTTCCCATATCTGCTAGGAAATTCTGATGCATTCACGTTAGTAACATGACTCCATTGATTCACATACATCATGTTATTGGCAAACAAAGGTACCTGAGGGATGATCACACTTTGATAGTCCCAGCCATTCATGAATATGTGAGGACTGCTGAGAATTTCAAGGTTATAGTCAAACAGATATGAACATGTCCTGAGAGCTTTGTGATTCTTATTGAAATTATCTACAGAGGTGATCTTTAGAGAGTATAAGAATCCTAATGAATTTCTAAGCACACCTATAAAATCCTATTTTATTTCTCCTTGTGAAAAATGTCTAGTACAGTCACATTTATCTCATTCATTACAATTGCTGAGTGATTTGTGTAGTACATTTGAACTCCCAAACATTTTATTATAAAAATAAAATGTTACAGATGTATATAAGTTTTCTGATGTCAATATTCTTTTGATGTGGGATTTCCCTCTGTATGCTGTGATTACCCCTGATGAATGAAGGAGCTAGATGGGGAAAACTACGCTGAATCCTGGTAGAAAAAAGGCAGAGTCAGGAGAAGCCATGTAGCCCCCACCGGAGACGGACATCAGAACATTAGCCAGTAAGCAACATCCATGTGGCAATATACAATTCATAGAAATGGGTTAAATTAATATGTAAGAATGAGCCAATAAGAAGCTAGAGCTAATGGGCCAAGCAGCGATTTAAATAATATAGTTTCTGTGTGATTATTTCTGGACGCCAGAACTTTAACGGGTAAGCCACAGACACATGGCAATACACAGCTTAATAGAAATGGGTTAAATTAATATGTAAGAGTTAGCCAATAAGAAGCTAGAGCTAATGGGCCAAACAGTGATTATTTCGGGGCTAAGCATCCTGGAACCACCAAACGGCCCCTTCCTTACAACATTCTTTCTCATATTGAAAAATGTGCGTGCTTGCTTGTAATTTGATATCAAGTAAAATAATGATGCTCATTGTTTTGCATATTTTGAGGCAAGTTTTCCAATCACCTTCCATTTTTAGGGTTCAGTCTTTGTTTTATTTTTCTTCTTTGATCCCTCTGATCCTGCTTTCCATGAAAGCCTAGCATTAGATTTGACATGTAAAGCTACTATCATGAAACATTTATCTGTCTGCTTTCATCCTGACAATAAGCTAACCTCTGACAGCCAACACACAAGGCCTCCCATTCTACCATTTCATCACACAAGAAAAGAGTCAAACCTTTGCTTCTTATGGGAGTAATGTTCTGGGGAAAATCCTAATTTCATATTCATGATCTCTTTCTTGGCTAATTGGAACTCGGCCATGGTTAAGAGTATAGATCTATGTGTCTGAATCTATGGTCCTACCTCAGTTTGGGTGTGTACTGAAGTCCAAATCTAGTATTGCCACCAAACATCTCACAGAAGCCTTGGGTGGGGGCCGCAACCTGAGGCCTTGGTGGTGTCTAGGGGCCAGAGTCGTCCTGATTAGTGGCCAGTGCTTCCACCCAGAGCCAGAATGTCATCTAGGCCCAGGCTGCTGCTGGGGGTTATGTCTGGCTGTTTGATCCAGCTTCAACTGTTGTCTGTGTTGATGACTGTATCTGTTATCTTTGACCCACCACCTAGGGAGGCCACAGGAACAATGTATGATGAAATAAGGGGGGCATGCTAAACCATTTCTTCCGTTCACTGGCTAAGGGAAAGCAGGCCCTGCCTCTTCCTGGACTCTGCAGCAAGAGAGCTGGCCTTGACTCCCACAGGAGAGCTGGCTCTTCCCTTCATTACAGGCAAGGGAGAACTTATCCTGATGATATGTGTGTAGAGAAGCTTGAGTTGCCTCCTTGTCTGAGGACAGTAGACACAGCCACTTTGACTGACCAACTCAGATACCACTCAGGTTATCCCTAACATCTACCCCATCTAGGACCTGTTGGAGTTCATGAAGCAACCGGACCTATAGAACAGTACCCACAGGATATCCATAACTCAGGGAGGCCCCAGGCTGTCCCAGAGGAGTTCTGGTGAGAATCCAAGGATGGTGATTTACCAGAAACCAGAGACCTTGTACCAGACCAGTGACTCATTGCAATGAGCTGTTATGGGAATTTGATCAGCCGTGGCACCTGCTTTGTTCTGTATTCCTGAGTCTATTTTTCCACTGAACACCTTAATAAATTATTGACCAGGCATTGTGGGTTCTTATATCAATGAACATTTTTTTAGTAAAGCTGATTGGGTAAAAAAAAAAAATACTATGTGGCACACTGCTACCAATGCCACCAGGATGGATGAAAAGATGTTGGAGAGGCTGGAAAGATGAGAAGCGAAGACCGTTT
Source organism: Alexandromys fortis (assembly GCF_014885135.2). Taxonomy (NCBI): domain Eukaryota; kingdom Metazoa; phylum Chordata; class Mammalia; order Rodentia; family Cricetidae; genus Alexandromys; species Alexandromys fortis. Next base: position 7,246,559 of record NW_026067948.1, on the reverse strand, counting down.
GTTTGCTCGCTTGCTTGCTTTGCTTTCAATTTTTTCAGGGGTGCTACAGGGGTGAGGGGAGGGTATCGGGAGATTGAGAGGTGAGAGGAATTAGGATGTATAATGTGGAATTCCCAAGGAGGTAATAGAGCAATTATGTTTTAAAAAATAAAGGTAAAGGCTACAAGAAGAGAAGGAAGGAAGGAAGGAAGGAAGGAAGGAAGGAAGGAAGGAAGGAAGGAAGGAAAAGGAAGGAAAGGAAAGAAAGGAAAAAAGAATATAGGCTCAATTGTGTCAGATTGGCTAAACTGAATCCCAGCACTGTACAACCTGTGCAACATTTGACTAGACAGACTCTTTGATCCTTAGTTACTTAATGTTTGAAAAAAGAAACAGAGATAGTCCACTCATTGACAATTATGCCCTTAGGGCAATATTAACAAGCATGAGTAAGTAAAGATGGGGTGCTTACAAGAGATACTGAGTGTAACTAAGTATTTCCTGTCCTTTTTTTTTTTTGAGATGGTTATTATGGATTGGATGGCACTAGGTGTGCCATATGTATTGGAAAATAAGGTTGAAAGCTAAATGATTCTGAACATAATACTTTTCAGCTCTGTGAGAAAAATTGCTTATAGGAATCACAATTCTGAAATACAATATACACACTATCATAATGTATTTTAAGTGTACAGAAAATAACTGACCATGTTTTGGATATCAAGTTTTCTAGTGAGTTACATTCAGTTTGGGTTTGCGGAATATGTAACATATCAGAGAAAGAAGGAAACAAAACAGGCAAAACTCAGACTACTAAAACATTACCAGTGTTCAGTTTTTAAAAAAATCAGCAATTTTGTTAGTTCAGAAGTGGTTCACTAGTTAGTAACAAGCCTGACATATTGACTGAGCATTTATAATTAATATTAGACCTCTGTGTGGTTACTTGGGATCAGCTTATGGGACAGAAACTTCCAGCTACAGACCAATTGATTTCCTAAGGTAGCATGATATTTAGCATTTTTAATTGCTACATATAAAACAACCAGCTTCTAAGGTGTCACTTCACTCTATAATCAGGAATATTCCCCATTTCTCTATTAATTTTTTTTTCTTTCATTAGAACCAGTTCTATCATTTAAAGCTAAATATTCTGTCCTTCTCAGTACCAGTCTACATCTCTGGCAGATCTCCGGATGTGGCTTCTTTAACACTCTCCCACGCACCTCAGTTTTCCCTTTTTGAGTCTCAGGGCCCCTTCTTCCCCTTGGCTATCTGCACCTTTTGGATTACCTTTTCCTCCAGCAGATGCTCCTGTGCTCTGAGGTATTTCCTCCCCTCAATTCCTCTTAGTCTTAGAAGCACACACTTGTAGCCCGTTAATATACAGTTGTTTGTCTTTCTTAGTAGTATAAGGCACAAAAGACACAGTAGAGAAAAGGGAAGACCTATGGGGGATCAGAAGGCATGTCACTTTGAAGGCTGTGGCTTTTTAGTTAAAATGTTTCCCTAACAACACAGGCCTACCTGACTAAAGGAATACAGGAGCATTTAGATAGCAGAAACAACAAAACAACAGCTTTCCATGCTTTTCCAGAAAAAAAATCAAAGTATAGCTGAGAGTCTTCTACTTCCTGCTGATTTTGTTTTTCTAAAAACCTATATTGATTTCTTCCACCTCACAGATTCATAAATGTTATTAAAAATGAATGGCAGGTCTGATTTAAATTAAATGTCAGGTGGTTGATAGGTTTCATAATACTTTTTTAAAATTTTAATGACATTCTTACTTGATTTGGTATTAGAGGCATGCAAAACATGGAATGCCAAAATCCACAATGATGTGCGAAAGCAAAGTGCATGAATAATGACACCCTTGCTCTTTAGAACAGCAAAAAAAGGAATGGACTATAATGTTTGCTACAGCTTTTTCCAGTGCCACACAAGTTAAATTAGGCTAAACAAAATCCCTACATTTGACCTTGCCATTCTTATTCTTGCCTTACCTTTTAAAAGCTTTACTATATTTACTCTCTCTCTCTCTCTCTCTCTCTCTCTCTCTCTCTCTCTCTGTGTGTGTGTGTGTGTGTGTGTGTGTGTGTTTGCGTGTGTGTGCATGTGCACACAAATAGGGAATGCAAGCACATGCCTGCCAAGGCACTTGTGAAGGTCAAAAGACAACTTCTGGGAGTTGGTTGACTATGTAAGTCCAAAGGATCAAACTCAAGCTGCTAGGCTTGGCACCAAGATCCTTTCACCACTGAGCCACCTTACCTATTCATGTCTTTTTTTAAATGGGAAAAATGTGTGAATAATTGGTAATTCATTGCTGATTGAGAAAGACCTTCTATCTGCCTATGAAAATTAAAGTGGAGGGTTATACCTTAATAAGATCTATCAAAAGCCTTTCAGGACCAGTGTCAACCTTTCTGAATGCCACAATCAATGGGAAAGGGAATAAAAAGAGGTTGTTTTATTAGCTCAAAATGGCTTGTCATTTGTTTTAAAAGTCCAGACGAGTAAAATAGACTTTGTATGTGCTTAAAGGCACAGAGTTTCCTTCCTAGCTTCTTCCTTTGCCCAGGTGAGGGCTCACTGGATGGAATAGCCTGATGGTCATACATCTCTAAGAGGTGTACACCCTCACATTTGATGACTCTAAATTTCACCTTGTACCTGCTCTCCCCCACCTTGAAAGTTCTCAATTAACCAGAAGGAAGACGCAACAGCGGTCTGGGAACTTGACGAGTTTATCTCTGGCAGACAATTTGTGTTATTTTCTCTCTTTGTGGAGCTCACCCCATGCTGCTCCTTGCGATCCAAAGTACCCCTTTCATTTTTTCTGACAGTGCTCAGGGAGGATGCTGGCACACTCTGCCATCTCTACTTAACTGTGTGCTATTTGGCCCCCTGTGAATCATCTCTGTTGAATTTTCTTTTCCTTTTATCTTTTTCTTTTCTGTTTTCATTTTTTTTCAACTCCTGCTGACAAAACCTGAAAAGACAACATGCATCCTTAATAGACAGAGCACCCTGTTCCCAGCAGGGTGACCCAGGCATTCACTGCTCAAGTATGTTCACGCTCCTTAGAAAAACAAAAACAAAAACAAAACAAAAAATAAAATAAAACCAAAAAAAAAAACAGAAAAAAAAACCAAAAGAGCAAAACTGTCTTTTCATCACAAGCTGTCTGAAAAATCTTTCTGCTTCTCAGAGGACCTATCTATTCATCCCTGCCAATTATTTACTTTCTTTTAAAGGAGGAGGAAAAGATAAATATAATGTTATTGCCAGAACTGTAGCAAATAGTAATCTATTTGATCCCTGCTAATGGTGCTTTCATTTCCACCATCAGCTGAGGAATTAAAAGACAGGAGACAGCCTTGTATGAAGTGAAAGCTTATTCACAAAGCTGAGAGGATTCTGACACAGAGAAGGGGTTCCACACCACTTGGGGGATCTCTGACTCTAAGAGGGTTTGGATTGTTATTGGGTTTATTTCCTACTCTTCCCTTCTTCAGTTGGTCTAAATGTGACTATGTATTTGGTCTCTGATGCTGGCCAGACTCTCAGAAACACCTGAATTGTTTATTAGTTGGATAAATACAGGCAAACAAACATTATCTGCCCTTTATAAAACAGGTGTGAAAGACCAGCACTGTTTGGGGGGGGGGAGGCTGTGTTTTAGAGAAATAGAAACTTTCTATTTCTATTTAGAGGGACAAAAACCCACAACCCCCCCCAAAACCAGAGCTATTTTATATGACCTTATAGGTGAGGACCCTAGGACTAACAGCCTCCTTTACACATTCCCCCTTTTCCCCCACAGGACAAAAATAAACTATTTCGGGGATGAGTCACTATGTAATGTAAAAGGCATAGTCGAAAGAGCTCAGTGTTCCTAGGATTCCAAGCCTGGAATACTAGGACTCAAATGGACCAAAGTCAACCAACTTCCTCATGTTGTCCTCTGTCCTGTACAAGTAACCCCATAAACATATACATACAAAATAAGTAAGTAATAAATGTAATTAAAATTGAAATGTCTTTAGTTAAGCTTCAAATATTTTTCAATAGTTTAATAACTCATTTTCCCAACAGAGTTTTAAAATAATACTATTATCTTCCAATTTAAAAGTAATAATCTGTCCTGCCAGCATTTACTAGAGTGACTGGAATCACGGCATCAACGTGTTTAAAGCAACACTGATTAGCTGATCAGAATTAATGGAAGTTAAAGGTGGTTTTATTTGTTTGTTTGTTTTTGCTTTTGCCATTTCTTGTTAAATATGAGTGGGTGCAAATTTCTTAACATTAATGGGTAAAGACTGTTTGTGTGTGGTGAGTGTGTGCCTGTGTATGCGTACTTGCATGACTACATGATTGTGTGTGTGTGTGCATGTGAATGTATATGTTTCCACAGAAAGATCACAACTTTCAGTAACATGAACAAAGAATTACCTTGTTCTGATTGAGTCTCATTTTATCATTCATGTCAATCTTTACAGCTAAATTGACTGAGTTCTAATTCATATTCTTTAGGAACTTATTTGTTTTTGGAAGTAAAGCAATTAAAACAATTAGATATGTAAAGACGAAAATCTTATGACTGTTTTATCTTTTTAAAAATCATATACATACACAATGATTACAAGACAGAAAGAGGAGTCTGGATTGTATCATCAGTTGCTCTTCCAGTTCCACTGGGAAACCAGTTCTCCACTGCTGCAGGTTCTGGCGATTACAAATAATGCTGCTATGCTATGAGCATAGTTGAACAAATGCTTTTGTCATATGATAGGGAATCTCTTGGGTATATTCCCAAGAGTGGTATTGCTGGGTCCAGGGGTAGGTTGATCCCGAATTTCCTGAGAAACCGAAACACTGATTTCCAAAGTGGTTGCACAAGATTGCATTCCCACCAGCAATGGATGAGGGTACTCCTTTCTCCACAACCTCTCCAGCAAAGGCTATCATTGGTGATTTTGATTTTAGCCATTCTGACAGGTGTGAGATGATATCTCAAAGTTGTTTTGATTTGCATTTCCCTGATCACTAAGGAGGTTGAGCATGACCTTAGGTGTCTTTTGGCCATTTGAACTTCTTCTTTTGAGAATTCTCTGTTCAGTTCAGTGCCCCATTTTTTAATTGGGTTAATTAGCATTTTAAAGTCTAGTTTCTTGAGTTCTCTATATATTTTGGAGATCAGACCTTTGTCTTTTACGGGGTTGGTGAAGATCTTCTCCCAGTCAGTAGGTTGCCTTTTTGTCTTAGTGACAGTGTCCTTTGCTTTACAGAAGCTTCTCAGCTTTAGTAGGTCCCATTTATTCAATGTTGTCCTTAGTGTCTGTGCTGCTGGGGTTATACTTAAGAAGCAATCTCCTGTGCCCATCTGTTGTAGGGTACTTCCCACTTTCTCTTCTCTGAGATTCAGTAAAGCTGGATTTATGCTGAGGTTTTTAATCCATTAGGACTTGAGTTTTGTGCAAGGTGATAGATATGGGTCTAATTTCAATCTTCTACAGGTTGACATCCAGTTGTGCCAGCACCATTTGTTGAAGATGCTTTCTTTCTTCCATTGTATACTTTTAGCTCCTTTGTCGAAAATGAGGTGTTCCTAGGTTTGGGGATTAAATTCCGGGTCTTCTATGCGATTCCATTGGTCGACTTCTCTGTTTTTATGCCAATACCAAGCTGTTTTCAATACTGTAGCTCTGTAATAGAGTTTGAAGTCAGGGATGGTAATGCCTCCAGAAGTTCCTTTATTGTATAAGATTTCTTGGCTATCCTGGGTTTTTTTTTTCCATATAAAGTTGATTATTTCCCTCTCAAGATCTGTGGAGAATTTTGGTGGGACCTTGATGGGGATTGCTTTGAATCTATAGACTGCCTTTGGTAGAATTGCCATTTTTACTATGTTGATTCTCCCAATCCAAGAGCAAGGGAGATCCTTCCATTTTCTGGTATCCTCTTCAATGTCTTTCTTCAAAGACTTAAAGTTCTTGTCAAATAGATCTTTCACTTCCTGGTTAGAGTTACCCCCAAGATATTTTATGCTATTTGTGGCTATCGTGAAAGGTGATGCTTCTCTGATTTCCCTCTCTGCATCCTTATCCTTTGTGTATAGGAGGGCAACTGATTTTTTGGAGTTGATCTTGTATCCTGCCACGTTACTAAAGATGTTTATCAGGTGTAGGAGTTCTTTGGTGGAGTTTTTGGGGTCGCTTATGTACACTATCATATCATCTGCAAATAACGAAAGTTTAACTTCTTCCTTTCCAATTCGAATCCCCATGATCCCCTTATGTTGTCTTATTGCTATTGCTAGAACTTCAAGCACTATACTGAAGAGGTATAGAGAGAGTGGCCAGCCTTGTTGTGTTCCTGATTTTAGCGGGATGGCTTTGAGTTTCTCTCCGTTTAATTTGATGTTAGCTGTCGGCTTGCTGTA
>NW_026067948.1:7218395-7231333 GCF_014885135.2 Alexandromys fortis | reverse complement strand
TTTGTGGCTATCGTGAAAGGTGATGCTTCTCTGATTTCCCTCTCTGCATCCTTATCCTTTGTGTATAGGAGGGCAACTGATTTTTTGGAGTTGATCTTGTATCCTGCCACGTTACTAAAGATGTTTATCAGGTGTAGGAGTTCTTTGGTGGAGTTTTTGGGGTCGCTTATGTACACTATCATATCATCTGCAAATAACGAAAGTTTAACTTCTTCCTTTCCAATTCGAATCCCCATGATCCCCTTATGTTGTCTTATTGCTATTGCTAGAACTTCAAGCACTATACTGAAGAGGTATAGAGAGAGTGGCCAGCCTTGTTGTGTTCCTGATTTTAGCGGGATGGCTTTGAGTTTCTCTCCGTTTAATTTGATGTTAGCTGTTGGCTTGCTGTAAATAGCCTTTATTATATTTAGATATGACCCTTGTATCCCTAATCCCTCCATGACCTCTATCTTAAAGGAATGTTGAATTTTGTCAATGCTTTTTCAGCATCTAATGAAATTATCATGTGGGTTTTTTTTTCAGTTTATTTATTTATATGATGGATTACATTGATAGATTTGCATATGTTGAACCAGCCCTGCATCTCTGGGATGAAGCCTACTTGATCTGATTATTAGCAACCTGAGGTAGTTACAAGTTTCTACATTTCTAGTGTTGCTCGCCACAATCACTAAAAGATATACATTTCTAGTTTATGATATATTTTTCAGATTCTTGAATGTTTGTCATAAATCAATAAATTTCGGGACTATATTGTAAAACATGATCGATAAAAACTCAGAGAGAGAAATTGGGGTTCAGCCTGAAGATCTGAACAGCAAAAGAGCCAGCCACTAGTTCTTACCTCCACCTCAGTCCATAATGATGATCCTGTCTCCAGGAATCTCAGAACGACACTGTGACTGAGAGCTCTCTCCTCCTGTCTTCTAATCCTCTCTAGTCCTGAGATGAAAGGTGTGCACAACTACTGCCTGGTTTCTATGGCAATCTAGTGTGGCTACTGGGATTAAAGATGTGTGTTATTGTTGCCTGGTTTATAAAGCTGGCCTGTGCGGTTTACTTTTCTGATCCTCAGACAATTTTTCTTTATTAAAACACAAGTGAAATGCCTCCACAACACTGCTGTATTTGATAAAGTTAAACTACAGTCCAGTCCTAAATGGCCTCCTTCCATAATGCCTATTACTATTTCTCATAAATAGGTGATCTTATATTTGTTATTTCCTAGAACTCAATTTATACTCTAACTTCCTTGAAATCTATCCAAAGTGGAATCTCTCATGGTATTCCAGGGCTGCACAATTAGATCACCATAATGTTTTGAACTCTTATCTTTCCAGGTTATGTGGACTCAATACAAATAGTCAAACTTCACCCATTATGATTCTGCCTTTCAGGCATATAAGTCTTTAACTGGACATTCTCTAAAAGGGAAATCATTGTGACAAGAACTCATGGTAAAATAGCTTGTGAGAATGTGACATTCTTTACAGATAAAAACGTGAGTACCTCCATAAGTCATGATCCTGAAACTTCTAGTTGGTTGCGAGTCCCTATGAAAGGCAGAAGACATTTGAATGAGTCCTCAGGGTTATTAATGGTCCTATGTTGCCTGAGAGATTTATTTTGAACTAAATACAAACTATCCTTGCTTTCGTGTGGATGTACTTCTCAACTTCTCATCATAGAGAAGATACCCACATAGTTAACGAGATGTGCATGAACCTTTGACAGCTTTGAAACCATAATAGTGCAGATTAGTTGAACAGAAACATAACTTAAATTTTCAAGTATTGGATCAAGTATTCTATAGCTCTTTAAGATCTGTATACTGTTAGGAAAATATATTGCTATTTAAGCTTTGCTTTACCTATCAGATTAAATGTGGCAGTATTAGTATCTAGTTTATTTGAATTATATTAAAATTTAAACAATAACACAGAAAAATTGGAACACTAAAATAAAAGTGTGCATATTAATAACTGAACAGAGCAGAGTAGCTATCATTTGGTCAAGGATCAATAATTATTTGTTGCTTTAGTGATTCACACAGATGTTTATAACTTAGCAGTTTTATGTAGCCTACATTATTGATTTTTAATAGTGAATTAAGTGCCACACACACTTTCTTTATTTTACAGTGTAGGAAATTGAAGCTAAGTTATGGAAATCATATATTATTTGGTAGAATTCCAAACTGACACCATTTTTGGTGACTTAGTATATTCATTTACAATGTTTTGCAAAATGATCTATATTTCAAAAGAACATTTTGACATACATTTCAATTTATACTTATTTGGAATGATCATTTCACCAATATTTACAGAAAAAAATTGAATTACATTAGGTATGGGCTTCTAATTTTAAGTTTTAGCCTTTTGCTGTTAAGAGTCTATTTTTTAATCATGCATTATTTACAAAGTATCTATTTTATTGAAATTTCCATAGCAAGAATAGGATAGTGGCTGATACCATGAAACTACATACTGTCTTAGTGACAATTGCTATAAGAGTTGTTAGAGAGAATTCATCAATTTTTATATAAATTTATGATGTCAAAATGTACTTTATATGTAAAAATACATGTAAATATATCATGATTTCTTGTAATAATATTGTCAAATAAAGTCCTAAGGTTGTCTTTTATGGAACAACGGTCTTATACTCTTTAAAGATTTGTCAGTTGTATTGTTTTAATGTAACTTAATTTAATAAAGCACTGATTGGCCAGTAGCCAGGCAGGAAGTATAGGCAGGGCAATCAGGAAGGAAGTAGAGGTGGGTTGACAAGAATAGGAGGACTGTGGGAAGAGGAAAGACTCAGTTGGCACTCACCACCCGGACACAGAAGAAGCCAGACACAGAGCAAGCAAGATGTGATTGCCTCACTGAAAAAGGTACCAAACTATGTGGCTAACACAGACAAGAATTATGGACTGATATAAGTTATAAGAGTTAATAAGGCCTGAGATAATAGGCTAATCGGTTTATAATTAATGTAGGCCTCTGTGTGTTTATTACAATAATTTATTATTATTAATATTTATTTGTTAAACAGATGTGGAGCCTGGTAGGACAGAAACCTCAGTCAACATTAGTCTTTCATTGTTATTTTGTTCTATTGCTTAGTGTGCTATTCCTCCCCACCCCATGTGTCAGTGAGCTCAGCTACTCCTTCCTGATTCTAACATCTCTCTGAGCTCAGCTACTCCTTCCTGATTCTAACATCTCTCTGAGCTCAGCTACTCCTTCCTGATTCTAACATCTCTCTGAGCTCAGCTACTCCTTCCTGATTCTAACATCTCTCTGAGCTCAGCTACTCCTCCCCCACTGTCATATCTCAGTGAGTTCCACTATTCCTCCCCATCCCACGTGTCAATTAGCTCTGCTACTCTTCCCCCATGCCCCATGTGTCAGTGAGCACAGTTATTCCTTCACTACTATGTGTCAGTTAGCTAAATACATTTTTATTACTTTCAAATCTGTCCCATGATTAACACTAACTGAGGACCCCTTTAACTTTCAGAGATTATCATGGGCATGTTGTGTGGCCTTTGCCCCACTTTCTCTTCTCTGAGGTACAGGACTGCATTGGCTTCAGCTGTTTTCTAACTGACTTGTATTACCCTCGCAGGTCTCTTTCCCTTTCCCTGGAGCACTTGGATCTAACAATTCTACAACCTGTTCTCAGGCCTCTGTGTTGTGGAACATTGGTGACACTGAAAATAACTTCAAGAGATTATCTAATTTCTGAGGACCAGGAATATCATCTCCAGGAGGTGTAGCATGAATGCTTTCCTCTGTTGTAGGATGTTCTTTTCCAACTGAATTGATGATGGCTTCAAAGAGACCTTAAATTCTTCCAATGTTTCCCTGTGCTGTTTTCTTTCACTGAACTATAATTATCAAGTTATTCTGTGTATACAGTGTCTAAACACTGCCCTAAGCATAGCACTCTACTCAACACAGTACATGTGAGGACTTTATTAAATTTATTTTTCTCTTGATTCCATTTAGCAAGCATCCTTATTTACATATCATTGAAAAATTATGACAGTGTATTTTCTAATGCCTTAGAGAAAATAAGTACAAGAATAGCACCTTTTCATGTGTAAATTAATTTTAATATTACTTAGTGAGGCCTAATTTTGTCCTGGATATTGTGAACAAGAAGTTTAGTGAGTGAACATAGTTCATCCATTCATGTATTCTATTTAATAGGAAAATCCATTCTACTGAGAAAGAAACAAGTTATTTGCATCTACACATGGCTTTCAACAGTCCAGCAGCTTTAAATTCCTACATTGCAAATAGAAAGATGTCACAGCCTACTGTGCCTTCCTTTGTTGTACCGTCTCCGTCCACTTTCTGATTACGTTTTCAAAGATTTACTCTTTATACCTTTTAGGGATCTAAAGCAAATTCTGTGTCTCCTTCAAGCCCTCTGTCTAACAGGTGACCAGTATTTGACAGTGGCTTCCCTGTCCTTACTGCTAGGCTGACTTTAGTTGAGCGCACAGTTCACAAGCTCCAGTTAAAAGTCATTGCTCTGGTGTGCTATAAGAAAGAATGTGTGTTCAGAGTTTCTCAGAATTCATAGTGCAAACACTGATGAGAATGCTCAGACACCACACAGTGCCCAGGTAACCAAATGGCTAAAAATTGAAACATATTTTGTGGCACCACTGCACGATCAATATATTTGCCTTTAAACGTGTGTGCACACACACATGCACACACAAACACACACACAAATCTTTGCTACTAAATCACACAAAATTATAATGAGTATCTTTTGTATGATTTTTGAAATTAGATATTTTAAGTATCTTTCTGAAACAACTGTTCTCATCATCTTATACTGTTGGGTAGCATCTAGTTCATGCAGAACAGTGGTAAGTTCAACTGGTCTTGAGCTACTGGGGGCATAGCAGTTTCCTGTGTGTGTGGGGGGGATCTCTACAGCATTTTGTGGAAAGCATGGATTAGTTTTTCAGCTACTTAGTAGACACGGTTTAATCCTTTGTTTAGACTTTCTTCAGAGAAGGTCTTTCAAACCTACCACATAAATACTTGATCCCCATGCCCCTAGAATCATTTTCCTATTTTTCAAATTTATGCTGAGCCCAGGAAACCTGCATAAACTTGAGTGCACAGGGAGTCGAATATCAGCATGTGAGGGTTGAATTGGGCCCATAATGGGCATAGAAATAAGAGAATAATGACTTGAAACCTGTGTACTTAAATGTGTGCTTCCCATTTCTGACTGAAAATGGTGCTCACGTGAAAGCCAATTTTCTTTTTATGAACTGAACTCATAATTAGAAACTTGAACTATAATAGTCACAAAATGGTGCTTATAATATACACATATTACATTTGATTAGATTTTGTGCTAGGGAAAGTTTCCTTTGTATTAACTGGGCATTTAATTCCAACACCGCAGAAAGTAACTTTGAAACGGCAAGCGGAGGACTGTCTCATGCTCCAGCACTCGAGAGGGTCACTGCAGCCCGCAGGGCATCAAGGCCAGCACTGCCTGAGCTTGACATGCCAATTGTCATTTCATTTTTTTTTTTAATTTCATCTTAAGTTATGTTTGATTGGTGTGATTGCTTTGTCCACAGTGTAAGTCTGGGAACAGGATTTGCATTTAGAATGCTGTAAAATACACTGTTCCTTTGGGTGTACTAAAGAAAGCAGCATGTACCGATTCACATAAATCAAGAGAAGAATACTAAACGCAGCGCGATTTGATTAGGTACTAAATTAGAGACATTACAAGATTGTGGTCTTACGGCCACCAGGAACTTAAGTCATCTCACATCTATAGCACTGTCTAGTGTGCAAAATCAAAATGACAGCTTTAAGAGATAAAGGCAATCTTTGCACACTGAGCTTCATCATTTTTGCCAGTTTATCTGGGTTAGGAGGTGTAATGTGATATTATATACACATGTTCTATAAACATTGAGATTTTATAGACATGTCAAAAGGGTACCACTCCATGTGAAATAAAGTGAATTACAACCTTGTAAAAACTCCAGGATTTGCTCTAATGTGGGGGATTCTCTTTCTAGTATCTGAAATTCCCAGGAGAAACTGGAGGTAGGAGAGTGTAAATCTTAGCCTAAGAATCGTCAGACCAGTGCTGTGTAGTTGTTCCATGGCAAGAATTAAAATCTCCCTTGCTTTTTTCATAAAATTAAAATAAAAATTTACATGTCACAGGTTAAAAGCAACCTCTGGAGATTTCTAAGTTTATTTACATATACCACATAGAGAGTTTTCCCTCAGTCTTAAATGCATGTTTTGAATGTGCACCATAGCAGTTTTATTTATTTAAAATCGTAGCCCCTGCTCTTCTAAAACATATATAATAAACATATTTACGTAAGATGCATATTGGAAAATTTCCTTTTGTCTTAGTGAATTCACTTTAAATGTAACCTATTTTCCCCTCATCTTGTATTCTATGGATGACATTGCTATGCGCCTGATTTTATTTCTGATGTGTAAGAGATGTTTGGCAAGTGATATCATTCCTTTCTTATCAAGTTTTACAGCTTTTATGTCGCCAGTACAACCCATTTAAACTCATATTCATTCTGTGCGTATTGGCTGTTAGTGAGATTTCTTCTCTCTATGCCCTCTTATAATTAGAAAGAAGGCCCCGAAGGGCCCAATTAGCCAACATGTGAATGTAATTATAACTCTTGACTTTTCCTTTTCACTCGTTGTATGTATGTCTGTGTAGTATATAGCAAAACCTAGCTGGGAGGAAGACCCAGCCAGAAATAAATTCTATCTTGCACGCTAAGCTAATTTATGGCAAGCATTCATAGGGTTTCCTCGGAGACTCAGCTTTCTTCTGTGTCTATTAAGGGAGTTGGTGTACAGAGCCACTTACACAACCAACTCTCTTCCCAAGGGGAAGTTGAACTAATCAGCCTAGCTTGCTATCAGTCCCGTGACTGATGCCTAAGCCCCAATCCAAGCCGAGTCCATTAGGATCCTTAAGAAGACTGATCATTGGGTAGCAAGTTACGTAAGATATGCTGTGCAATCAGCAGAAGTTTATTAAAGAAATTAAATTGTATTTGTAGAAAGACAAGACTTTGGAGCAAGAATTAAGTCTTTCCCAAAGATATTCATTCCAAGGCCTGAGTTTCTAGATTATAATGATGTTATCAAAAATACTCAGGGTTGGCCACAGGCAGACATACACCCTACTCATATAATGCTTTTTTATATATATCTGTGGGCATTTCCTTCTTCTCTGGGGTCATTTAAAGTTTATCTCTGCACATAGTAAAACTCAAAAGACATACTGGTCCTTGAAAACAAAGCATTTTTAGTGTACTGGTGAATAGAAGACAGGCTTGCTTTCACTTCATAACAAGAAGGAAAATTAAGGTGACTAGAAGACTATTTGGCTAGGTTCCAGTTAATACCAAGCAGGAAAATTAAAGTTCACAAAGATGCACAGGCATTTTGTGCACTGTACCTGATGTTTGCAACCTAGGTGGATGTTGCATCAGATTCATAGTAACACCTCATCTGAGCTCCACAGTCATGGTCATTCAGGCATTCAGGGTTTTATCTAGAAAGCGCTAGTCACAGACTGATGTTAATGATGCCCTGTCCTGCTCCAGACTCAGCTGCGTCCGTGAGAGCGTCTACTCTTGGACAGTAGGAAAACAGTATCTGTTAGTAGAACGTATTGAAAAGAGGAAGAAAAAATTCTGAGTTCCACACCTTAAAATATATATCCTTCACAGCTTTTGTTTATTTTTCCTTTCTAAAGCAAACAATATGATAAGTATAAGAAAGAAAATTATGATGGGAATTGAATGTGGTACTATAGTTAAGTAAGCTTAGTTCTCATTAACTACTGTCATTACAATCCATAGAATGCACATGCCCGTATATAAAAATAAATTATTGTTATAAAAACAAGAGAGCGAATCACAAAATAGTAGAATAGCTTGGAAATTAGTGGTTCAGTTAACCTAAAGTGCACAAAGCATCATCAGAAACAAGAGAGAACAGAGAACCTGCTTCAAAGTAAGATGGTAGGAGTGAACTAACTCCAGAAAAACACATACTATATACATATATGTGTAAATGTATATATATATATGTGTGTGTGTGTGTGTGTATGTATCTTTGTAGATATATCCAATGCATTTAAAAGTAAAATTGCAAAATCAGTTAACATCAAAAGAGATTGCGATGTGAGATTCCCCTCACATATTCTATGAATATGTCTTATTACCATTTGGTTAATAAAGAAGCTGCTTAAGCTTATTGGAGAGCAGAATATATCCAAGCTGAAAGACATATATATAGAGAGTAGCCAGAGTCGGAGAGATGTCACGTAACTGCCAAAGAAGAAGAACCCAGAAACTTTTCCATAAGGTACAGCCTTGGCAACACACAGATTAATAGAAGTGTGTTAATTCAAGATGCAAGAGCTATCTAGAAATATGCCTGAGTTTAACAGTGTTGTAATTATTATAGTTTCTGTGTGATTATTCAGGTCTGGTGAGCCAGGAAATGAACACGCATTCTCCATTTGCAAGTTTGACAATTATTGCTACATTAAAATTATTTTTATCAGTGACTACAAATTAATAATAAAACCATTATGTAAAATGAAGGATTATTCAAAATGTAGGGTATAAAAAAATGAAATATACAATTTGAATTTTGAGTGGGTCCATAACGTGCATAAGAATTTTAACTAGGTTTCAAAGAATATCGATTTTAAGATTCAATAAAAACACACACACAAAATTGTAAGGAAGTTCATGCTGACTAAGGAGGAGCCTCTTCATAAAGGAAAAAGACAACAGTGTTTTTGGAGAACTAAACCCAAGAATCAATTCTGGTCTGTTTCCACCTATCTCTCAGAGAGAGTATGCAATGGAAGACTGAAATTTTCGCGTGAATATTTAAGCTAGAAATAGAAAAGAGATTCTTTAGAACATATCTGTGTGCATAAACACACACACACATACACACACACACCTACCTTTATTTATGCCTGCATAGTAAGCTCAACAAAGAAAAGTGCTTGCTACCAAGCCTGACAAACTGAGCTTGCTGTGCCCCACATGGTGGGATGGAAAACCAACATCTGGCAGTTCTGTGACTTCTACATATGATCTTGGTACACATACTCCCAACTTCTGGCAGTTCTTCTGTGACTTCCACGTATGCATCTTGGTACACATACTCCCACATATTTGAACACATAAAAATGAAAAATAGCATATAGTAAGATAAAATTGAATTTCTCAGGTTAAAAAATAAATTTATGTAAGAAAATCGTTTAAGAGTAGATTAAGTATAGCTGATCATAGAATCAGTAGATTGGAAGACAGTTCAGAAAGGAATATATTAATTACCTTGGAGAAGAAAAGGTAACGGATAGAAACAGAAACTTATTCAGAGCTGAAATGACACATAAATTATCCTCAAAGAGTCTTAGGTGAAGACTCTCACGATCCACCTATTTGCTGCCCCCAAAGTCACTGTGAGCTACCTTGGGAGAGATGGAGCTGTTCAGACACATCAGGATTGTTGGCTCTTCTTCCAGAATCCTGATGCTTTTCCAGGCCTACTGCCTTCCACGGCAATGTTTTCTAATTTCTTCTCCCTTAGACTTTCTTTAGAATGCTCATCTACCATCAACTTTTTTATCTTCTCTTGATGATCTTAGTAAACAAGTGTTTTCATAGTTATAAAAGAAATACCTGATAAATGTTTACTGATTTGCACACTGTTATATTTTTCTCAAGGATATGAATAATCTTCAGTAAAGAAGATTAAATCATTCCCCAATCACAATTAAATTTCACAATAAAACAAAAAAATATTAAAGTATTTATGCTGAAAAAAACTATGGAGAACTGTTTGGTGGAGAACATATTGCTGTAATTTTATTACATATAATATTGATCTAGAAGCAGAGATGTATTATTTAAAATTCTCTTCAATGCCTTTAACATAGATGATCTAGTCTCACTCATTTTCCTAAAACTGAAATTAAGACTCAAAGATAATATTAGCTTTTCTAGTGTCTTAGAAGATAGTAGGTGATGACCAGATGAGCTACAAAGTCCAAATATTATATAAGTATATATAAAATCAAAAGGGCAAACTATTTACTTCTCTTGTGAAACTAAAATGCCTTGAATATTGAAAGGATAACAAAAAGATGATATTTTGCTTTAATGTGGCAACAGTTTTTATATAGTACATGTTTATATAGTACATGTTTAAATTATGGTTCTCTGGAGATTTTATTTTATTCTCTGATGCTACTAATTTCAAATATTTACTTCAAGAATAGATGTCTAACTTTTTGAGTTAAAAACATTGGCAGGTAAAAATATTATTTGGCACTATATGTAAAATCATAATTATTTGTGAATGAGCTACAAGCTAAACGTTTTCTACCTTGAAAAATGATATTCAAAAGCCCTTAAGAGCGTCATCTTAGTTGTGATATACTTCTAATTTATTGTTGTAACTTTATTATTAAAATATTTCTCAATGGCTTCATTTTCTTTTGATTGAAATTGTCACAAAGCCTTCTGTGATATCACAAATGAAATATAGAAAAGACCTTTGTATCCCAGACAGCTATGACCACCCTTTCCATTTTCATTAAAAAAAAAAAAAAAAACAACTCTGAAGTGGATGGCTTCAAAGATGTTTTACAGATTGAAGTCCTAATGCATGGGAGAATTCCATCGCAAGCAGTTCCTTCAAAGCACTTCAGCGCACGCTGGGCGATGGGAGGGAACTCAAGAGCCCTATTAATCTTGCTTAGATCTTTCCATTAATAGAGTGTTATAAAATTACCTTTAGCATACATGAGAAAAAAGGGGTCTAACTTGGAGAACCTTGTCTCTGCCCTGAATCATCTTCCATCAAGTAGAGTTTTACAGATCATTCTAACTAAAGACAATTTCAGCTGCAAAAGATTATTTTGGTTTGGAATTATTTTATTAAATATTGAATATTGTATTCCTTGGAAACATATGGCATGCAAATGTTAAGAATTTCAACAAAAGACGGCATCTCACTGGAAAGGCATCCTCTTAAAAGTAGGTACATAAGGGATTTGTTAAAGTATTTATTATTTTTAATTTGTTTATGTTCACCATTTCATATATATGTCCTTTCATATATATATATATATATATATATATATATATATATATCCTTTGATCAAAGTCCCTGCATTATCCTCATTTATCCCCTAGTTCTTCCCAAGTCTCTCCCCTTTGCCTTTATGCACTTTATTGTGATCTATAGCATCAAAAAATAGTTGTCTGCACTTGGCTTACTTGAGTCAAGACTATATGCCAATTTCGACACTACTGATGATTGTGACACACTCCCTGGAACCTTTAAATATCTATAGCTACAAGTGTTTAAAAAAATGTACTGCTTATCTTTCAGAGTACAATGGTATCGCCATAAAGTTGAAGTCTACAAACTACACAAAGTTAATGTCTGTAACAAAATGAACTACGATTTAACCTGCTTATGCAGAGAGGCATGTTAGTTCTGAACTGTGATGCTGTTGTAGCACGTAAACTGTATCACATTTGAAGAGCATAGTGATACAAAATGCTAAGCTAATTTCATGGGCATGAGAATCTGGGCAGCAAACCGACCATTCAACAAAACCAAGAATACTGCCAATACAACAAAAAGTTAAAACATTTGCCAATTAATGAAAGTCTGCTTTATTTTTACCAACAGTTCAGCAAAATACTACAGAAAACTTTCATATGTTAATTGCTCCTGAGAAGTCTTTAATAAGCAAAAGCTATATTTTTAGATATTAGCTCAGCCATCCTAAATTATCAACCATTGCATAGTTTAAGTATATAAAATAGAGATGATGATTTTGAAAACAATGTAAAATGTATGTATGTTTCTAGAAGGAAGGCATGCTATTGTGCTGGCTTTGTTGTTGTTTATTTTTTCCTTTTGCATTTCAATTTGTTTTAAACTTGTGATAGAACAGATTTAACTTCTTGGATGACTATTGGTTCTTGTATCCCATGTAGCAAAAAAAAAAAAAAAAGTCAAACAAAAAACACATACTTGCTATTTAATTATGAACAAATATCTACATTGTGTGTGTATAATTTATATGACCATGTAGTGCATAGTAAAGGGCATTCCATTTGGATTCTATCTACTCACAAGATAACCTTAAATATATAGCCAAATGGCAATGATTCACCTCATCTATCTGCAATAGCACAGTATTATTCGTATTGTAGTATTGTAGTATAGTGACTAAAAGTAATTTTTGAGCAGATGCTTTCAATGGTAATGTCTGATTACCATTTACTAGCTATAATTATGTTTAACTCTGAAGGCTCCACTTAGAGTGGTCATTGGAATGCATTTTCTCTTTAGTTTACAGCTCCTTTTCCCTCTAGTTTATGGCTGGACAACTTACTTTCCTCTACTTAATAGAGTAGGGAGTCCAACTGTGATGACCTCCCTAAATTGGATGACTAGAAAAAACAAAGACCAGCAACGACATTCTCAATTCATCGTTGCTCTCCACCCATTATCCCCACCATCACCTCTGCTAATAACATGAGTTTTACTTGATGAAATCCCTGTAAATCAATTGGACGATTTACAAGGACTCTTTTTGTCTCAGAGATTTAAACATAGATTAGATGCTTGGGTAAATATTATGCCGTTTTTATAAAATGAAAGTTTGACTGCAGCACCATTAAATAGTTGGGAACCAATAAATAAGACAGCATTCCAGTCCAGGCAAAACATTAAGTAAAACATCAGTGAAATTTATAAATGTGAAGGCAAATCTTTCAAAACCAGGATATAGCTCTCATATATACGGGGGGGGGGGGGGGGGGGGGGGGG
>NW_026067948.1:7177361-7217244 GCF_014885135.2 Alexandromys fortis | reverse complement strand
TTTTTGGTTTTTCGAGACAGGGTTTCTCTGTGGTTTTTGGAGCCTGTCCTGGAACTAGCTCTTGTAGACCAGGCTGGTCTCGAACTCAGAGAGATCCGCCTGCCTCTGCCTCCCAAGTGCTGGGATTAAAGGCGTGCACCACCACCACCTGGTTTACAGTTGATTTTTGATTAAAGAGCAAGCAACACTTTTAAAGAAACGGTGCCTTCAGTGTGTCTCTTCTTCAAACTAACAAATATCTAGGAGCAGCAGCTTATTTTTTTTCTGACTCCCAAATCTTTATTTTTATTTATTTGTTTGTTTGGTTGTTTTTATTTTTATTGAGCTCTACATTTTTCTCTGCAACAGTTTATTGTTATGAAGTGGTAACTGACTGGGACTAGGAATTTTCTAGACGTGTAAAGTACTTGTTTAAAAGTATGAAAATATGCACGTAGATCTCCAGCATCACATAAAAATATTGGGCATGGCTGTGTGCATCTGTTATCCTGATGCTGAGACAGAAGGGTTCCTGCAGCTTCCTAGTCAGCCAGTCTGGCCATGCCGGATGCTTGGGAGAAAACAGGTATCAATGATCTTATCCAGCTTTGAATCTTTTGACCCACAGTACCATCCTACAAGGAAGATGTGCCCAGTTGTGCAATAACAGCACTCTGTTATGGGGTTAACCAACTGTTCTCTGATTGAATTTGAGGCTCAGTTCTCAGATGAACTCCAAGCCATGAGTTGTAAGTCTGATCAACAAGTCATGCTAGGAAACATTATAGGCCTAAGGGGTCAAACTGTCTTGTAACTACTTATGTTTAGGTCCACAGCCAAATCTACTCTCTGTCGTAATCAGAGATGTTTCTCTTCAGTGAGTGATGATTGTAGAGACTCATAACTATACAAGGTGTTGACAATAAGTGAGAGATGAGTGCTCAGTCCTAGAGATGACATTTAAACTACCTTGTCTAAGTAGCTCACCAACCCTCCTAGTGTGTGTGGGGAGAGGTGTAGAAATAATTTACAATCCGGAAGATAATGGAAACAGGAAAGTGCCATCTTCTGAGTAAGACAACAACGAAAATAAAAGCCCACAGTACCTTCAGATGCCTGCATTGTGTCTATGCAAGAATAGGGTTAGTAATAATCAGACATGGATGGAGAATTCCGTGGGACAGTAAACCTGAGTGCTGAACTATTCACTGCTGATAGATTCAGGGAGTAACTGAATTCAGTTCTGTACCCACAGCTGACCACACCAGGTTCTCATAGATTGTTCCAACTCAATGATCACAAATTAAAATAAAACCATGGGCCTTGGAAAAGGATTGTGCTGGGCCAGGTGAAGTTGATACTGGTGGGAGGAAGAGGAGAGATGGTGGGCAAAGAAGTTATTACACCGCATTATTTACATGTATGAAATTGTCCCAGCACAACTTAATAAAAAATGAATTATAAGATCAACTTGTTATATGAATTCTTTATATTTCTATTCTAAAACTAAGTTTGAGAATATTATTAGCTACTTATTCAAGGAAATATTATTACAATATAAATCTTCTTTATTTGCCAATGTGCATAAACTCTCTTTCTCCTTTCGTTTTTTTTTGGGGGGGGTTGGGGTGGGGTGGGGGTTTTCAATACAGGATTTCTCTCTGTAGCTTTGGAATCTGTCCCGGAACTTGCTCTGTAGACCAGGCTGGCCTCAAACACACAGAAATTCACATGCCTCTGTCTCCCAAGTGCTGGGATTAAAAGTGAACACCACCAACCGCCCAGCTGAAATATCTCTTTCCAATTTTATATGTGACTTATTTGGATTTCTAATATTTTAATATATCATTTTAAACGAATGTCAGAAAAAACTCATACAGTGCAGCAATTTGTAAATTGTAAGAGAGGAATATTTTAACTACTTAGATCATTATTCATAATTAGAAGTCTGATATACTCATTCTTGAGTATTTTAAAATATATTTGTGGAAATTTTAGAAGATACTCTCTTATCAATTTATTTTCTATGAACAAACAAGTAAAAGCTTATCATTTTAAAACCACGATCCTTGAATCAATCTTAGGATAAATCAACTCTGTTGGAAATTGAGTTATGTGTCCTTTCTCCATAATTTCTGTTTTTAATTTTTTTCTATCTTACACTACCCGGAAAAACCTTGTTCTTTACTTTTTTCATATTTGGTTTGAAGATATAATGAGCTAGTAAAAATATCTTTCCTTTGAAGTTAGTGCCAGACGCCGAAGGACTGGGGTAATTTTCAAAAGGGGAGATTTGGATTATGGAATGTACATGGTAAGGATGCAAGGTGACAATCATCAGTGGGCATGTACTGGGGACAGAGATCACAGTAAATCTGCCACTACGTGTATAGTGCACTTTTCAGCCCAAGAATGTTGAATGAAGACTACAATTTATGCAGAATATGGAATTTGTGGTATTATATTTAGAGCATCTGTAATTAATTAAAATTAAAAGTTACTATTTATTTATTTATTTATTTATTATGTATACAATATTCTGTCTGTATGTATGCCTGACGGCCAGAAGAGGGAACCAGACCCCATTACAGATGGTTGTGAGCCACCATGTGGTTGCTGGGAATTGAACTCAGGACCTTTGGAAGAGCGGGCAATGCTCTGAACCTCTGAGCCATCTCTCCAGCCCAAAAGTTACTATTTTTGTAATGACTTTTAAATTCTATTTTTCAATTGAAGAAATTAAAACGATGAAAATATTCACGAATAACTCCATTTTATTTTTAATATCTTTTACTATTACAAGGCACTTTTTCCAGACCATCACAATCCTAAAATATAAAGATTTCATATTTCATATTCAACTTTGAAACATTGTCTCTAGCTAAAAGTACTAAAGGTCATGACCAAACTAATTCAGAGATATTGATGATAGAGATAATCCATCCTAAAATCAAGTATAAAGTATTAAAATCCGTAAATTGAAGATATACTTTCAAATAGAAATGATTTGTTTAATTTCTCTGCTTGATTTATTTGTAGAGAATTTTGAAAAGCCTACCTTCACAGTCAGTGTTCCTTGAAGATGTGAGGAAGTTCCAGTTTTCATTAGAGCTGTGATTTGAGCATCTACATGCTGTCCATAAACTTAAGCTGTTAAATATTGTAAAAGTGCTTAACCCAAAGAAAGGGTGTTCACGAGGAGTGTGTTAAGGCGCTAAGATCACACCTGTGCTTTTCAGTTTAAGCAGTCTTGTTTTAAACTGAATCTCAACTTAAAAGTAAAGTATTTCTATCTTATGTGCACATCTTGAAAACTGCTCATTTTAGTTCTATGACAATGAAAAGTAGATAGGACACAGTCTTGAATTCAGACTTAATTTGTTTTCTGTAATCTGTGGGTTTCTTGTGTGTCCTTGTACATTAATTTTTCTTACTGTATAACATTCTACTACATAAGTAAGCTACAATGTGTTATTCATATGCATATGGAGTAGGAAATTAAGAGTATCAACTAATATAGTGAAATATCAATGAACAAAAAGTATTTTCATAGCATTTGAGAAAGGAAGTCTTTCTTAAAATGGACAGAATTTAATACTGATTATGACAAAAGTTGAAATAATTCATAACTTAGAAGATTTTCACCAATAGCAAATTTTTAAAAAGAAACATGTACATCACAAGCAGAGAAACTTTTACAACTCTATACTTCTTTGTAAAAATATGCTATAACTTTTATAATAAAAAATGACAGATGATTCAACTAAAATTTATCAGAATACTTCCAAATACATTTCTCACAAGAGTCATCAAAGAGTCAACTGTCACACAAAATGTTCATGACCCCATTTCTCCACTAGAAAACATGACATAAAACCATAAAGATTGATAATTACATTCTTATTATAATAAAAATATTAAGTGTTTATCAATATTAATATTGTTTTGGGGTTTGAGATCTTATTTATTATTTATTACATATGATATAATAAATTTGGGATTTATATAATAAAGTTAATTAACTGCATATCTGTGGCTCAAGAATTGCATGCTTAAGAAATATCTAAAGGAAATTAAAATATACAGTTATCAGAAGGTATGTATGTTCTCCTTCATTCCAAGGAGACTGTATTCCAATGAAACCCTATGTCTAGGAGGATCACAGTACCTATCAAAGAAGTTGGTAGTAATATTTAATAAATGGATTAAAGTCAAATAACCTTCTAAACATACATGTTTATACCCATAGATTAGTGCTGATACCATCCTTGATTGGAGAAATTTGATTTTGCAGAGGCCGACACTAAATACAGGCTCATAAATAGTCATGAACCTACGAATGAGTGATTGCTAAGTCTTCCGTCCTACATTGGATAGCTGTAGCACCCTTTAAGGACAAGGAGACATGGTCAAAGAAGGGGACAAATAATTATGAAGATTATGAAGAGTGCTATGGATCTCTGTCTTATGATCAAAGTAGGCCAAGGGAATCATAGACTTACTTTCATTGTGGTCCTCTACACACAAAAAAGGCCTGAAAGTAAGAAAATAACTAATTAAAAAGAACAAGAGGGTAAGCAGGACAGGAAGGAGATGAGAAAGTGTAATGAGCATGCAAATGTAATCATAATACATTGCATATGTATATGTACATGAGAATGGCATAAAAGTTTTCTAATGTAACACTTATTAATAAGCCCATTACGAAACAATACATCCATCCAAAGAGAAGAGATTATTTGTGGAGCACAGTAACTACTAGCAATAGCCATACCCATTATGTTTGTATGTTCCCTTAATGGAAAAAAATCTATGTAGATGTCATACTTTTCAAATTTAGTCTTTGGGCAAACAATTTTGATTGACAAATAACTGTTTTAATTAACCTTTGTATTGGTAGAGTGGACTTTGATAAATAACCTGATATCTTTAAGAACTATGATCCTCTTCTCTATGGATCTACTTGCTAAGGTCCTGTTTGCTTTTTTTCTTTAAGAAGTTTCACTATACCCTTGCTAGTATATTTGTTTTGCTTTCTTGTATTCATAAAATCTATAGTAATTAGAATTACCATTAATGTTGAGCCAGTTTTAGAGAATATAGGTAGCATTTTAATTTGCTTTCTGCCAATGTGAAACACCATGACCAAGAGCAACTTGGCAGGCTTCTTACAGGTTACAGTCTGTCACTGGGAGAAATCAGGTAGGAACTTGAAGCAGAGACTACAAAGGAGCACTGATCACTGGTGTCCCTCTAGACTCCTGTTTAGTTACATATTTTGTGTATTTCAGACCCACCACTCTTATGGGTGCCAGTTTCCATAGTGGGTTGGATCCACTTATCAAACAGCAATCAAGAAAATTCCCACAGAAATATCAATAGGAAAATTTGATGGAGGCAATTCTTCAGCTGAGCTCCCCTTTTCCCAGATGTGCCCATTTGACACCCAAGGTTGTCTCTCATAGTTGGAATGAAGTGAGAGGAGAAGACAATGTTCTTTTTATCATTGGAAGCAATTTTAACCATCTCAAAATAGTTTTATTTTAAAGGAGAGAATCAGTGTACGTAGACATGAGAAGAAATTCATACACCTTCCCCAACATTCTATCATGGTTATTCAGTAGGAACACAAGGTAACAGACTCCACTGAGGGTTTTGAAGCATGGAATTGTCTTTGATGGAATTCTTGTTGCTCAACTCAGAAGTCAACATTGACCGTCCATACCCAGAATATTCTTGAACAAGCCCTCAAGACATTCTAGGCTGGAGATGGATATATTGCCTTTCGGATATCCTTATTTGTTTGATCTTCGTTGTATCACTACATTGGCTGACAAACATGACCTATTACCATTTACAGTAAATACATGTGTATATTTTCTGTCTGCACAGGAAAAGGTCTCTTCAGTTATACTTTTGTCATGGAACAGCTAAAAAGATGGATTATCTCATTGATCAAATGATTATACTGCTATATTTTACAGATTTGTATTTGGCATACATATACTGGATTGCTCACGTTTGCTTGCCATCTTAAATACTTTTAAGATAAACAACCTCAGTACGTAATCTGATGAGACATCTCCTAAAATTATGATTAAATGACAATTACTTTCTATCTATGGTGTTGAAAGAGAATAACATATTTTAGAGCCTCCCATATGCTAGGCACAGCTTTCTGTGACATACTGGTAAATATTACCTCTGCCTTGGTTCATGGTATCTCTGATAGACACTTCTGGAGCAGAACCAAGAAGTCAGGGTGTACAGGAACAGTAACTGAAAGCAGAAAGGACAAAGTTCTGTAAAACAATTAAAGAATGTCTTTCTAACCCAGTGAGTATGAGAAAGAGTGTTAATGAAGCAGGTGGGAGGAGGAAATTAAGTTTAATAAGTGAAGGAAAAATCAAGATGAATATTATGTCATAAGAGTTTTTTTCTACTTGATTCCTAAAGACAATATGGATAGTAAAAACATGTGGAAAAAATCAGCCTCATGAGTAATAGTAGAAGCTATTTGAAGTCCCAGCCTTATTTCCTTAATAAATTGCTGTCAGGCATTATAAAAGGTAGGTCCAATCAAGGACAGGCAAAGAAGAAGACGCAAATCTTGAAAAAGTACTGTCTTCTGCTGGAGTCAGAGACATAAGGGGATGACTAAATATTTCACTAGCATCAATGATGACCTTGTGAGGTCTTGGATGAGCCACAGCAATGTAAATCAGGACAGAAATGCTTGCTAGTTGTAAGGGCAATTAGAAAAGGGGTTGTTTACTGAGAACTATGACGACTTCCACAGTTCCCATGGAAAACAATGGCAATCCAAGAAATGATAAGAATAGACAACAAGTAGGAAGACAGAAGAGAAATCTGAGAGGGTTTACAGTAAGATTGGGTCAACCCTTTGGAAATAAAGATTTATTTATAAATCTTGAAAATATAAGAAAGTAGGCCGGTAGTGGCGCATGCCTTTAATCCCAGCACTGGGGAGGCAGAGGCAGGCGGATCTCTGTGAGTTCGAGGCTAGCCTGGTCTACAAGAGCTAGTTCCAGGACAGGAACCAAAAAGCTATGGAGAAACCCTGTCTCGAAAATCCGAAAAATAACTAACTAACTAACTAACTAAATAAATAAATAAATAAAAGAGAATGTGAATCTAAAGAAATACATTTCCTCTAAGGTTTTAAGTTACACTTAAGTGTTAAAACACCTGAACTGATCTGACTGACAAACCATTAGGAAAGATTATCATAATGATGCCAAATGAATTCTTACGGAATGCTGATACATGTCTGTAGGCTGTCACTTTCAAGTGCTTGGAATGTTTTTCAGAACACAAAGGAAAAGCTGTGTTACTCATTTCCTAGACAGAGAGCTAATATAAAGACCTGATATATGTTGGTGGAAGGCCTGCTTGTTGGTTTCCAGCTGCCCGGCTAGCTTAGACCTGAAATAATCACACATAAGCTGTGTTAATTAAATCACTGCTTGGCCCATTAGCTCTAGCTTCTTATTGGTTAACTCTTATATTAATTTAACCCATTTCTATTCATCTGTGTATCACCACATGGCTGTGGTTTACCGGCTAAAGTCCTGAGTGTCTATCTCTGGTAGCTCCATGGCTTCTCTCTAAGTCCACCTTCCTCTTCCCATGTTATAGGCCAAGACAGTTCTTTATTTATTAACCAATAAAAGGAACACATAGACAGAAGGACCTCCCACACCAGAGATAGTTTTAATAAATGAAGAAAATAGCTGAAAATTCACCATGATAATCTGTGAATGAAAAGAAGCAATTTTAGATTCATTTTAGTAGCTGATATAACACAAATTGTAAGTATTTTCTTGATCAAGGCTCCAAATCCCACAGAAACTGATTAAAAATTCATAACATTGCTAAGAAGCTCTTTAAATGACGTAGTGAAGCTATGATGATGGCAGCCACTCACATTTCTTGTGATCACCTTCAGTTTACCCAGTCCTGTTCACACTGTTCTCAAAGTCCTATGGTTTGTGCTGCTGTTTTCCAGATACTCGAAATCATCAAAGTCTGATGCAGAGAGAGCAAGGAACCTTTCCCTGATGAGTATCTAGGAAGTGGTAAAACTGGGCATCATATACCTTTAACTCCAGCACTTGGGAGGCAGAGGCAGGCAGATCAGAATGAGTTTGAGGGCAGCCTGTTCTACATAGGGAGTTCCAGGACAGGCAGATATACAGAGAAAAATACTGTATACATAAAAAATTAAAACACATTGACATTGAGTGTACACTTCTGATGGCATAGTAAAGTTTTAAAAAGTTACAAGTCTATGAGATATTTTCTGTACAGTTGCATATCAAAGAAAAGTTGTGTGATTTGAGAAAGTTCACCTAAAGGTATGAATATCACAGAAAATTATAAGATATATTTAATTTCAAAGCATATTTATATGTGTGATTATTCAACTATACTGCTGTATTATTTTTGATTATAAAAATTAAGGGTATAAATTGGTGAAATACATGAAAGGTCAAGGAGAATCTGTGGTGGAAGAGTCTAAATCAAAAGACATTGTAGTAACAGAATAAGGAAGGAGATTGATCTGTAAATGGACTAGCCTTTGATTCTTTGCTACAGCTCCAACAGCTTTGTAGTCAAGGACAAACACATTCTATGCCATTCCTAAAGGACAAATGACAACATTTCCACACATTTCCCAGTGTTATAGCAGAAAAAAATATTATATACCTGTGATTTTCAAGGACAGCTTTGGAAGAAAAAGTTACTTTTTCTTAAAATATTACAATTTTTATGAAATCTATTATTTACTATTAAAAATGAAACAAAAATAAGATCTTCAAGAACATAATTTATGAAGACTCTGAAAAATTCAAGCTATAGTTTACAATGAGCAAAACTTCATTGAATGTCTCTTATGGATCAATAGGAAATATTTCATCATTCATGGGATTTATGGTCTATCAATAATATAAAAATAAATAATGATTAAGAAACGATACCTATTAGTGGCTATAGAATATATTTATTTTCTACTTAAAAGCTTCATCATGACAAATTGTCAAAATGATCTAGGCTATCAGAGTAACCAGATCTCTACTGTCTTTCCCATGTTATAGATTTTATTTTTATGAATATTCCAGGGTGTTTTTAATTTATTTTAATTTTATTGAAGAGATTCTTCTTTTATACAATACATCCTGACAGTATCCACTCCCTCAACTCTTCCCAGCTTAACCCAATCTCCTTTTCCCCCAGATCTACTTCCCCTCTGTTTCCCTGCAGCAAAGAGCAAGTCTCCCTGAGCCAACAATTAAACACCATAAAACAGGACATGATAAGATAAGATGAAGGCTCTCATATCCTCATATCAAGGATAGACACAGCAATTCAATAGGAGGAAAGGAGTTCCATGAGCAGGCAAAAGAGTCATAGTCATACACATTACCACTGTTAGGAGTCACACAAGAATAAGATAATAGCCATAACATATATGCTCAGGACCTAGTGCAAATGTGTACAAGTCCCATGATTAGCTCTTCACTGTTTGTAATCCCATACGAGCCTGGATTGGTTGATTCAGTGGGCTATGTTCTCCTGGGGTACTCCATCCTTTCATACTCCCTCTCATTTGTGGGGTTCCCTGATCTCAAAGTGGATAGTCCCTATGGAGACCTTCAATTTAGAAGCTCCTCATATTGTCTAGGTGTTGTCTTTTGCACCTCCTCCCATCTGCTTCTGACAAAAGACTGTCTGGTGTCTAGACAAGACACCGATCTATGAGTATAGAAGAATATCTTTAGGAATCATTCTTTGACATTTTTTGGCTAATTTTGTTTACATCATTTTTTTAGATAAATAATTTCAACAACTAAGCGAGTGTTCTCCCAGTACAATGATTGACTGACAATTACTTTCCACCTACCACACTGAGACAAAACTATATAGACTTTGAAAGATGATCATCAAAATTGTTTAATAATTGCTGTTTTTGCTCAAACATACTTTAGTTCCAGAAATCTGATAATATAATTTTATAATCCAAAGATTTACATTGTAGGCCAAATTTGTGTAGGGCAGTTATCATAATGAAATTGAGAACTTACAGGTTTTTTGAGAAGTTGGCAATGACTTCACAGGTGTTTCTCAATATAGATAGAGTATGTAGAAAAAGCTGGGGAATTGTTTTGACAGCGTTTAACGTCTTCTGGAAGACAGTTTTCTGAAAAATTTCCAAAAATTGCTGAGGAGTGTTTTGTCATTAACAAAAATAGTGTAAACATAGCAATTGCAGATCCTCAACATCATACAGTATTCTCAGACCTGGTTTTGGGTAATTGTAGTTTTAGAGGTCTCAAAAAATCAGGTACATCCCTATTTTTCATGATTTTTTTTTTATTTTACATTTTGATTACTGCAAAGAAGAAATGTCATCCAACATATAAATTATAAATCAGTGAGTTTTGATTAAAAAGTATATCTTTAAATTTTCTGTTGTTAGGCATGGTAGCATATAGAGCACTTGGTTGCAGGAAGATCAGGGGCAGATCCATCTGTTAGTTCCAGGACAGGGTGATTTGCACAGTGTTTCAGGCCAGCCATTGCAACATAATAGACCCCCCCATTAAAAAAAAACAATAACAAAGTTTTTATATTTATTTATTGAGAGGGCTGGAACATACCATGGTGTGCCTGAGTAGATCAGAGCACAACTTGTAAGAGTCTGTTCTTTCCATCAACTATGTATATCCTCACAATAGGATGCAGATCGTCAGACTTGGTGGAGAGAGTCCTATGAGGTGAGTTATCTTGTCTGTCCTGTGGTTTGTTACAACTAAAGTGCCAAATCTAGTAAATTACCTTAGTTATTGATCATCATTATTTATTGCCTATTAGTTTATCATCCATCTATATTTTTTATTTATCCCTATCTTGAAAATCTCAAAAATATATAGCCATAATACAAAGTTTTATACACACACACACACACGCACACACACACACTTTTATTCTGGATATTCTGCATGACTTAACGTTATAAATCTCTATAGTTAAATGTAACCCTGACCAAACAAACCTTATAGAAACTCCATATCTGATTTGCTCACCTAGCAAAAAGAATCACCAACAAAATGGTAGAAATGTAATCAGAAGTAAAACTGAGAAGAAGTGATTTTATTTATACATAAATTTTAAAATAATTACATTTTCGCATACCAATTCACCCATTCATTTGACAAATTTTCTTTAGGCTTACCATAAATCAAATAGATAGGAGGATCAGTAAAGTAAGGAAATGGGCCTATACCTCTGTCATTGTGGAAGTCAGAATTCAGAGGGGGAAACAGTTATTTTGGATGGGAAGTGAGGAGTATCCAGGACCTATTCAGGGAGGGGAAAGTGTATGACCAAATTATATCATAGGAAAAAAGTATAATTAAATAATAGTAATACTATTATTCATTTGTTTATCTATTTTTACAAAATACACTAATCCCAGCGCATATCTCCTCACTCTGCAGTAAGGCTTCCAAAGCTGCCTTTACTAAGCAATTGCATCCACTTACAGCATTACGAATATACTATTTTCAAAACTCAGATCAGGTTAGTCTCTTGCTTAGCTTTCTCTAGTGCCTTACCATCTGATACAGGGTGAAATCCCTGCTCCTACCCGGGGGCTAACAAGCTGCATCTGTGGTGGCTGCTCTAGGCTTTCTGCATCTCTGCTTCATCCATCAGATCCTGGAGTCAACTCACCTTGCTGCTTCTCTCACGTGAAGTTGGTGGCCTTCTATCCTACAATGTCACTCGCTTCCCGCTTCTGGAATTCTTCTTTGGCCATGTGAATGACCCTCGCCGTCTTCAGTTTATTTAACTGTTATTAGTATCTTTGAATACTTCCACAATAGGAACATCATACCTCCAAGTTTTTAGTCTATTCACTCTCTTCTGAAATCCATGTCTCCGTTCTACCATGAGTGTTCTCTATACCCTAGTGTTTCCCTTACCAAAACTACTGACTGCACTCAATATGAGCCTCATGAATATTTTTAGACCGAATGAACAAATAAGTGAAAAAAAACTAATGATGAATGACTAGTTTTTTTTTGCCATTGAATTTTCATTCATGAATTTTCTTTATGAACAAAACAGGCATGTATTATATTGTGTTTAGGTCATAGTCCTATGTTTTAAAGATAAATTTTGGAAAGTAGGATACTTGAAAAATTATTTAATTGTTCCAATAGTGAATAATCTAAAAATACCAATTATTTTGAATGAATGTGTAGTTTCAAAACAAATGATATTCAGTTGAGAGGTTGACTCCGTATTTACCTCCAAATTACAACTCAACCTATTTTGAGATCATTTTTTCCCTGCTTTTTGTCTTGGTTTGTGTTGAATTAAGTTTGATTTGGTTTTCTCCAGTAAAACTTCCAAAGAATAAATTGTTTAGGTAAGAAGCACAAAAGTGAGTTTTAATGTGTATAAAGTATGAGTCTCAGAAAAAAAGTTTTAACTCTTACTTCTAAAAATCCAATAGTTTTATTTTAAGAATCGAACAGAAAGCATAAATAAGCCACCCAGCATGATCCATCTACTACTGCTTGACTGGGAAGTGGATTAAAATCTTAAATTATTGCCAAGGCTATCCATGTTGAAAAAAGAACTCGAGCCTCAGAGCTGAGAGCAATCAAAGCTCCCATTTCAGCAGCACTCTTTCCTATGGAGCTAAATCTATGCAAGGAGTGTTTGTCATTTAGGCAGTCCTACTGCAAAGCCCAGGATGGCACTATGTTGCCAAAAGAAGGAACTTCTGACAGTTACTTTGGAAGGAGAAGGAAGGAGTAAAGGGGGCTATTCACATTTAGCTCACATTTTAAAATAAAGAGAAAGTAAAGAGAACTTTCCAAATTTGACATCAACTCTACCACACACACACACACACACACACACACACACCGCCCCCGCTTTCCTATAAAGCACTGTTTTAGTTTAGAAAGATTTGAAATTGACATTTAAATGGTGGTGGGGCAATTCTCTTTCTCCACCGTGCGAGATGGTCTCTGGAAATGTACAATTATGTTGTCATGCTGAGCACTCCACATTGGACAGAGTTTAATTATTAATGTGTTTCCCTCGGAGAATGACTCGATCATGTCACAACTCTAGACAAATACAGCAATGCTAAATCATAAAATATTCACGTGAATACTGCAGAAGTGACAGGAAGTTAATTCTATGAACACTTTTGATATTACCAGAAAATTAGTTTCAAACGCATAAGACTGAAATAAATGTGCTCATAATTTGCTCAAGGGTAACGCTCATCTTGCAATCAGTTGGTGTCTTTTTATAAATGTTACAAGTATTCAACATGGCTTTATGATAAAGAGAACAGCTAATGTAATGTATTATTTGTAGACAATGTTTTACTTGTAAACAGCAGGGAGTGAAGAATAGCTCTCTCAGAAATATTTAAACTCCAGTAATATTCTGCTATTTATCATTTTGTTGAATGGAAGAAGTGCCATCAACAAAAAAAATTAAAAAAAATTGTTCTCTAAAGATTGAGAAGCTTAGGGAATAGTATCAAGATGTTACAGGTTTAATTTTAGAGAGCTTATCTCTCTTCATCTAAAAACTAAGAGATGATGATTAATTTCTTAAGATGATTTGTTGACCAACATGAACAAATATGAAGTCACAAATTTTAGAAACTAAATGATGTTCTCAAGAAAATTTATTCACTATTCTGGGATAGCTTAAAGATGTTAGTATAGTATATGATTCAATTGTTTGCATACTTATTCTCAAACTGTATCAACTAAAATATCCCAAAATGTCAAGAGTTTTATCATTTATTGTTATCATGTGTATTATATGAAAGCTTCATGCATAAATTATCCAATATGTAAGCAAATGAATAGAAAATTAATAAAAGAGTAATTCTCATTTAAACATCAATAAAACATTAAATGAGTGAATATATGGTAAATGTACTTCACAATCAAAAATACTTCCAAAAGTTATTCTGAATGGATGTCCGTCATTACTTCTACCAGAAGATATTTTTATCTTCTGAGATAAGTGTTTAGTGGCCAAAATTTGTTGTGAATAGTTACTTATCCAAGCTAAGCTAATAAGACACCTTCCTGTGACTGGAACACCTTGACCTTTTTGGAGATGGGTTGTGACTGATGGTAATCTTTAGAGAAAGCCTAAAACCCTGGCACAAATGTCATATTCTTTACATCATCATGAGTTTATACTTCTCTTTCTCCTGATGAAAACCTTCCACTTCAATCAGCCATACATTGTCTTTATTTTTTTATTTTTTTTTATTTTTTTTATTGAGAATAAGAAAAAAAAAGTTTCCGCCTCCTCCCAGCCTCCCATTTCCCTCTCCCTNCTCTCCCTCCCCCCACTCTTCTCCCCCTCCCCCCACTCCTCTTCCCCTCCCTCTCCAATCCAAAGAGCAGTCATGGTTCCCTGCCCTGTGGAAAGTCCAAGGTCCTCCCCCCTCAGTCCATGTCTAGGAACCCAAGAAAAAGCATATAGTCATCCTCTTGGCTAAGGGAAGTAGATAAAACATTGTCTTATTTTTAGAAACCAAAGTTTAATTCACAACATTCTATACAACAGAAGATATTTTGACAGTGTCCTACTACATTGATTTTTTTCCATTTTAAACAAAAATGTGACATTTAAGCAAGGCGGTGGTGGCACACGCCTTTAATCCCAGCACTCGGGAGGCAGAGGCAGGTGGATCTCTGTGAGTTCGAGTCCAGCCTGGTCTACAAAAGCTAGTTCCAGGACAGGCGTGAAAGCTACAGAGAAACCTTGTTTCAAAAAACTACAAAAAAGTGATATATTACAATGTCCAGATTTAGACTTTGCACATTTTTATTGGGAATGTCTATTCAATATAAATAAATAATATAATTGGTATCTGGCATCCTTTTTATATTGTGTGCAAAAATGCTATAATAAAATAATAAGAGAGCAGAGCTGTTAATGAATCATTAACCACTTTTGTTTAATCATTTAAAAAGTACAGAAATTATTTCATTAATTATGATATAAAGGTACTTCTTTTCCTAACTTTCTATCATTTAATCTTTGTGCTTGTCACATCAAGCATCTTGATCCCATTCATTTCCTATCATTGCATATCCACCCTCTGACCTTGCTGGCTTCTCCCCAATAAAATATAAGAGAAAAAAGAAAGAAAAAAGAGGGTACTATCTTGTTACGGAAGCTGTAAGTATGACATAGAGAATCATGCAGCAAACCCTTTTGTCCATATATCTTTACATGCGCGTACTTATTGCAAGAGCCAGTGGTCTGGTTTGTGCTATACTATTGATGCTGGACCCTCACTGGGATCTTATTGCTTATCCTAAGATAACAAATGGCATAGTAAATATAGTAAATGGCTGCATTAAAAATACAAAGGATAGAAAAGCATGAAACTGGAGACATTTTAAGAGTAAAACAATGATTCAGTATTCTTCTAAATTTGTGCTGTAATATAATTTTTACAAGTTAATTATCTTAATATTCACTTTATATGTGCATATTTTTTCAGGAATGCTTATTTATATGACTAATGAGAGGTGTGATGCTTAAGAATTGGTTCTTGAAAACAAGTATGCAAAGCACCATGCTTGCAAGGCCTTAACCTAGGAGCCAAGACAATTGCCATGACAAAGAAAATTTTTTCTATCCTCAATTAGGAAAGAAATGTAAAAAACCTTTACATAGCAGAATACAACTGAATGTTAAAGGAGGCATAAATTCGAAAGATTATGAAGTTTAGATTAAAGAAAATAGAGAATTCTAGAAGATTAAGGCAATTATGGAAGTATTAACTAATAATGTAGCTTTGACAAGACAAAATGGTTAATAGATATTTATGGACATAATGCCAGATAGCAAGTTAAAAATGTCACTATGACCAAAATAGGGCACAAATTAAAACACAATCAGGATCTGTTGCAAGATATTTTATTATACTATATAAAATATATTATTGTGATTGTTTAAATAAAATGGCCAGCAGTTAGGCACAGGCTGAATTTCTGGACAGAGAGAGCTCTAGGAAGAAAAAGTGGGTGTCACCAGCCAGAATTCAAGGAAGCAGGGCATACAGGAAGAGACGTACAACCAAGAGCCATGTGGCAGCACGTAGACTAACAGAAATGAGTTAACAGGAGTTATAAGCACTAGCTAGAAAGAAGCCTACGCTAAGGTCAAGCTTTCATATCTACTAAGTTTCCATGTCATTATTTGGGAGCTGGTGGGGCAGAAAGAAACCGGTTATATATGGAGCTTGAATATTCACCATAGAGTCCAAGAAATGTAAGAAAAGTTGTGGACATGGAGTTGGATGGACTTTCTAGTCCTGCAGCTTCTCAGGTGGGCTAGAGCTTGACACATGGAGGGGCAGCTACTGGTGCTGCCTATGTGCTGGAGCCACGGACCAGTGCCATGCATCAGCACCATGTGTTAAATCGAGCCACACCGTGGCTGACATAGCAGTTTGTGTCTTTAAAGAAAGTATAATCAGAAAATAAGCTATATAAGGATGGGGAACACACAGGGTACCGGGATCCTTTAATTTTGTTTTGTTGGATTTGAATTTTTTGAATACTCATGAGTGAACTATAGCTGCTGTGAGACATTGGATTGTGGAAGGGACTGCTGAATTAAATCAGCCTAGATACTTTAGAGATATCTTTGTTTCAGAATAGAAGTTAAAATATGTTGCATCGGGGGGGGGGGGGGGAGACTGCTTTTGTTTCCAAAGAAAATGAAAAGCTATGGAGTCCTTCAAACTTAATCAAGATTAGATATGATTAAAGGAGGCCTCCTGAAAATATTGATTACCAACATTTAAAAAAAAGAGACAAAGAAGGAGTACAGGACAGGCGACATACATGCTAAGCCTTATCCCATGGGAAGAGCTCTGAGACTAGAGGAAACATGATGAATCTTTTTGACTACAGAATCTCCGTGACTTATTTTTTATCTGCTATATTATTTTTATCTCTGCCATATGGCACAGATAGAGGTTTGGTTATATAGTTCAAATAGAATTATATAGTTGACAGATGCCTTTTATGTAATCAAATATAAAACAAAAATCATTTTAACTGACTTGTGCGCACTATACATTTCCTAGTCGTGTTAATGCAGATATATGTTACTTTTAAATTTTTGTGTGTTTCCAGGAAAAAAAGGAGCAGATAACAGTAGTTCAAATGATACTCAGAATGACTTTGTTATAGTTTCCTCAAAAATCTATTTCTGGAACAACTTCAAAGCTGCTATCTGAGATGGTCTAGCCTCATACTCTATCCCCGTAGAGACTTCAGATAATTCCTACACTTTCCCATTTCACAGATACTAGACAACAGCCCATTCTCCCAGGACTTGATCAGAATCCCAAATTTGTCAGGGTCCCCTGAAGATGCAATAGCCCCAGGCCAACATTAAGCAGTCTAGAGAAGATGATGGACATGTAAATTTATAAGGCTAAATGTAAGAATGCTGCTTATTTTTTTCCCAGCCTCCTGGCTGCTCAGACCCAAAATAACCACACTGAAACTCATTATTTAAATCACTGCTTGGCCCATTAGCTCTAGCTTCTTATTGATTAACTCTTACATCTTAATTTAACCCATCTACATGAATCTGTGCATCACCACGAGGTTGTGGCCTACCAGCAAAGTTTTAGCATGTCTGTCTCCAGCGTTAGCTCCATGGCTTCACTCTGACTCTGCCTCCTTTCTCTGAGCATTCAGTTTCATTCTCCCTCCCACCTATCTAAGTTCTGCTCTATCCATAGGACAAGGCACTTTCTTTATTCACCAATGGTATTCACAACATACAGAGGGGAATCCCACATCAGCTGAAAAACATAAAAAAACTAAGTTGTTTATCTAAAATGATATTTTAAGGTATAAAAAGATACCTTTAGAATTGTAATATAAGTTATAATAGAAAATGGTTTATGTATAGAACTTTGTACTCACTAAGAGAGGATGCATAACACAGTACTGGACATTATAAATGCAAATCTTACCTGATAATTGTTCTAATTGTACATAGTTTTACTATGTGAGAGTTAAAACTTTTCCTTTTTATTTAGATAAAAGGGGGGTGTTGCAAGTTATTCGGTTACACTATGTAAAGATATGACATTATAATTGGTTTAATAAATGGTTAAGAGCTATACAGGAATTGTAGGCAGACTTCTGACACAGAGAGCTCTGGGAGGAAGAAAAGGGGAGTCACCAGCCAGAAGCAGAGGAAGGACATACAGGAGGAGAGGTAAAACTATGAACCACATGGTGGCATGTAGATTAAGAGAAAAGGGTTAATTTAAATTATAAGCACTAGTTAGAAAAAAAGCCTAAGCTAAGGTCGAGCTTTCATAATTTATGAGTCTCCAGGTCATTATTTGGGAGCTGATGGAACGGAGAAAGACTTATTACAAGGATCCAAAGGAAGCTGTCTTTTGCCTCTAATAATCTAATTTTGTGTTGATAAAGACATTTGTTTTCTACATGGTTTAGAAAAAGCAAGAGTATTGTTTCCATTACTTTGTATATTTCTCCAGTTCTTGGAATCTCTTAGAAGCAATACAGTAAGAAATTTTTATTTTTTGTATTTTAGTCAGATCACCAATGAAACTCACATAAGTATATCCAATAAGTGTGATTATTTATTTAGCTACACTTAACAATCAGTGTAAGAACACTGAACTAGTTTTTTTACTTGGTACCATTTTGCATATTTGTCTTCTGGATAAGCCTACATCCTTGCATTTATGGTTTGTTTGTTTGTTTGCTTTTAGTGTTTCTAGCATTTTCTCTGTCAATGTCCTATTTAACTACCCTTAATATATCAGACAAATTGAATGGACTAAATTATCACATGAGAAAATAATGAGACCTCACAAATTTGCACCAAATTCTTATTTTTCACTATAACCTTATCTACTAACTGTTTTATAAATATCACCATTTTATTTTCCTGTGGGATAGTTCAAAGCTGTCTCTATATATTATCCCAAGTCCACACTGTCTATTCTCAACCTTCCTAGTTAAACCCCACTTAATTATCCTCCTTACTCAAATCAAAGTATAAAGTGCCATTTTTGATGAATTTTATTCAGTCTTTTTGCCAGATCCTTAGGATGCTAACTGTAGTATGTATCCAGAGCCTGAACATTCTTTTGCCACTTTAACTTATCTTTATCTTTATCTTACATCTGCTATTCTTGTTTTCTTTGTTTCTGGCCTTGTTTTCATTCAAATAATTGTCAAATTTTGTCAATGTTGAAATACAAATCAGATCCTAATTTCTTTTATTCCACAACTATAAAAAATACTCATTTTTCTCAGAACAAGAGCTAAAATCCCTGGATGTTTCTATTCTATGTGTTGATACTTTTATCTCAGATAACTTCATGCTAGCAGGTTTCTGAGACACACAATGTGCGCCCTGAGAATCTGCTGTGCAGTTGTTCAATCAAACATCAATCTATGTTATTCTATGAAGATATTTTGATGTGATTAACATCTGAAGTCAGATGGTTCTCAGTGAGGGGGATTACGCTGGATAATCTGGGGATGACATGGTTACTTGAAAAGACTGAAGAGCCGTTCTGAGCTTTCCCTGAAGAAGAAATTTTTCTTCAGGCTTGCACATCAGCTAGAGCCTGACATGTTCCACCAGATACAGGGCATACCTAAGCTTCTTGTAACGGGAAACCTCTCAATCAACCACTCTTGCATATTCTACTCTCCTTGCTCCATCATCTAGAAATTTTCTTTTTGTGGAGCTAAAGAGATATGACATATAGGATTAAAAACTACTCAAGGAATTCCCCAACTATCAATCAATGCATTTACTAATTTCATGTACTCTCATATTTAAAATTGCCTTAAGTTTTAACAGTGTAGTTACAAGAATAAAACACACATGCATGAAAAAGGCATTCAACAAATTATGAAGAACATATATGTTTACAGAATACATAGTAGAACAAATGGGCATAGGTTTGTCTTGAATGATTTCATTAGGATATTTGTTGGATTTCAGGAATCAAAATGGTTTGGTACTCTAAATACCATGAATATACCATGAAAATGACATATTTATTTATTTGTACTGCTTTGGGAATTTAAAATGCCTTTTGATAAGTACATTGACACTCATGACATATACATATAATGAAGGAAAAGGGCACTACCATGAATAAGGATGTATTTATGTATC
Organism: Alexandromys fortis; assembly: GCF_014885135.2. NCBI lineage: Eukaryota > Metazoa > Chordata > Mammalia > Rodentia > Cricetidae > Alexandromys > Alexandromys fortis. The sequence goes on along the minus strand of NW_026067948.1, from coordinate 7,196,973 downwards.
ATTTTCTCTTTGCCTCAGTCAATGTATATACTTGCAGTGTATCTTAACATGCATGGATATTTTTGAGTATTTATCATGTTTTAAGTTTATGTATATGTTTATGTAGCATTTGTATTCATTATGCATTTTCCTTGCTTGCTTCCTACTTCAACTTGATGTAAAATCCCAAAGATAGTGATTTATGTCTTTTTTGTTCACTGACATACGATGTTTGGCATAATAAGTACTAATAAATATTTTTAGAGAATGCATGAGGTTCTTGATATATATATATATACATATATATATATATATATATATTCCAAGATTTGAAATGATTTGCTTACTGCTATGTTCCAGAAACTTTACACTACATTATGTTGGTACAATTAGTCATCTTTGAAATTCTGGAGTACGCAACCTGAGCTACACATACAGCATCTTTATTAAATACTCAACATCCCAATACACACTCACACCATATAATACATGTATGCACACAAACACAGACAAAAGCACACAGACACACACACACATATATTTTGTACATTGTATTGTGCTGACATTCTAAAATTTATATATAATAATGTATATGCTCTATACAAATTTTGAGGACTCATAGATAACATGCACTATCTTACTAAATTGTATAATTATAATTATACATTACATAATACATCTTATATCTGTTCTGTAGCTTGCATCAGCTGGCAACATACACATATATTAATTTATTAAATTTTATAATTACATATAAGATATATGAATTATTTGTCTAGTTCATAGCATGCTATAGTGCACATGAACCTGAAACACACACACACACACCTACTTGGAGGCATTTCATTGAATTACACATAGCGTAATTGCTAATAAATATTTTTGACAGAATGCATGAGGTTCTTGATATATATATATATATATATATATATATATATATATATATTTGATATGATTTGCTTACGAGATTGAAGTCTGTAAGATTGGTAAATTTTAAAATTATGGAGTATCATTCTAGTACTGGAGGAAAAGACATACCCTGGAAAAAGAATTGCTAATGATGCTAAAGTCATGAAATATTAGCATATTTGTAGATGGATTGGGTTGTGTATTGGTAAAATCACAGTGGGAAGTTATATTTTGGCAATATATACTGTGGTTAAAAGATTCAATTTTCATGTCATGCTACTTTTCTGATTCATTTTTTTAATTTTTTTACAAAAGTGAGAATAGAAGACCATCAAAATACTTGCATAAGAATGCTTTTAGAAGTTTTATTCCTTGTAGTCATGAACTGGAAACCACTTAAGGATTCACTAAAAATGTGAGATGAATAAATACAATTATATGTTTGTAGGATGGATCCTAGTATAGAAATATTATTTGATCTGTTTTAAAAAAAATCATTTGAGCAGAAATGTTGTTTGGCCTATGCACATACTTTTAATGACCACTTAGAAAACAAATGATCACTGTATTCTATTTCCAATTTATTCCTAGGATGAGGTAATGTGAATCAGGTAACATGCTTTTGAATTTGAAATCTTTGAAGCAGAACTGAGAGCTTGTAAACTTCACACAAGCATGAAAACAAAAGTTCAATTCTTAGCATTCATAGAAAAAAAGCCAGATAGTCACTGGTGGTAGTAGGTTCTTACCAGACAGGGAATCAGAACTTACTGGCAAACTAGAGGCCAGTGAGAGATGCTGCACTAAAATACAAGGACCCCAAACCCTTTTAAACTCAATTTTTATAGGAAATATAAGAAGAAAAATAAATTTTGTCTGCTTACACATGGGGGGAGGAGTCTGTTTTTTCTAAAGTAAGGTGAAATGCTGTTTCTGACTGAAAAGATACAAAGAAATCTGAGCTATATCATTATGGAATAGAATTAAAACCTCCCCAAGGGCCGAATAGTTTTGCTATAGAATCTAATTAAACTCTCCCCAAGGGCTGTAGAGTCTCAGATATTCACACTTTACAATTGAGGGACTCTGCCATAGTCACAAGCTGATTTTTTCTTTTGAAACATGAACACACACCTCTGGTGTTAGGTGAATCTAATCTTCATTTATACAATTACAAATGCACTCCCCACTGCTCATTCTAGACCCTCAAGCTCCTAAGTGAAATTATTCAAAAATGACCCACTTATATACAACACAAACTTATCTTCCCCATATTCTACAGCTACACAGAAATATGACAGAAGAAACTAATTCTAATCCCAGTGAAATGAAGAAACCTTAAAGATGTGCAATGGAGAAAGAAATTAGAAAAAGAAGATATGCTTTATAATTCCACTTATAAGAAAGTCAAAGGTCTAACTGATCTATCACATGGAAAGACATAATAATGTTCACTTTTAGATGGGGACACAAATTAGAATTTTTTGACAGAAAAAAAATTCATATAACTTGTTTTGTGGTTGGTTATGTATATATAATTGAATTTTACACTTAGAGTTTGGGCTTCTTTACCATTTCCATTGTATGAACAATAAAATATCTCTGAAAGTACTATGACTTCTGTTAAAGAGCTCAGGTTGTCTTTTACAGCTACTCAGAGTAGATGGGCCGAGTTTTTTATATTATAAAAATTTATAAAAATGTAAGAAATATAGGAGACATTGATTTTTTGAGAATGACACCCAAGATGCCAAGTGAAGGGTCTTATTCAGAGAGAAGGTTGTCTTTGATTATATTTTCAGGTAATACAAAACATGGGAGGTTAAATTAAATTTGAAGATTAAAGAAATCTCAATTCTAAAAGTTTGTCTAACATTTAAATAGCTTCTTTTGAAAGTATGCTACTTCACCTTGCTTAAACACCTGAGCTGGATAAAGTGCACATGTTTCTAAATCTGAAAATTCTGTGATCATCAGGGCTTAAACATTAAGATGACTCAGTTGAGGCTGTAGAGCTGGGATGTAGATCAAGGTACCACCTCAGTCAGTGCCGTTGACTTGAAATGTATATTCTGTCTGTTCTCTGTGACATCAAAGTTTGATACAGGTCAAGTGAGTATTTTGTGAAGTCTCCATTATAAAAAAAAACACTGATAGGTTAAATATAGATTATCACCTGCTGATAATTCCAAACATTTGTGGATTTTTCTTTTATTAGATTTTCTCAGTTAAAAATAAGGAGCTCAGTATTCAGTAGGCTTCAGAGATAGCAGTAAAGTCTCATCTTTATAAGCTGAAGGGACAAAGCTTTAGAAAGGGGGATATCACACTAGGATACAGTACAGTAAAGACCCGCCTTGATTTCATCAAGTTTACAATACATTAAGAAATTTCTACAAAGAGGAGGCCTTGCCATTTCTATATGTAGGTGGAACAGTCACTGAGTACAAGCCAGTTGAGGAGTTGAGACTGAGTCTGAGGTACAATAGGACCTTACATGGCAGTGGAGGGAACGGACTCCCAGCATTTGAATGACGTATAGCTGAAGAACCAAACTCTCCTGAATACATCACTGTACCCAATTGGTCCACAGGGATCAACTAAATTTTTTAGCTTAACTAAAATCTTAACTCATGATTCTGAGTTAACCCATTTTCTGAAAGAACATCTGGTGGAAGGTTACTGTGACAAACTAATATCTCACTGCTGTGTCTGTCCTTGAGAACAAAACCAATATCCACCTTCTGCTTCCTGTACCATTAAGAATGGATTTACCTCAGATTCGAGTAGCAGTGCTACCAATGTGGTTCATCTGGGGCACTCCTCAGACTTCAACGTCTCTTTTGTATTTACTGTGCCCGTAACAGACTGCGCTGACCTTGATAATTCACAGAGGTAAATATCAATCCATTGGTATTTTAATCACAAAACAGCTGAAACTGGGTAGCTTGTAAAATATGTGGACCAGTTTTCCACAGTTCTGAACTGAAAACATTCAAGGTTAAGGTTTCTTTGTCCTTGCTTCCCAGGGATGTCTGCTGCTTTTGAAAGTTCATGGTGGAATGCTTCACCCTCTGTAGATTGTAGGCTCTGTCCACACATGGTGATGTGGATCTATCAATAAATGGTATGGAGATTGTTCTTCTTAAGTTGTTAAACCTTCACATGCAAACAGTTACATCCATTTCCTAATTTAAGTACCCAGCTTGCCAATAAGTCTCATTCTTGGCATTTGGAGACATGACAGGTGGGAGAATTCAACTCAATCATGCCTCCTACTATTTTCATCAAGTCCTGAATCTAGCATTCTATCCCCTCTGTATGGTGTGAATACCATTGGTTAATAAAGAAACTGCTTTGGACCTATAGCTGGGCAAAACTTAGTTAGATGGGGAAAGCTAGGCTGAGTGCTGGGAGAAGGAAAGCGGAATCAGAGAGACGCCATGGAGCCTTCACCAGAAACAGACATGCTGAAACTTTGCCGGTAAGCCACTGTCATGTGGCGTTACACACAGTAATCGAGATGGGTTAAATTAATATGTAAGAGATTAGCCAATATGAAGCTAGAGCTAATTGGCCAAGCAATGATTTAATTAATACATTTTCTGTGTGATTATTTTGGGCCTAAGCTATCTGGGTAGCCAGGAACCAACAAGTGGCACCCAATGTTGCATTTAAAATGAGAGGTGGAAGAAAGAAGAGACAAGATTTTGTTAACTATACATATAGGGATAATACTCTTAACTCACACAGAATCAGGGTGTATAAATAATCTTATTATGCAGGAAAACAGTAAATCTGTTAGATTTTGATCTTTGAAGAATCAATTAAACATCTTAAAGTGATATCTAGCTTACTGGATATTCTCCAATTCCCAAGGCCAGTTGATCAGAGGAGAAGAAAAGGTTACTATGCTCTGAGTTCCTTTATAAAATTCTTCCTCACAGCAGCTGTCTTGAATGGGAGTTATGATATATTTCAAGTGCTACAAGAGATAATAAAAGTCCAACTCTCACCGCTTAAGCAGCAAAATCATCCTTATGTTCATATTCTGCTTCCATTTTATGATCACAGGCTTCAGGCTATGCTCATATTCTCTTCCTATTTTGTGAGCATATTATTCAAAGTGCTTTGTTAATTAGGTTTGTCATTGTTAAGTTCCAGGTAGTTACTGGACTTGCAGAATTAAAAGGTTATGGCTTCTGCTGTCTAGGAAAAACGATGTACTGTAATAAAATACTATTTTGTTTCTTTTCCTTACTTTTGTTGTGGTGTTGTGAAACATCTAATTTTCAACCCGTAAATTTATTTTATGTGGTATTCTCAGGCTCTTGAGCTTACAGTTTGAACTTAATTTTACCCTCAATAAGTCTTCAGTTTTATAAAACCTCATGTTTGTCAGCATTCCTCTGTTTTGATATGATCCTGAAATCCCATTTCTCTGCTGTCCCAACTGCAGATGGTAAAGTACTTCTCAGAAGTTATCACTTGTTCTGTCTCCTCAATGCTTGCAAACCAAATTATATTGGAAGAACTCAGACTCAAATCAGTTTCCAATTTTGTACAATGCAAAGTTTATAGTTTTATAGTTTGAACTAAATGAATCGCTTCTCTCTCTCTCTTTCTCTCTCTCTCTCTCTCTCTCTCTCTCTCTCTCTCTCTCTCTCTCTCATAATTTATACTTGCAGTTGAAGCTCCCATCACTTTTTTTCTCAAAACTAAAACTTCAGATCATGTCACAATACTCAATAGAGTAATTTATATATCTCAGAAATTATTACTGAGATACTTATTATCAGAACTGAACTTACTAATCAAAGACAGGGCTGAAAAACCCACAAACTATAGATTTTTTTGAAATGAAAAACTATTTTAATTATAAATATCACCAGTAAAACTTGGTTGATATGGCATATAGGTTCAAATATAATATATTTACATAATTCTTGTTTGAGCAAATGATTCTCCATCATAAACAAGGTGACTGTTAACTTGTGCATTTGTAGTTAACAGAATGTTGGACTGAGTCTTTAGAGCTTGATCATCTAATTCTTCCTTTTTATCCTGGTGATCTTGAACTAATTATCATCTATAAACTTTAATAATATCTGATTTGTAAAAGTAAATAATGGTTAAAATAGGGAAAATAATATTGATAACAGAGTTGCTGTAAGATTTAAGCCAGCTCACTGGTTGAAGTACAGAGCCCATGTCATACCAAGTGAAGAGTAAAAAGGTTTGAGAGCTCCGGAGAGAACTGGAGAGTTTATGTTCAGTTCCCAGACAGTTCTAGAGCTTTCTCTGTACTCTGTTCCTGTCATGTGACTTCACAATGCTCTGACAAAATGACTTCCTGGGTGTCTGGATTGTGGCAAGTCTGTCAAGAGATCAGAGAAGCACTTGTTGGTTGGATTTGGTCCCTCAGAATCTCTGTCTTCACTATGGACAAATCTGGAAGACAAAGAACACATTGTTATAATCAAATTGTCCTAAAGCTGTGGTGGATATCACTTTAGTTAGACTGATCTCACACCAGCTCTCAGACAGGTAAAAAGGCAGATCAGCTGAACTATGATCTTTTATTTTTTATTGATTTGCAAATATTTTATTGAGAATATCTGCATCTATGTTCTTAAGGGAAATTGGTGCATAATTATTTTGGTCTGGTTTTTTTCAGTTTTCCAATATAAATATATTTTTTAATTTTACATACCATCCTCAGTTCAGCTGTGTAGTAGGGTAGGCTGCTTGTTGGTTCTCGACCACTTTTCCCCGAAATAATCAAGCAGCAACTGTATTAATTAAATCACTGCTTGGCTCTAGTTTCTTATTGGCTAACTCTTACATGTTAATTTAACCCATTTCTATTAATTTGGCTGTGGCTTACTTGCTAAAATTCTGTCTGGCTCCAGTGGAGATATATGGTTTCTCTCTAACTCTTTCTTTCTCCCAGCATTCCATTTAGTTTTCCCCACCTGGCATTGTTCCCCTATAGCTCTGCTATAGGCCCAAAGCACTTCCTTTATTAACCAATGATATTCACAGCATACAGAAAGGAATCCCACATCACACCCGTTCTCCAATTTTCCCAATCCTAAATCCATCCCCTCTCACCTCCATCCTCATCTTGGAATGGCAGACTTTGTTGTTGACTCCCCAAGGGACCTTAAGCCCTCTGATGAGCCATGATCCTTGATTTACCTATTCAAGGCACAGTTGACTCAACACTAATTAAATATTAACTACTAATATTTAATATATTAAATTGGGTTATATTACTCATTGGCAGTTTTGGAGTTGTTTTTTTGTTATTTCATTGGTAGCCATATGTATGTCTTCTCACACTGATTTGTTATTCTTGTGATTATTTAAGACAAAATCTATATATCTCAATGATTATTTTATATAGGACAGTAATAGTCTAATGCTCATGCTTAGAAAGTCTTATTGTGTTTCTTCAAATAAATCACATACACATTTAAGTATTAAGTTAGTATGATAGTCTGTCTTTATTTTGAGAGCTTGTTATGTATCAATATTTAAGTGCAAATAAGGTTGAATATATAGATTGTAATAAAAAATTATAAGAAACAGGTTTAGGTTTAGTTATAAGACAAAATAGGAAGTTGGATAATTATAGTTTTATTCCTAATATTTTACTATGTATAATTTTACCCATTATCAATACAAAATGGTTGAATATGATTCAAAAAATGCATAAGATACTTTAGCAAATTTGTTAGCAATTATGTTAAATAATACTATGTTGGAAATTGATTACCAAAACATCCAAATGAATAATTGAAAATTTGCCATCATTTACAGAAATGTATAACTTATTCATACAGAAAAAAGAGAAGGTAACATCATTTCTGGAAATCTAAAAAAGAAGGTATCATTTAATGTATGACCAGCTTTTCTGTCTGAGAGTATGGATTTTGAGTAAGGAGAAATATTTAACTTAAAGAAATAACAATGGTGTTTGGTATAAACCTAAAGGTGGAGGAGACAGACAGTGGAATAAAACATAAAAGGATGAAATGAAAGACTTTAAATACAATGATTTAAATAGGGAGAGTGAGAAAGAGCAGCCTTGGAATGGAGATGACTTTTAATTTTAAGGACATATGAAAAACAGTTGATACTGACATCTGATATTGCCCTATGGGGGAAGCTACTTAGCAGATATGTCACCACTATGTTTATTAATCAGAACACTGACTTCCCCAAGACCAGTCATAGTACAATATGTAAAATAGGACTCAATTAGATGACAATGAAAGGAACTCACAGGGAAGCATATGTAGAAGAGCCAGGGAAGCGTACAGCCTGTCACGTTAGCATGGAAGATGGCTCATCGGCATTCAGTGATACATGCAATCTGTAAGAGTGAAACACCATTGAAGATGAAGGAAAACAGAGCATTTGTTGATGCTGTGTCCGGGATGTCATTTGTTCCTCCTAAAGGTCAATTTTTAGAATTCAGTCTTCGATGTTAAGGAGTTGCTGGAAAACCTTTTAAGGTCTGTGCCTACAGGGAGGTTAGAGGATCCATTGAACATTTCCCTTTCCAGGATCAAATTTTGTCTTAGTTTCCATAAGAGGATGGCGCCAAAACTCTGAGTTTGGCCCAGTCTAATTCTGAGCACAATTCTATCTTTGCTCTTTGGCAATGTAACCATGAAAGTCTCTCTCTCAGGTGAGAAGAAATCAATTGAATACACTTGAACACCTGAAGCTGAACTAAGTTAACGGTTTCTTCACAGCTACCCTGCCTCTGATGTCTCAATATAGTAATGAAAAGATGATTGAAACAATTACTAACAATATTTCCTTTTCAGAATTGTGAAAAATGAAACTACATAATACTAATGAAGAAAGGTAGACAGAGACTCAATCATGGTGGATAAATCACGGTGTCTGTACCAAAAATGAAATGAGGCTAAATGAAGTTTAGATAGAGTACATAGAGAAATGGTAGTGCAAATATAAAAGCAATTAATGTTGAACAGATGCAGCTTATCTAGGGAAATTGACCTGAGTTTGTATGGACATGGAAGGGAAGGAAAGAGGTATTAAGAAAGATATGTAGAGAAACAGTTGAAGGATTCAGTGAAAGAAAAGAGCTGAAAATGGAATGTAGAGATAAATACAATTTTGTATTTAGCATCAGGGGAGCAAGTGCCAGTTCAGATACTTCTGAATGTTTGTGGTCACTCATTTAAGTTTTAGACATAAGTATTCACAGCTGTAATATTCAAAATATTGTGTACTCACTATTGTATTAAATTAAATGATCATTAATTTAAATAGTTGATTACTTTAGGCAATAAAGATGATCATCTTGAAACTTATATGTTGTAGGTATTTCCTTAAAAGGTAATTTAAATGGAAAAACATGTATGAGAAACAAAGGATAACCATATAAACAGAAAACAAAACCTTGTGGGAGAGGCTGCTGCCTAATTATCATAACAAAGTATGTATTTTATATTATAAACATATTTCTGGCTAAAGTTTTTCACATGTGAGGTGCATGTGCATATATATTTACTTTTACTGTATATAACATTAATCTATAAAAAACAAATAACTGTTGATGATAGAGAAGATACCATAGCAAAATATAATTCATTTTACCGTGTAGATAATAGAAATGAAATTAAATAAATAAGGATAGCGTCCATTAAATAAAAACAGGACTTATTTTTCCCAAGTCAACAAAAATCATAGCTTTTATTTAGAAAACAGTGTCCTATGGAGGTACTCTTAAGTAATAAAAAAGTTACTTTCTTTCAAGAGATGTATTTCCTTCCCTTAAGATGGGAACATCTGTTTAAGAAAAATGACAAACATCTCAAACTTTGGCCACACAAACTACTCTCATCACAGAATGGAATGTTTTCATTTTACCTCATACTAACACAGTAAGTAAAGAATCCTGAAGAGGTATGTTCAGAAAAACTGGTGTGTTTAGAAAAACTGTACTCACAGAACAAATGAGTCCACATAGGTTAGCTATTCATAAAGTAGGCTCATTAGTTTGGTTTCAAACTTTTATCCAGAATTACAGAATTTCAAGTAATCAGAAGTAGCCAGCTAAAGGAAGCTCACCATGATTTGTGTTTGCACCCTTTCTGGGTGGTGTTTGTTGGCCAATCACATTGTTTTCTATTCTATGGACTTCTTCTATTTACTTGGGGTCTCCTAATCTTATGACTTGAAACTCACATAGGATTCAAAGAGAATTTTTTTTTAAAGATTTATAAAGAGAAATAAAGAACTAAAGGACAAGGAAATACATTGTCAGTGAACTAGAACTAAATTAGGTATTGCTCTAGAGTGAATATTCAATAGAAGTGCTTTTCTAGCATTGCCTTCTCTTCCTATTTTCTGCTGGAGGTTTATAAAATAAGTAACTAGCTTAACCTGTCAAGTGGAAGTACCCTACAGAAATCAGAGAGGACTCTTCTGAGACTTTGCAGAGATCTGATTGGCAGGAAGGCATATTTGTGGGGCTTATCTTGATTGATTATTGATAGAAGACAAAAAGTAGGCTCAGTCTGCTCCTGGTAGTAACATCCCTAGGTGGCATAAGAAAACTAGCTAAGTACTGGCCTAGGATGAAGTCAGTAAGTAGTCCATGTTCCATCACAGTTTCTACTTCAAGGAGAAAGATGTCTTCTTGAATTTCTGCTTTGACTTCCTTCAAGAATGGAATGTAACCTGGAAGCTTATTTTAACACTTTCCTCCCTACTTTTATTTAGTTCAAATGTTTTTTTTTTTCTTCTTCTTCAGAAAAAAACAGAACGGCTCTAGGAGAGATACCAATGCCATTTAACAGAAGAAGTGTACATTTTAGGGAAAATGAAAGACAGGCATATTTTCCTAAATAATCATTAGAAAGGAAAGAGAAGAAGGTGGGTGAGAATACGTGTTGAGCCCCTTCGCAGCTCACTCAAATTCTTAACAATGCTGGTGACCTCTACTGTGCTTTGAAAATGAAATATTCACCAAAGGTGCATGTGTTGAGAGATATAGTCTGGAATGTTGACATTTGGCAATCAATTACAGCAGGATGGCTCTGAAGTAATCAATGGATTGATCTATTGATACTTTCATAGTGTAATAAAACATCAGGAAGTGGCAGGAACCAGCAATTTATCATTGCAGACTGTCTTTATGCACTGTATCTTCTTCCCAGCCTTTTCTTCTGACTGTCTCTCTGTTTCCTGCTGAATCAGGATTAGCACCTTGAAGTAGTCTTCTCCCAAGTATAATGTTGAAACTTATCTTGGAATCCAAGCTACAGGGACAAAAGACCATGAACGGAAACCTCTGAAACCATGAGCCTGAATTCCTTTATCCTTCTTCAACTTGTTTCTCAAAGATATTTATCTGGAAGACAGAAAACTGACTCACATCATCTCTCACAAAGACCCTGCATTCTTGTCATAGAGACCTGAGCCTTGGTCAGTAAAACTATGAGCCTAAGGCTGGAAATTTTAAGTACCCAGTATGCTGGCAAGGTAATAAGTCCTATACCACCAGGAAATCACTTCAATAGGTCATGAAGTCAAAGTAGGAAGGGTTTCAGAAATGATGTTCTTGCCCCCACTTCATGTTTCCGATGGGCAGCTGCTTTCTAGGCAGCCGCTGTGTTTAGAAGACAGCAATAGAGAATGGCTGTTAATGTGACCATGCGGGTCTGGCTCGGCTGCCGCTTATTCATGTAACTGTTCTCAATCAGGCTCACAACTGTGATCCCCGGTGCATGTGTGATCATAAGGGGACTCCGGGAAAATTGGATGGAACGGAAAAAAGGTTTTTCTTTTACATTCAATTTGCTTTGGTTATAGAGACCCAATCATTGTATCTTTCATGATGTGTTAAAAGGAATTGCGGTCCAAGGGCTATTGTGGCAGATGTCATACAGTATTCATAAGGCACCGTATTGGGAGATTCAGAGACCGAGAAGTCCCACCACTCTCCTTGATCTCCTGTCTCATCCCATCCATGTCAAGAGTCCTTGTTCTTGGGTCTCTTCCTCATGGGAAAACACAAAGGGCAATGCATAACCCGTTATCCACATAATAAGTTTTACTCTCGGTTTTTGTCTGTGAAAATGAATAGCTATCTTTGGAGCCAATTTTCGAAGTCATAGGTTCTGGGCCTTGTTGTTACTTACTATCTGAAGTTAGGCAAGTCATTTAACCTCTCTGAGCTCCAGTTATCACATCTATGGAATTGAAATTATAATAGCTCTCTTGCAGGGTGTTATGGGTCAAACGTAGTACTGCAAGTGAGCAGGTTTTGCACTCTGCAAAGTAAAATGTATTAGCGATCACAGTTGCTCTTATACGGTGCACCAGGCATGTAAAAGAGAATTTATTTTTTCGGACAGGGTATCTCTGTAGCCTTGGAGTCTGTCCTGGAACTCACTTTGAAAACCAGGCTGGCCTCAAACTCACAGAGATCCGCCTGCCTCTGCCTCCTGAGTGCTGGGATTAAAGGCGTGGGCCACCACCGCTTGGACAGAAATTATTTTTATTGCTTCCTTTAAGTCAGGACAAACAGAGTTTGCCATGAAAGACATTTCTCGTACTTGGGTTTCAAAAGGATAGGCAAACAATTACTTCAGGATTTAACTAGCTCTATTTTATTCTTTAAAGAATAAACACAGTAAACACAGACACATACACACACTCACGTGCATGCATGTGTATATACATGGAAAACAGTATTATTCACTTCATAATGTCCAATGTGATTAATATATTTTGGATAGAGGAATATTAAAATCAAAAACTTCCAATTTCCACTCATGTTTTGTCTAGTCTAAGTGTAAGACTAAAACTTGAGGTCAGTGTTAGGCATCTTACATGAATCCTTTGAATTTTTATTTTTCCATAAGGAAAAATAATAATTGAATATTTATGCATGCTATGCTTACACCTCCAAAATGGTCATCCTTATTTTAAGGACAAACTTTGACCAAAGAGAGCCTCTTTCTTTTCAGTGAAGGATTCTGTTACATCCAGTTCTGTTACTGGAAGGTTGAATCATATAATGAATCCATGATTTAAAAGAAAGGTTGAAAGAGATGAAGTGGAAAAGAGGGGAGGATGGAAGAGAGATGAAGCAATTGAGGGAGAATTTATGTGTAACCTATACTGTAAAGTGAACCCCAGTTCTTTACAGGCTGGGAATATTAAGCCCGGAAAGGAAAGGAGAAGATAGGCAGAGGAGATTGAATGGAGTCATTCGGGATAAAGATTTGAGTATAAGAAATTGAAAGTGGGAACTAAGTTGCTGTCGTGAATGTGTCATATTTAGGGCCAAGAATCACCTATAGAGAGTATATGAGATGCAGAAGCATATGGCTTGTATATATTTTAAACTATGATTATATTTGTGTAAATGCAAAGATGTTATGTTGTGCAATTGTTGATATTTTAAATGTCCCAGGGAAAACTACCCAGGGATATCAGCAGAAACACCTTACAATAGAGAATGCTGCTTAGCTTTCCTAGTTGTTTATAATTAGTCAAATTTAGTGACTAGTCACCATGCCTAAATTTTCTAGAAGTTTACGTTCTTAGATTCTCTGATAACTTACTAAAGTGGTCTCAAATTATAAACCAATAAAATAAATGACTTACCAAAACTAACAGTTAATAAAATTATACTCTATTCTCTGTTTTAAAATGTGTTCCATTATACATCAGTAGAACATTTGCTTTGTATACATTCATTAGACAAAATTAATCATTCTTTCTGCAAAATCTAGCATCTTGATATATTGCATTAAATGTTGGATTTATTAGGCTATTAATGCAAATTCTTTTAAATTTCTTCTTAATATGTACAAAATACTGTCCATCTAATTCTTTGAAATCATTTCATTAACTATTAATGGTATCTTATTGAGTAGAGACTAGGCCTAAATCCAAAGACAACAGCATCGATGAAACAAATTTCCATCAAAAAGTACTATATAATAATAAAGAAGTTGTTTCTCTTTATTTTCTAACTCATTTGAAAGTGCAGTCATGCTGTAATTGAATCAACAAAATTATTTTTAATTTCTAAAACAGATCGTCTGATACAAAAAATATTCAATTTATTTTTCTCACCAAATGAAAGTAGCAATTTAACTTAATTAAAATACGTGAAAATTTGTTTATCTACTACTAGAGACCAGAGGCAAACATGAAAAATAATAACTATGCCATTTGAAAACTATATTTTTGCTAATGAAGAATTGATATCACAATACTTGTACTGCTTGGACAATATTTGGGAAGATTGTAAGTAAGCCAAGAATAAACTGGTAATTATTTCTTAAACACTGTGTACTTCACATTTATTTCCAGAAAACAATGACTATCTTTTAGACTAAATATTCAATATCCTGAAAACAAGGAACAGATTAACAGCTAGAAGAAAACTGCATTTCATGTTAGAACCCTTTCTGAGCTGTCTCCCACTAGAAAGAAAGTAAATTATAGAAAAAACTGTGTGATAAAATAAGAATATTGACCTTCTAACGACTTTGAGGAAGAATTCCAGAAGACAAACTTCACCTTGACTATGATTTAAGCTTTCTTTTGGAACTGTGCCTTCATTTTACTGGCATATAAAAGCTCACATCATCATTTCTAAATAGAGTTTCCACCGTAATGGGTTATTAATATTGCCAGTGCTGTTGACTGAGAATCTGAATGGGCGTGAGTGCACTGTAAATTTAACACTAAGTAGTAACTGACTGTCACCGAAAGCCGTTGCATGTGAAGGAAGTCCTCCTCCATGTTCTGAGACACTAGTGACTTTATTGGCATCTTCTTTTTGGTCTTTCCCACCAAAAGGCTTTTAAATTTATATGATAAGAAGGAAATGAACTGATCATTGCAACAAATCTGGGCTCAAATTAATAATGTGGGAAGCACAGATTGTATTAAGCACAAAACACTATAAATTCCACTTTAGTGTGTTATATATTTTAGAAATTATAACAATTTCATAAAAAAGACAATTTTATAAACTGTAAAAATTGAAGTTCTGAGTATGAAATTATGTAAAATTCAAGATGTGAGCATAAAATTAATACTAATATCATATTCTAGATTGTCTCTGGCATTGGCTACGTAGGATTTTACTAAGTACATTGTTAGTTTCTTTAAGGCAATGTAGAATTTTGAAAGATTTTCTACTCTTTGTGATCAGAGCCTGTGTTGTACAAGAAGTGAAGCTCATACATGTATTGTTCAGATATTAATAAAATAATTGCTTAATGGCTATTGCATGAAATATAATAAAAAATCCCAGTGGTGGGATTTGTACCAGCAGCAATTTTTAATTGGGATATTGTAGAGAGAATGTTTGGGGAGGAATAAGGTTAGTCCATCTGCCTGATGTTGTGTTCCCTGCTCTCTTAGGTATTTGGGGCTTAACTGTTTCTTCTCTGATGGAAATCTTCCTCACTTTTATCCCTTTTCTTTAAGGTTCCTTTCTTCCAAGAAGTGATTACAGCATCCTCTCCTTATTTCCTACCATGTTCCTACTGCCATCAGATTCAAGATACTTAATATCCATCACTTGCTTTTAGACTCTCATGAAGGTTCTCTACACATGAACATTGGGAGTAATGATGTTCTCGGTAAATTCTAGGAAATTTAGACATTTAACAGAGTGTTGGGAAGCGTTACATGCAGGAAGGCCCCAAGGTTGAATTACCCTCCACTAGGTGAGTGGATAAGTAAAATCTATGGCTCTTGTGCTTCTTGGCTTTCTAAATTCTCCACTTCCCAGTGTAAGTTTCTGAGCTCGTCTCAAATATATCTGATAATTATTTACATTTATTGCCAGCCTTGGCCTTTCTCCTTCATCATGAGATAATTTTCCTTGGGCAATTGTTCACATGTGCTTTGGCCATTTCAAGACCTCTTCCTGGTGGAACTTTTTCTGCTGTTTCTGTTTCTACTTCGGGAATGTTGCTGGCCCATTGTGCGTCCCACACATCAGTTTGCCTCCCTTTGCTATTTTGGGTCTAACTCTCACTTATCCCATGTTTCATGTTCTTTATCATGACCCTAAGTCAGCCACTTAGGGTGTGGGTACCAACGGAGATGAATTAGAAAAACAAATTTTGTCCAATAGTAACTTTAAAATAGTCCACAGTGCTTTTCACCACTACCTCATTGCTACTGAAAGACTATCACACCAGACACACCAAGCATACAAAACTGTATCCTAGAATTTTGCTTTCTTATCTAATTTATCTTTGTATTTATTTCCTGAAGATATTCAGGACACTGACTAACAAACTTAAATTTCAAAACTCCTCTTTTTATCTAGTTTAAATCTCTGGTTTTAGTATTTGAGATCTTGGCATAAGACAGAAATTTGTTCTCATGATGATAACTTCTTCTTGCATTAAAAAAGTCTGCATCTAACACCAAATGTGAAATTTTTGTTATGAACCTGTTTATGAAATTCTGTTCATATTCTTTTCCTTTTTTTATTCCCCAAGAATGTTTTCAAAGTTTAATACCAGCCTGATAAAATTTCACAATTTGTCTTTAGCAACAAAATGTACTGTTGATGTATGGCATTGTATCTTCGTTCCCTGAGTGTGATTTAGATATCACGTTGGTTTTAACCAAACTCAGCCAGATGAAGATCTTTAAAAATTATGGTGTATACTTTTGGTGTCCTTGAACAATTGACTCTCTAAAAGGATTTATCATTCCTAATTAATGCATTGTTTCAATTATAAATTCCCTACTTCTATATGAGATAAAATAGACTATAAACACACCTACATAATTTGCCTACAACTTTAAAATGCATGCTTAGTTTGTTGTGTCTTAAAATTTTGTTCTATTAATAAGTAATGTAATTATATCATAATAAGAATTATTTTAGTTAATATGATAAACATTTTATTCTGTCATTCTTTTCTTATGTTCTAATTAACAATTCTAGTTTCTATGAAAAAGAAAAAAAATATTATTTCAAACAGAAACAAAGCAGAAATTAACAACCCCTTTGTGATATCTGATTTACGTAGATTAACAATGAAAGCAGTTTGATATAATTCACCAAACTGCATGACACTTGGGCCTATTAGGCCTGTGTAGATGAGCGTTTCTATGATTGGTGGGTACTATTATAGAACCTGTCCCTAACTAGACAGGAAAAAAGTTGATGACAGGACAAATTTATTCTGACAATGAAAGCCCTATTTTAAAGCCCATGTACCAATTATGGTGGCCCACTATTATCCTCAGAGCATATGATGGATAAAATAATAGGTTTTAATATTTAGATTTATCATTTAAAATATGTGTTCTTAGAAATACACTATGACTTCTCAGATGTGCATTCTAGACATTGCAATGCTGTATAGATATCATAATTCATTTCTGTATCATTCTCATATAAAATTAATAGTAACTATGAAAGAATTTTATATTAAATGAACATTATTAACCCTATGCAATTGTGTACAACACTGACTGTCCTAATAATTTTATAGTATCATATTAAAGCTCCATAAGAACCCTACAAATGAACTGATGTTAACTCTCTGAAATGACATCATAGAATTTTCTACTGCACTTTTCTAAACGATATAATCTTCCAGTAAAATTTTTTCAACACTATTTATATTTATAAGATAGTTTCATACCAGAATTGTAGAATTTGACACATTGAAAAGAAACCAAAAGAAAACAGTTCTGCTCTCTGAAAGAAGGTGGGCAAATGATTCATCTTGATAGAATGCAGTTTTCCTGGTCTCTGTCAGCGCATAGGAAACATTTGTCTTTGGGAATGAAGCAGGGCAGGAAGTCCCAGGGGAGGGAGTGGGAACTTGGATTGGTAAGTATAATGAAAAAAAAAAAAGATAGTCTGTTTTTTTTTGTAAAGAAAATTTAAAAAGGAAAAAAGATAAAAAAAACACACACAAGTGCATAACTACTGAACTGAAGAATTGACATTCTATAAAGATAACAGGTTATCTATAACTATTTACCTCAATACAAAAGCAAACATACTTTCAATTGTATTGGCCGTATTTAAATTCTAACTTGCCACATGTACTAGTGGTTGCCACACATACAGCATAGAGTGCACCTTCACCATAAAATCATGAATCCTTATTGAACAGTGATGTTGTAGAGGTCTTTGCTTAGAGTAATGAAACATATGAATAACTGCAATATCCACCATTTTAATATCTTTAACTTGAAAGCGTTCTCACAAGTTCATGTTTTAATACCTGTTGCTGCTGTGCATAGTTTGGGAAAACTTTGGGATTTATTTTCTAGCTATATAGATAGGACACAAAAGGCAGGCTGTTGAAAGATAGATATGATCTTACTGCTCTTTTGACTCCGTAATTTACCAAGATATTAACAGCTTCTCTCACACAGTCCTTCTGCCATAAAATCATCAATTCACACTTTACTCACTATGATCGGTTGCAGCTCTTGAAACCATGGTCCGAACTTGTGTGGGAGCTTGATCCATTCAACCAAAGACTTTTGGAGTGATTTGCTATGGGTGTATTTTTTTTATGGAAATGCGATCAGATAAAATGGAGGAATAATTTTCCTTAGTTATGATAAAAGATAAATTAGATATAAAGATTTAGACTCACAAAGACAGGATAGTTGATAGAGCATTTTCTTTATTTTTACCAAATACCATTATACTAAGTATTACAACTATAATTCTTGCTTAATAAGTGTTTTGTTATATGTAGTTTTACAATGTTAAACTTAAAAACTTTTTTAATTAGACAGAAAAGGGGAAGTGATGTGGGATGTCCTCTGCATGCTGTAAATATGTGCTATTTTTGTTGGTTGATAAATAAAGCTGCTTTGGCTTATGGCAAGGCAAAATACTGCTAGGTAAGAAATCCAAGCAGAGATACAGATGAAGAAGGGCGTGGTTAAGAGAGATGCCAGCAGCCGCTGGAGAAGCAAGGTGTGAGATAATAAGTCATTATCCACATGGTAAAATATAAACTAATAGAAATGGATTGACTTAAATGTAAGAGCTGGCCAGTAATAAGCCTGAGCCAATTATAAATAATATTAAGCCTCTAAATTATTATTATGTAAGTGATTGTGGTGGCCAGCAGGCAGGAGAGAAACTAGTCCATGGAACCAGGCAGGATATAGAAGAGCATCCAGCTACACAAAGTGAGTTCTTCCTCTCTTAATTTGTGTCTGCAACACCAAAGTAATTGTTTTAATATTCTATAATCATATCATTTCTAATATAATATCGGTATATGTGTTTGTGTGAAATATAATAAGCTTTTCCTTATGTTCTCATTATGTGCTAATCATTTAATTCTTTAAAATGTATTTTCATTTTATTTATATTTTTGGAAGGGTCTTTCTCTCTCTTGTGTGTGCATGTGTGTGTGTGTGTGTGCATGAAATGTAGTTACCTATGGAGGACCAAAGAGGTCATCAGATCCCATGGTGATCATATTGCAGACAGTTTGGGGTGCTAGAAGTGAGTGATTAGAATTAAGCTAGGAATCCTTTATTAAGATCAAACACCCATACCTTCTGAGCCATCTCTCATAGTCCATAAATATTATTTAAAAGTCTAGAAGAGCTAGTTCCAGGACAGGAACCAAAAAAAAAAAAAAAAAAAAAAAAAAAAAAAAAAAAAAAAAAAAAAAAAAAAAAAAACCCTATC
>NW_026067948.1:7107285-7177284 GCF_014885135.2 Alexandromys fortis | reverse complement strand
ATGTTTTATGCTCATTTGGTGTCATAAAATACCTAAATTGTCTTTAACTTTATATAAGTTTGAAATGCAATTACTCAGCTTTATATTTATTTTTTCTTTTTATTCATTCTTCTCTCATGCAATACATCTCAATCACATCCTACCATCCTCAACTCTTCCTAGTCCTCCTTCAAACTTCTCTCTCCCCCAGATCCACTGCCCCTCCTTTTCACATTAGAATAAGGAGAGACTTCCCAAAAGTATCAACTGAACACAGCATAAGAAAATGCAATAAAGCTAAGTCTGTGAAGGCTAGACAAGGCAACCCAGTAGAAGGAAAAGGGTTCCAAGAGTAAGCAAAAGAGTCTAAGAAACTTCCATTGTTAGGAGTCCAACAAAAACTCCAAGCTAAACAGTCAGAGCATGTATGCAAAGGGCCTAGTATAGATCCATACAGGTTCTGTGGTTGCTGCTTCAGTCACTGTGAGCCCGTAAGTGCCCGACTTAGTTGACTTAGTGGGCAGTGGTATTGTGGTATCCTTGACACCTCTAGATGCTACAGTCTTTCCTCCTGTCTTTCTTGGGGTTCCCTGAGTTTCACCTAATGTTTCATTGTTTAGTCATTGTCTGGCCACTCGCATGCACTCTCACCCACCATTGCCTCAGCACATCTTGGAAGCAGGACAGTTGTGGGTTGAAGGTTTTGTGGGTGGGTTGCTGTCGCATTACTAGGAGTCTTTGTTAGGGTCACCCTCATTGGTTCCTGGAAGTTTTGATGGCACCACCACCTGGTCTTACAAACCACCACTTGATCCCTCCTCTTCCCATCCACAACTGTTCCTAGTACACCCACTAAGAATTAATAATTTTCTAACACAACACTTGAAAAGAATTGAATGCATCTTGGCTAAATTTGTGTTAGCCTTAATTGGAAAAGGTCTGGACATATACCACAAAATATAAGTTATAAAGTTCATTATTTAATGAATTATTGGAGCACAGTAAATTTAAACAACTCAATATTAGAAATGTGCACACATTTCCTATTACAGGCTGAGAATTTGTCAATAAGATTTTACTAAGAAATTATGGTACATAGACACTTAAGAAATTTGACCAATATGTAAAGTTCACTTAACTCTACTGTTTAAAAAAAAAGCTGGAGAAGTAGTATTAAGATCAATCTAATTTTAGACCAAAGATAGCCACTTTATAATCAAGGACATAGTCACCATATATTCTCCCATACTTTGATTTATATCTGTTTGTTTAAGTTGTCAGAGTTTTAATCGAATATTGCTTATAATTTAATTGTCTTTATTATTTGAAAGTATATCTACATGCCCAGATACAGAAATAGTATTATACATAATAATATAATATTTAACAGAATTAGTGTTGCTTTTGTAATTACATGTATTTCATACTTGGTATAAAGGGTGGTTGTGTACTTGACAGAGTTCCTGTGTAGATCAGAGGACAATCTGCACAAGTCATTTTTATCCTCTTAATATATGGTTCACAATTAATAAACTCAATTAAGGAGGCTTTGCGGTAAGTGCATTCTCTCCTGAGCCATCTTGCTTGTGAGAGAAATTAGAATCATTTTTGAAGATAATATTTGATTATTTTTATGGCAAAAGATGAAACTTAACTGTCAGACTCTCACTATTTTCTTCCAGAGAGTCCCAAAAAGACAACAAAACAGTTCCACAGCTCTCTAATTCAGTGACCCCTACAAACCAATCTGGGCAAGCCTGGAAAATAGTACAGAGGAATTCTGGAGAGATTTGTGTCTTAGGCATGCTAAGTAAATGCTTGCTGAGCAACAGAAACTGATTAGTTTGTAGAGACACAAGTGAGTGAAGTTCTCTGCAAATTCTCAGGTGAATTTTTCAAGAACATCTTAATAAGAGCGGTGAATTCTGCCTCATAAGTACGAAATTCAGCTCTCATTGGAGGTTTGGTTGAACAAATATAAAAGAAGAATGTTCTAAATGCCTGGGCATGACAAGATTGAGTTTGTTTCCTGGGTAACAGATGATTACTCAGAATCAGGTGGTTTTAAGCCATCTTGAATGTCATTGTACTCAAGAAGTGAAAATAGCCATGAGGAATTCAGGCAGCCAGTTCTGTAGAGCCTGAATTTTAGAACACAGGAGCTGAAAAATCCAGGGAGCCAGGAATTGCCAACATTCCTTGAAGGTTTTTAACAGCACCCTACAACTGTAGTCCAGGAAATATAAAACCTAAAACCCAATCGTTTCCCCTTCTCTACATACATTCATGATTCGTGGTCCTATCTGTAAAGGAAACAGAAATAACAGAAAATAAAACTTATTTTCTTATTTATACAAGGTATCTGAGTCACAACTAGCCCCTGGTACTGGTAGAAGGTTTCTAGACAAGGATGTTTTTAGTTCTTGGAAGATGCTAAGTCGGAAATAGTTTCTATGTGGTGTCAGATCACAAGAAAGGGGGCAACCTAAGCTTGTCAAGATGTGGGCTTTGCAAAGTAAGGTGTTTCTTCTTCGTGTTAGATCTGCACATACAGACCTTTCAACAAATTTGCTACTTGTATAAACAAAATTATTTTCTAAGATGGTTGTCTCAAAAATGACTGTCATTGGTCCAAATGGGAAGTGCATGAAAGAAAATAGACAGCTATGAGCAATTCAGCATTGTTACAATAGGGAAGGAGATACAGGGAAAACATGAAGGCTGGTAGCATGTGCATGATCCCAGACCCTGAAAGCCCACTCAAACAATTTCTGTCCACTTTCTCCAAATTCAAAGTCATTTTCTTTAATAGAAAAGAATGACAAGGATGTTGCAGAAGTCTGTGTTCTTGCTGCCATCTCTACATAGTAACATTGCATGGCTTTACTTAGAAGTAGGCACATTTCTTCATTATTTGAGCTCTGCTTGTCTTGCAAAGATGCGCTTGTTTCATCTCCCCTCCTGTTCATTTCATTAAGCATTTTGCTCCATAAATATTTTTTCTTCTTACAGTTTCTTGTAAAATTTTTTTACTGTTGAGTATGCCATTTCTTTATATGTATTTACTTTTATTCTTTGTATAAAGCTCTTATAAAACCTTAACTGACCAGAAACGTGCATGTAACTGTTTCTGGATGTCCACACTCATTTGGTAGTTCTACATAATTCTGAACATTATTTTCAGAATTTCCATTCCTTATCATTCTACCAGTTTTCAAAAATTTCCATCATAGGATTGCTGCTATCAGATAACTAATATTTTATATATTTTCTTTTGACAGTTTGGTAAATTGCAGAGTACATGTAATGCCATGAGATAAATTTTTGATGTTAAGAGAGTATAATTTAGATGAATAATCACTGTTCAAATTTCCAGCCAACTGTACTTTAACAAGCTTTTCTTTTCACATTAACTGAACCTATTTTCTTCTTCTAGAATATGACTACCATAAATGCGTTCAAAGTTCTACTATACCAATTTTCCTAACCAATTTCATTAATTCCCAATTCCCAATCTATGGAACATATTGTGTGTGTGTGTGTGTGTGTGTGTGCATGTATTATATACTTTTGAAATTCCTAGATACTACAACTTTGTGATAGATGTTGACCTTGCTGTTGTGTGGTACTGAATTGTACATGCCGGGAGATGAATGAGCACAACACTGCTCTTTTCCACATTAACATCTTCCAATTAGAAAACAATGTGCCTGGAAGACTAGTTGCTTTGAAAATACATTGTGAAATATTTTATGTTTTGATAGCTGAAATTAAAAGACAAATGAACAAGACTAATCCACCATCTAGTATAGAATGTAGGAGCATTTTTCAAGCTGTTTCGCTTGTGGGTTTATACACATTTTTCAGAAGCCACCATATTAACAAAAAGATAGTGAAATAATAAAAAGTGAAATATAATAATATTGATAAGATGGAGTATTTAGCTAGTCCAAGTTATGAAAAATAAGACCCTGGGTTCAACTCCAGTGAAAAACAAAACAGAACAGAATGAATCAAATGAAACTAGAGCAATCCCAAAACCTCCAACAACAAAACCTTTGGGACAAATAATCTGAAATTAAATCAATGGATTCTGCACAATATTTGTGCCTCCTCTATGGTGTGTAACCGATTATCCGTAGGTTTTTTTTTATACTTACATAAGATGATGCTTTATTTTCACTCTAAGACATGCATGCAAAAGGAAAAGATTTTAGGAAATTAATTTTTACATAGGAAATCACTTCCCTCTCTTCTGCTGGTAAACTGTTTCATATCCATGTGTGATGCAGCTGGTGTATTAGAGAAAAATACTGGTTTGGTTTTGATTTTCAGTTGCTAGTATTCAAAGTCTGATGTATGATGCTTTACTCCTTTGCTCATTTGGCTTTTTGTCCTTTGAAAGACCTGCCACACAGCTCCCAAATAAATTACACAGATGCTTATTCTTGTGACTGTCCAGCCTCAGCTTGGCTTGTTTCTTGCTAGCTTTTCTTTTTTTGTTAAGCTTTATTTATTTATTTATTAAAGATTTCTGCCTCCTCCCCTCCACCGCCTCCCATATCCCTCCCCCTCCCCCAATCAAGTCCCCCTCCCTCATCAGCCCGAAGAGCAGTCTGGGTTCCCTGCCTTGTGGGAAGTCCAAGGACCTCCCACCTCCTTTCAGGTCTAGTAAGGTGAGCATCCAAACTGCCTAGGCTCCTACAAAGCCTCTTGCTAGCTTTTCTTAACTTGAACTATCCCACCTATTTTTGTCCTTGGGATGTTAATTTTTCTCTATGTCTGTATATCTTTTCTTTCCTTCTTACTCCGTGTCTTCCTGTGTAGCTGCGTGTCTGACTGGCTTCTGAAGTCCTTCCTCCTTCCTCTCTCATTTTCTGTTCCTTTTCCTTCATATTTATCTTATCTGCCTGCAAGCATTGTTTGTTTTTCTCTCCTGCCTTGCTATTGGCTGTTCAGCTCTTTATTAGACCACCAGGTGTTTTAGATGGGCACAGCAGCACAGTTTCACAGAACTAAGCAAATGCTACATAAACAAAAGTAACACACTTTACAATAATATTTCCAACAGAAGTCAGTAAAATTGTATATTGTGATGTTTTGGACCTGGCCTTTTGAAGAATCAAGGAATTTTGTATTTTTCTTTCTCTTAATTTGTGATGTTTGAAGAAAGGATATTTTTTATATTCGGTTCCTCATCACAATGCTAAGAAAATGATTCTGAAGAGTTAGTGTGGTCATGAACAGAAGAAGGGTGCCTAGACCATTGGCTTGAATCAAAATGGTAAATTCATACTCAGCTTCTGGGGTGGGGGACTCGCCAAGCCTGTTTACTTATTTACTTTTGAATCTAAAAGAATATGGTGGAACAGAGAAAACTGTGAGTCATAACCAAACCATTTCTGTGGTACGCAATGCTATAGCCATTTTACGTTTTAGTGAGTTATCCTGAGGACCATGAACCAATGACAAAGACATCAGACATCATCCTGAAAAAAATTGGATGATATGGCTCAAGAGATGGTTTAGCAATTAAGAGGATTTGATGTTTTTGAAGAGGACCAAACACTCATGGTTGTTCCAAATCTAACTGTAACTCTAGTTCTAGGGGATGCAACATTCTTCTGGCTCCACAGGGAGAGAGCATTAGCCATAGCACACATTCATTCATGAAGTCCGGCACTCATATGTGTAAAATAAAATAAATAGTCCTTTAAAAAAAAGGAAGACTCTGGATACCCAAAAAAGCAAATTCCCTGGACAAAAACACTTTTTATTTTATCACATTAAGTAATGACTGATGCTTATTTCTTAACCCATTCTAAGTTGATGGTCTGTTTGTCCTCATCACGATTAGTTAAAGAGCAAAGTTTCTAAAAGGGGTTTTTATTCTCTTGTAATAAATACAGTAGCCACTTATCAATGTTGTCATTATCATTTCCAGTATTTTGTTTTATACTTGGTTTAAATCCAAAATGTATACAATCAGATATCAATAACTGTGGATGAGTGCAAATGTTTTAAGGTACTAGATTAATGTTATAATCCATTTAAAATCAACCAGATAATACGATATTTACTGTTGTCTGTTGGTAATCATCAAATCTAGCAAAATCTAGACTTGATGGATATTCACACTGTGTAAAGTAAATCCAATTATTCCTTTCTTCTAGTCTGTATTTTTTATAATTTGTTACATTTTAACACATCAAATAACAAGACACACAATAAAATTTAATATATAATTCAGCATTTAAATTTTTTCATGTCCATTAATAAAACATTATGTTTGTGCTTACTGCATGCTATTTTTCTTATCTTGATATTAGACTATTGAGCTATATAAATATTTTGTGCACTTATTATGCTACAGATATTAAAAACATGTCTGTATAAACACATTTGCTATAGATTTCTAAAATCTGAGGTCATTATGTATATTAGTGAATGGTCACTCATAGTTTAAATATATAAAGTAAGGTTCATAACTATTATAGAACAGAAGGACCTGTTTGGTAGTCAAGTCTTCATACCCAGGATTTTTCAACAATCAAAACACGCTTTCTCAATAATGAATTTGTGCCCGTGGACATGACCCAGTGAGCAAAATACTTGTATGAGAATGAAGATTTGAGTTTGGAGCCCTAACCACTGCATAAAATCCAGAAGTGGTGACGCGTTCTGTAACCTCAGTGACGCCAGTCTAAGTCTAAATGGTGTCTCCGTTGGCAATAGAGACCCTGTCTAAACATTTCCTGGTAAATGACGGTGGGAGGTGCTTAAAGTCAGTCTCTGGCTTCCACATGCTCAGGAACAGAAAAAAATCCTAACTCCATACATAAGCATGAATAATAAAGCAATAGAAACTATTTCCAATATAATCAAAACACTCAACAGCTTTAGAACAATGCACTAATTGAAACTCTGGTGATGTAACCTGTCTGTGAGGGCAGAATTAGGGAAAAGCTACACCTGTTTCTTTGAGGGATTTCTACCATTTCTTACTTGTCATTTTAAGTCACTGCTTAAATCCTATAAATGTAGGATTAACTCTTAAATATATTATTTATTTTTATGTTTGTGTTCCTTTGCCTACATGCATACGTATTTACAGTGTGCGTGCATGCGTGTGTGTGTGTGTGTGTGTGTGTGTGTGTGTGTGCCTGTTGCCTATAGAAGCCAGAAGAAGTTGCCCTGGAGTTGCAGTTACATTCATGTGTGAGACCTATGTTGTCTCTGGGAACCCAACCTGAGTCTTCTTCAAGAGCAGTGAGTGCTTGAATTATGGAACCATCCTTTAATTGTTTTCTGATATGTTTCCCAATGTGTTGATCTCCCAGCTCAATAAAACAAAACGAAACATAACAAAACTGTGAAATGTAGTGAACTGCTCTTTCTTTTTAAACAAAATAATCAAAACAAGTTGCTACCAGAATAAGTTCTACTTTTGTTGTAGCTCCTTTGAAGATAAAATACTGTTTTAATACAGCTAGAAAGTTCCAGGACAGTCAAGTCTCTTGGACAGAGAAACTCTGTCTCAGAAACAAACAAACAAACAAACAAACAAAAAAAGACAAAAACTAGATGTTGAGAATGCTTCACAAATAGACTTAGCATCTCAGGTCTCCAAATCTCAAATCCTGTCGTGTTCTGCATCCCCATTGATGAGAGCTGTATACTAACTTTCCACTTAATATTTATATTTAAGCCGGGTGGTGGTGGCACACGCCTTTAATCCCAGCACTCAGGAGGCAGAGGCAGGCGGATCTCTGTGAGTTCGAGACCAGCCTGGTCTACAGAGCTAGTTCCAGGACAGGCTCCAAAGCCACAGAGAAACCCTGTCTCGAAAAAAAAATATATTTAAGAACGATCATATTGATCCAACACCTTGGACAAATGACGTTCTCAAAGCATATTTATAGTTTGTATAGCCTATATATATATATATATATATATATATATATATATGATTTCTGTTGAAACTTCATGGAGTTCAATCATCTAAATTAGACCCAAGAATAAGAAACAGCAGGGGAGACAACACTATGCTAATGTTCATCTTACCTTTTTTATGCCTCAGTCCATGGACTTATTTGCCTAATTGTTCCCAAGATGCCATGGCTTGAAATTCACTTTCTACTAATCATTGTTTATTAGGGATCAGGAAGTGCTGACCTTTAACGCTCTCAGAAGACCCTTTTCTTATTACTAAAACATAGCCATTTCCCTGGTCCTCCACAGAGTAGGCTAAATTCACCAGATTCCCTAGTGGAAATGTGAGATAAGTAAACAAAACAATAAAAACCTAGGACTCAAAAAAAAAAAAAAAAACCCACAATGACCTAGGACTCCAAAAATCAAGAATGTCTGCTATTGTATGACATGAATTGCTAACAGAGTTGAGCTTTTTAAGTATAGGCAGTATTTTTCTTTATAATTCTATATGTTTATCATGTTGATACAGGAAACTTTTAAAACTAGGAACAACATACAATTAGTAATCTCAAATATAGCAATATATACTAAAAAATTGCAAGTAATGTTTTTTATGGTTAAGGTATATTAAATAAGATAAGGGATACTTCACACAATTATTGTGATATTACAGCAATTAATCTGATAACCAACACCATCTATAATGTCATAAGTGACAAACCAGATAGTATTTCCTGTGCTATGGTTGCATAGGAAAAGGGTGACTGTTGTCCTCAGAGTGGCATTACCAGTGAAATGATAGAGATTTTATGGGTCCTTAGAACAGGGTGCAATTAAAAACCTAAAAATCCTTTGATTCTGAAATTTTTCATTCTATGTAGTTGGACTACAAAACTACAGATAAAAGGAAATGTCTGTGCTGATCATTGTACCAAAATAAAATACGGTGTCCAAATACCACTGTGTACTAATGGTTTTGATTGATGATCAGTTATTAGGTATATAAATATGTTTGTGTAGACACTTACAATTCATATATTCATAAAGATGCCTATATGGATACACAGCTCATTAAAGGTTTCAAAAGTTATGTACATTGCTGATACATAACTTGATATTACATCTCTTTGCTTTTAGTAAAGCCTGTGAGTATATACTGCAGGGTGACGTACAGTTTTCTTACCCTTAAAAAGTCACAACAGATTTTTGATAGAGGTTAATCATGTTTATAGTTTGCTGCCATAGTTTGATAACTGTCGATCTGATAAAATACTGACAAATATTAAGTTACGGGAGAAAAAGTTGATTTTCCAGGTTAGAGTCTATTCTTGTGAGATGTCAAGACAGAAAGAATTAGAAACAACTGTTAATTCATATCCATAGTCCCCGTAGCTGTGAAAAATAAACTCATGTTCAGTGCGCTATTCACCATAATGAAGTCTGAGCTTCTGTGTAGGGAATGTTGTCGCTCACAGTGGGATGGGCCTTCCTGTATCAGCTAAAGTTAGTAATTCAGACAGTTCATTACAGACATGCAAACAGGCCAAGCTAATCCAGGTATTTCTTCATTCAAATTTTTTTCTCAGATAATTCTTAAATGACTATGGTATGAAAATGTTAAATGTACCATTCCAGAAAGAAGGTATGTTTAAGTTTTAAATGATCCTACTATTATAAAGTGTACAATTATTTATTTTTACAATTAGTTGCTTTGCTTAATGTCTCATTATGCCTAATTGATAAGTTGGTCCTGGTCATAGGCACGTGATTAGGACAAAGAGGAGCATAAACGGAAGCCTGACTTCGGATGGTTCTACTTAAAATTTCTTTTTAATTCCCTACAATTTTATTAGGAAACTATTGTATGTTAAGTCTCAGAGATGTAAATTGGTCATTATTCTCTTTTGTTT
Organism: Alexandromys fortis; assembly: GCF_014885135.2. Lineage (NCBI taxonomy): Eukaryota > Metazoa > Chordata > Mammalia > Rodentia > Cricetidae > Alexandromys > Alexandromys fortis. The sequence continues at coordinate 7,167,460 of NW_026067948.1, read as the reverse complement.
TCAATATCATCCATTAAGAATTAGTATCATGTCTCTAAAGGATAAGAAAGGACTAATTAATACATAAATTATATGTATATATGTTCATAAGTTCATATTAAGATAGAAAGTATTAATAAATTGAATAGTGCTGAATCTTAAAATAAAAATGCAAAACAACAACAACAAAAAACAAACTGATCAGATGAAGTTCCCGATGTAGAATTCTTTTTATTTTTCATTTTTTGAGATTATAACATAGTCCCAACGTTTCTCACATCCCTTTCCCTCCTCCAAACCCTCCCGTACACCCTCCATCCTCTTTTTCAAATTCACAGCCTCTTTTTTCAGTTTCCCTTCACTGACTCTTTCCAAGGCCCTCCAGCCCAGCAACCCTGTCTCATGTTGTGAAAAACACTCACTGCATATGCATACCACAGTAGCCATGGTATGAGAAAAGACAAAACTGGACCAGGGTTCCCACTTTCCTTTGATTTCATACTGTTGTAGAATAAATTCCCATGAAGCAGAGGATCTAACATAAAGTACCAGCTTTAGAAATATGTAGCTCTGTTCACTCAGTGTGAAGTAGTCTGGCAATATTCTTCCTTCTGCTCCCATGCTGACAGGAAGACGAAGTGATGGGGTGGACTTTCTAGAGGAAATAAAGTCCACAGCTTAAATTTGACGNAGGGGTGGGAGCCAGCCAGCTGGAAGACTGACGGACTATAAACATATAAATAAAATGATATGACTTTAAATATTAATTTGATAAAGTAAAGCTAAATAAAGGACATATGATTATGTAAATCTGTTGCTTATACCAGCCCCACCTCTCCCTATGCTATAAGAATATAAGGTGTCTCCATGCACTGTGACTCTGGGGAGTCAAGAGCAACCGATGCTACAGGCTGCTGAATCTACACACTCTATTGGTTATGCCGCACACAATTTGTTTTACATTGTTTAAGTAATGTTATCATTTTCTCTCTCCATTTTCTGTTCTATGTGAACAGAATAATAAAATAGCTATCAGGACATAATGTTTATTTATGTAAAAGATGGGAATTCCAACACAGGATAAAAAAGTACAGTGACTCAGCCCTTGCTTGTGTTAGCAAGGGTAGGTTAGAAACATTCTGCAAATGTTGGTAGACTCTGGCTTTTTCCCTTAATCAATAATGCACAGAATATGTCACAGTATGCAAATGGTTTGTTAGAATAGTGTGTTTGGCTGTGCAAACTCTCACAAGGTGAAATGGAGGGTCAAACATATGGAAACTTTTTGCTCACAGAAAGCCTTTCTTCTGTTATTTTTTACATGGTTGTACTAGTGGGTATAGGGAAGAGAATGCCAGTGTTTCTGAGCTTTCCTTTAGAAGACCAAAACAGTGGCTCACAGTTTACTAAACACTAACTTCTTTGGTTCATAATGGTTTACAACGTTCATGCTATCGCTTGAGACCTGCTTCTTGTTCAGGTATTCTCATTTGTATCGCTGCATGATATACAGGAAAAAGTTTTCAGGCTCTCTACAGTGTCATCTATTTTCCCACAGTTGCTGACAGAGGTGATTCTACTTTGAAACCAAATCAGACAAGAAAAATGAAATGAATAATTTTAAATGTGCCTTGGCTTAGTTCATAGCAGTATTGTTTTGATGCCCATGTTTTAATGTTACTTGGAAGCTACATACATGAAAACATGCTTGATCATGGAGAAGTTTCGGGGAACCAGCCATTGTCCTATTCCTAATAAAGCATAATGACTGATCTTATTCTTTCTATGACTTTGTTCCTTAATCAATGTGTATTATTCTCTGATGACCTCATATCATGTGATAAAATAATAGGAGACCTGTAAAGACCAAGTTATAACTACAATGCAATGGGGAAAGGACATTGTACTACACGCCGAATTCTGAAGAAAAGATTTAAACAGACCTGCCCTTCGTACTCTGAAGGGAACACATACCCTCAGTCCCCAAAGGTACTGGGATCTACTAAGCTTGTGCAAGTGCAGCATCCGCTGCCTCACACCACAGGCAGCGTAGCCATCCCCTCCCCTGCTCTGTTATCACCTCATTCATAACTCTTTCATCACACTTGCTGGTTCCGTCCGCACCACATTTTTAACTCATTATTTCTGTCTCCCCGTAAGACATCTAGTCCTGGAGGTCAGGTCTTTTCATCGCTTGCAGAGCTGCAGTACCAGGCATGGACCCTCATTGTGAAATGAGCAAACAGTGAACAAATGACTGAGCACTGAGACGGGACAGACAGAAATGCTAACTGAGTGCAGCTTGCAAAACAGGTCTGTTCCTTTGCCTCTGTCCAAAGCAAAATCCTGGGAGGAAATATGGTGAGAACGTCAGTAATTCATCGTACTGATATCATTTTTTCACTTAGTATAAACTATTTTCTTTGTGTGTTTGCACTCTTAACATTCCCATTTTATTATTCCTGATCCAGCATAAAATCAGATCATAACAAGTCAACAGACTGAAATATCTTTTTATGCACGTCTATTGAAATGATCATGCTTAACTAACTAAACCTACGTCTTTAATACAGTGGCTGTTTTGACTTGCCCTGGGGCTAACATTTTTTGAATATGCAAATGCATTAAGGTTTTGATTTTGTGACCAGAGGAGAGCCTGTATTATCTGAAACTGAAAAGGAAAATGCAGTATATTTTCATTGTAATCAGATACATAATAAAATGAATTCTCATATGCATATGCTGCTTAAATGTATTTATCTATTTATACATAGATTTTTATGGTGGCAATGACCTTGGCATAAACTGAGGGAAAAATATTCCTAAATGTCTTGAAAATATCATGTAAGTTTGTATGAAATTTCATTTTGGGAACACTATTTTTCTTTTGTAAGATGTTTTGAACAGCAGACAGGTTTCAGGGCACATAGTTTAAAAAAACATCAGAGTTATAATGAAGCCATAATGTGCTTTTATTACTCAAGCTTTACAAGCAGTTCAGGGATAGCGGGATTGTATTATCACCGCTATTGAGAAAAGCATGCTGCACTTTCACAGGACAACAGGAACACCTGACAGCAGAGAGCTGTTAGATGTGAGGTTCCCCATCGCTCAGTTCAGCTAACAAACCACTTTTCATGGGCTCCTAATGTCTGTGTTCTATCAGAACTGTATTTTCGCTGTCCACTCTTCAGGCATATTGCAGAGAGCTCTTCATCAATTTTCAGAGTTTTTTTTTTCTCCTGAGAAACCAATAAGCTGGGACATTTTAGCAAAAACCTCTTATTTGCTTAAGCGCGTGCCCACTGTTAACACATATCTGACATTCCTTTGAGAGTTACATAATAAATCGTTTATCTTATTCGGAATTTGTCTTGAATATTACCACTATAATCTTCCCATCATTAAAAGAGTCCTTATTTTAAAAACTGATGAGGTGTTGGAAATTACTTGATTATACTGTGATTAATATCTGATAGGTGCATTTTGTTTTCTGTCTAAAGATGACTGCTAGCGAGAGCTACTTAGGGTTAAAAGTCGGTGGTTATTTTTCTGTTTAAATCTTTGCTCTTTGGTTTCTCTTAATGATGGAGTTGGGATCAGGTATTTGCGTGCTCAGAAGTTGTGAAATGTAAAATACAGTCTTTGATACTAATTGCCTTGAGAGATAACCATTATCCATGTCTTAAATTTGTATTGCTATCACTTTCCCTTTCTTTGTGAATGTTGTAGTTATAGGGTTTCCTGAGTAGACATCACTGTAAATCAGTGTTATTGGTGATATTTCAAACAAAACTTTCACAGAATCAGTAATTGTACTTTGAGTGGTTTCTTGTACAAAGGTCAAATAAAGTTGATATTAATTTACAAATTATGTTATTAAAGGAAAAATGACTAACAATTTTTGGACACCTTAATAACAATGTAATGAACTTATGTTTAATTCCAAGCTCCCTATAGTTATAAAAACTTTGCTGGACTATAAAACTAATGCCACAGGGTAATATAGAAGTTATTATCACGATGAAAATCAGAACTGCTGCTTTACATCAAGACTTTACAGAGGACGTGGCGATATTAACACTTTCAAAATTTACTACAAAATAAATGAGATCAATCATAACCCCTTACTGCTCACTGAATTGCTCTCATGTTCGGTGGATAAAAATCAAGGATGTTTCAGCAGAATAAGAAGGTGTGTGGTATGTGTGTCTGTAGAGGGGAGGAGGTCTCCTTAATTTAAGAACACATCTCTTGCAATTTTATTCCACAAGCATTTTTGCGGTGGAGGTGCCAAGCAGTCCCTGGTAATCAAATATTCTTCTGTGGGTTTTCTTCTGTCTAACTACATGGTCATGATGGTAAGCCCATACCATGTAAAGAACATGTTCAAAACAATAATCTACAGCCATAAAAACTTAGTACACCTGGGCACGCATATACTGGAAAAGGAATGATGACCCCGTAGAGTAAGTAGTGAGTGCTGAACCTGACTTTGCTTGTACAGTCTGGGCTTCAGAGCAAACAAAACACAATCAAAAATCACAGACCCCATCATTCAGAAAGATTCTCCTCAATAACAAAATACATGACCTGAACAAATTAAAAAAGGAACAGTAATTTGGCAGGGAAAATAAATTAATTGTGCATAGAAATTGCAGTGTTCTTCAGGTAGGCTAATCTATCTTGCAGTCCAGCCAATATTTCACACTAAGATGACATCCATCCATTTTCTATTCCAGCGCTGCATTCAATACAGCCAGTGCCACACTCATTCATCATCCAGTACCATGATTGTACTTCACAATTATGCTTCTTTGGGGGGCTTTGTAAGAGAAATAGTGCATTAGACACCAAAGATTTAATTAAAGAGCAAAATATATGAGCGCTCTGGCTAAAGGAATACTGTGTACCTTGAATTTTAAGGTAAATTTGATGAAGATATGTTATTAATTAACATATTTTTGGCCATAGATTGTTTCTAGTCTTCAGGTTGTTAAGATATTCTTAACAACTTAATTTTACTAGAAAGGAGTGAGGGATGGCATCAAAAATGGGAAGAATAAGAGAAATAATGAAAATCAAGATATCCTTGTGCCCTGTATAAAATAACTCATTTGAAGAGTCAAGTGCAGGGTGTCTATCTGGGGGTTCCTTTAGCTATGTTAACTTCTTTTAATGACATTCATTTGTTGTTAGTATAAGGAGGACTCTCTTAGCTTCCACTTTTAGTAGGTTCATTTCTATGCAGTACAGACACCTCTGAAAAGAAGTGTTCACTTCGCAGAAGAAGAAAGCAAAGAATAAAGAGACCTGCTCTCTTGCCTAGGGTTACAATATAAGTTAGTGGAAAAAAGCATATTAAAATTCAGGTCTCCAGAGTTCCAATGTTTTAATTAGCTTAATAATCCATGCTAACTTTCATGATTGCTAGGGTTTAGGTTTTGGTATTCTCAACGTTGTTCTCAACACCTATGAAAAATGGGTGCCCTTCATAAGGTTAATGTGAACTATGAGTTACACCAATTAGGCACAGCCTAATCTTTGTTCCTTATCCACCTCCAGGGTGCTTAGTGCAGTGTGAACACATTCCCTTATTTTACATTCAAAAGAGCTTTGCCCACTTCTTTGAAAATTTTCCTGTTACAGTATTAATGTCAAAAACAAAACAATTATTTGACTGTTTCCATATACAAAGTTAGAATGAAGTCATAAAATTCACATCGATTATAATAAAAAATTTAATGCTCAGCATCTTGTCTACAGCTGCAGCACTAATAAGAATTGGAAGAGGTATTGGTTCTCTGGCTTCTTCAAAGGATCACAACATATGATTTTTTTGTCTGTAAGTTCAATTTGTAAATAATTAATTTGATATCACTAGATTAATCAATAAATAGGTTTGACAAATACAGGTTTATCAAGTTCTTTATATATATAAAACATTTCCTTAGATCCAATTTTACTTATTTACAACTTAAATTGTAAATATATTTATATTGTAAATCCCATCTATTACTTTTTTAGTTTATTCACATAGTTATTTGATGAGTAGTGAGCCAACTAAGGGGTTTAAAATCAGGAAGGGATTTTAGGTTGTGCTATAATTAATCTTTTAGAATGATTATTGTAAGTGGATGCTAGATGGAATGAACCAAGATTTTCTCTCAAGATGCATTATATAGAAATTCTGCATTGAAGCAGTAAGTCTCTTCAATAATGTTCATAAATTTAACTTTTTTTCTAGTGGGCAGTTAGATATCGGGATACAGAATTGAAAGACACATAACAATTCTAACACACATGTCTTTGTTTCACTAGCATAAGATGATTTTGCATGAAATCCAAAATTATTTAGATTTAGCAAGTATATTCAGTTTAAACTTAGAGCTGTAATATACAACTAATCCTAAAGTAAATTTAAATTTTATAACGATTGTTAAACTAATTTGCTTAGAAGCATATAAATTTTTCTAGTCATACACCACAGGATTCACACGAGAGAATTCTTGTCAGTATTTCAACAGTTTTGGAACAATTTATCAATAGAAATATGAACAAATTTTGAATAGAAACATCATTAATGTCAAAAATTCAAAACTGGAAACATTCAGCAGCATTTAAATATGTTCTGTCTTTTAGTTAATAACTGTTCTTCATATATTTACCATGCCATATGACCTTGGATTCACTTTAAGTGTCATCCTCAATTCAAATAAGGTGACAGTGTATGATCATGTAATTAATGTGGAGATATATTCAAGGTTAGAAAAAATATTCCCTCTGTATAGGCTGAAGGTATGGTTTGTTGAGCAAGAATTCTAAAATAATCTACTTGGAAAGTAGGATGTGTTCTTTCTAGTGACAGAATTGGCCCACTGCCCATTGTCTTCTCCAATACACATTTCTCCTGCCCTTGATATAATTTCACTTAATTTAGTGAGTTACTGAAGACATTGTGATAAACAAATATTTGTTCCAAATATTAAGAAACTCAGTTGTTACTCAAAATAATGGGCTCTTGTTTTTTGTTTGTTTGTTTGTTTGTTTTGATTTTCGAGACAGGGTTTCTCTGTAGCTTTTGGTTCCTGTCCTGAAACTAGCTCTTGTAGACCAGGCTGGCCTTGAACTCACAGAGATCCACCTGCCTCTGCCTCCTGAGTGCTGGGATTAAAGGCGTATGCCACCACCACCTGGCTTGGGCTCTTGTTTTAAATATCAAGTAAACACTATATTAGGAAATAACTGTGTAATTTTCACTGACTGAAAATTTGGGTCAAGATGACAAATATTGGGACTCTGTGGCAATCATAATTGTACCATGACTACAACTGTTTCAATGGTGTGATACTCATCCCTACCTTTTTTTCCCCCCAGTAACGTGCATACGGGGATTTTCACATGCAATATATGTCTTACATTAGTCAATTCTAAAATCATGAGATTGTGTGGTCTGACATCACTTAATCATATATACCCTTTCTGGATATAAAGGGAAAAATCAAGGATCACAGATACAACATTTAAAAAATTCATTTTGAGGTGTATTCTATTCTGGTTTAGAATAATTGGACCATGTGTCAAGAGAATCTGAATATTGTAAGGGCAGAGAGAAGATGAAACAAAAAATAGGGGCCTCAGTTCTATGACTATAGTCTATAGACCTTAAATTTGATGGAACAGTAAATAAATGTAGAAGAGCAAAGTTTCCCCAAATGAACAGTTTTTAAATCATTTGAGAGTTTGTCTTTATAAACCTAAGTAGAAACCAAAACACATACATCTGAACTTGTGAACTTAAGATAATAGGTACTGGTGATTATTAAATTGTGGTAATTTGTTAAATACAAATAAAAAAGAAATTCCTGCAACTATGTCAAGAATGATGAATGACCGTCTAGCATGCTTATACCAAAATCAGTAGGTTGGATTTTTATTCATAGCTAGTGGAATTGAGACTCCTGTATGTGAGAGAAACAACCTAGTTTGGGTTGTTTGTTTGTTTCATAGCTAGATTTCTGGGTCTCCGCTAATTCCTTGAAACTCAATTCTCAGAGATACGTGCAGAGGTGCAGAGAAAGTCAGATAATGGACTTTCTCTGGACACGTTGGATAGTTTTTATGAAGAGAACTATCTGCACAAAAAGCAAAAATCCGTTACACTAGGTAGTAAGGGTCTTGGAACTTTCCCTAGAGTGAGAGATGTTTAGTAAACTGTGTTAACTGTCAGTTTGCTTTTGCTCCGTTAGTGGCCTGTTTCTGTCCTTCTAGGTCCGTTTCTGTGCAAAATCTCAGTTATGGATGAAAAGTCAGGAAGCATCTGCATAGCCTATACCTGCAATCCTTCTATTGAATAAAATGACTGTGAGCACCGGTGAGGCACATAATCCTAAAGGGTTATTTGTCGTAGAGTGTTTGTCTGCATAGTATGAAAGAAGACATCTGCACACCATAAGGCTTCAATTTTAATATAAAATAAATGTACTTTGGTCACTTACAGATAAGACTATCCTTAATATGTACATGTGATTTACCTTAATCTTACCTGGAATTTATATGACTACGATTATTTTTCTTACCACAATATAACAATATTTATTCATGAATAAAATTCTTGCATTTTGAACAAGTCAACCCATCTATTCTCTCCCTCCAATTCTTCCTGACTTTCCTAATACTATTTTCTCTTTTTTTAATCCAATGAGTCCACTTAGTTCAACCTGTATGTTTGTGGGTGTAGGCCCACTAACTGCTGTGTGGTAGCTTCTCTGGGATCACATCCCAAAGAAAAAGTTAGTCTTGCTCAGTCAGGAGCCATCAATTGCCAATAGCTCTTTAGGTAAGCGGTGAACTTCAAGTGAGCTATGCACCTCTATTCTGGGATTTTACCTAAAAAGGGTTCTGCACAGGGTTTTGAGTATCTTACAATTATTTGTGCAATAGCCCTGACACATCTGACAAAAAATTACTCCTAATTTATGTTCTTACATTCTTTTTGTCTCCTCTTACTAAATGACCTGTGAGTTAGGGTTGGGGGCTGATACACCTCAACTTAGTGTAGCACGGACTCTCATTCTCTTCTCATTGGTCAGTCGTGTGTACCAGGCTTTTTCTTTTAGGCCACCCACCAACTTCCAAATCATGACACAGAAACTTCTTATTAGTTATGATGCTTGGCCTACCTTGGGCTCATTTCTGGATAGTTCTGTTATCTTAACCTGCTTTTCTTTATGTACCTTTTGTCTCAGTGCTTTTTACTTTTCATTCCTTCTGTAGATCTTACTTTAACTGCTTCTCATGTAGAGCTGGCTCGCAGCTGCCTGGCTTGTTACCCAAGGTGTGATCTCCCTCATTCTCTCCTCTCACTCTTTTCTAGCTTAGCAGTCTCCTTTTTATTCTCTCTGCCTGCCAGCCCTTCCTTATCCCTCTCCTGACTCTCTATTGGTCATTCAGCTTTTTAGTAGAACAGGTGCCTTAGGAAGGCAAGGTCAAACAAATGCAACACAGCTTTACCTCATTAAACAAATGCATGATAAACAAATGTGTCACACCATTACGTAGTTAAAGTAACATTCTGCAGCATATACAAATGTAACACATCTTCGACTACTTAAATTTATATTCCACAACAGTTCCCTCTTGTGTATAAAAAAGAAAGTTTTTCATTTTAACATAGTAAAACTAAATACAATCAGAATTATTAACAAATAAGAATTGCATTTACAATATCCATTGCATTTAACAATTTGGAGAAATCACTATTATCAGTTCTGTCTTGATGAGTCCAAATCACTGTACCTAATTTACCTTCTATCATAACTAAGGAAAACTGTAACTATAACTATCCAGTCTTCACCTTCCGCAAAGACCCAAGAAGGATACCACATTAGCTGAGTAGACAGAAAGTGCAGTGCAAGCCACTTATAAAACTATAGGAATGACAGAGACATCTGCTTGCTTGGACAGCCACTCAAGTTTTCTCTGCAATGTTGGGGCAACCATCTTCAGCCTATAGTCATAGAATATCTGACAGACTTCTATGAAGCAGGAATTTTGAAGAACTGTCCTGTCTTTTCTCGGCATAATTCAATAGTCTTTTTTCTTTGTGCCATGCTTGTCTAGTTTCTACAGCATCGTCTCAGCAATCGAGACAAGGGTATTTTCTTGCCCAAATGGCTACCTTTGCCATAATGATAGCAACTCCATATGGAAGGGTTTTGATGCTCATCATCCTTTCTGAAGTAGATTGGGATCCACTGAAGCCTGGTCCTCTTGCTCCTAAAACAGACAAACTTTCAATGGTAACATACATATCCGCACTGACAAAAGTATGGACTGTGCGCTGTGTTCACGCCAGCCAAGGATGGTTTCTTTTTGTTTTATGTTTAAACAGGTAAAACACATAGCAACTCTCTTGAAGTTTGTTCTTGGTTTATTTCTCTATATCTGTAGCCATATTTTCAGGATGTCTTCCCTGACTGAACATGATGAATACATAACCTTTCATTTCCTATAGAAATTAACCTCTTTCCCAAAGAAATACATTTTCTGACTTCCATTTCAAAGTCGTAGCATTTTTAAAGTGTCTGACGGGGTTTATTTCAGCAGTCCCTCCTCCAATGCCATGTTTCCCAGCAGTTGTCATTTGATCATCAGCATTCAAAAAATTCTAAATTAATACAACACGCAGGATCCAGACTCCATGTATATTCCCATTTTTGTGGCTTATTTTTTACTATTTACTATGTTCTATGACCATTTGTACCCACTTTTTTTTTTCTTTCTTAAGAATAAGCACATTTTTAAACACCCGAGAACCTGTTTAGAGGTTTTATTTTGTTTTTTCAATCTGGACCTAGAGTTACTGTGTATTTCTAGCCTTTTTTTTTTTTTTTTTTTGATTTTTCGAGACAGGGTTTCTCTGTGGTTTTGGAGCCTGTCCTGGAAATAGCTCTTGTAGATCAGGCTGGTCTCAAACTTACAGAGATCCTCCTACCTCTGCCTCCCAAGTGCTGGGATTAAAGGCGTGCGTATGTCTGAATAACAAAACCTTAATCTGCTAAGCAACTGCTCATGCCTCCACCTAAGCTTTGGTGGCTCTGATCCTAACTGTATTGTGAGAGCTGAGCCTTAAGCTTGCAGGCTGATCCAGAGGTTGGTTTCCCAGGAAATGTATCCAGCAGCCCCAGGTTTAGGAAAGGGTTTTCATCCTATGGCACAGGTTTGTACTTAGCCTTCTGTTTCTACTTCATGTGCAGGCTTTTTCTTTTCTTTTCTTTTTTTTTTTCTCAAGCCCTATGTGGAAATTTGGGCTCCTTGGTGGGCACCATTTTGTACCAGGCTTTTTCTTTTAGTCCACCAACCAGCTCCCAAGTCAAAATACAGGGACTTATTATAAATTAGGAATGCTTGGTCTAGGTTTGGCTTAATTCAGTCTAGCTCTTTTAACTTAAATTGTTTCTCTTTTCTACCTTTTGCCAGGCTTGTTGCCCCAGGCATGATCTCTTTCATTCTCTCCTCTCATTCTTTCTTTTTTCTTTTTTTATTTTTATTTTTCCATTCAAATATTTACACTTCCTTCCCTCCTCCCAATCCCCTCTCTCTCTCCCACTCCACCTCCTCCCTCCCCTTCCCTGCTTGAGAGAGGGCAGGGAACCCTGTCCTGTGGGAATTCCAAGGCCCTCCCTGCTACATCCAGGCTAGGAAGCTGTGCATCCATATAGACTAGGGTCCCAAAAAGCCAGAATATGCCGTAAAAACAAGTCCCAGTGCCTTTATCAATGGCTTCTCAGTCAGCCCCCATTGTCAGCCACAGAGAGACCGGTTTGATCACATACTCATTCAGACCCAGTCCAGCTGGATTTGGTGGAGCTCCCATTAGAACAGGCACACTGCCTCAGTTGGTGGACCAACCCCTTGCGGTCCTGACTTCCTTGTTCATTGTCTTCTCCCTCCTTCTGCCCTTCAACTGGACCTTGGAAGCTCAGTCTGTTGCTCGGATGAGGGTCTCTGTCTCTATCTCATTCTTTTCAAACCTAGATTTCTCCTACTTATTCTCTCTATTTGTCAGCTCTGCCTTTTTCCTCTCCTGCCTATTCTATTGGCCATTCAGCTTTGTATTAGACTATTCTGGTGCCTTAGACAGGCAAGGTCAAACAATGCAACATGTCTTTACATAATTAAACACTTCATTCTTACATCGTTAAGCAAAAGCAGCATAGACAAATGTGTCACCCCGTTACACGGTTAAAGAAATACTCTGCAGCTTAAATAAATGTAACAGATCTTTGTCTAGTGAAAGGAAGATTCCATAAAAGTCATCCATCTCTACATTAACCAACATATAGTAAGATAAAAAGCCTCTCTGAGGCAGATGAGAATATGTCTTCACCTATGTGTAAAAAGGTAAGAACTCAGGGGTTTTTCTACTACAACTTTTTTTTTTACTTCCTTTTTATTTATCCATTGTGGCTTTTACACCAGGCTCTTCTATCCCACTCATTTCCCCATTCCTTTATATTCACTCTCTGACTTTGCAAACCGCCATCCCCAAAACAAAATAAAATTTAAGAGAAAAGAAAGGAAAAGGGAAAAAAAAACAAAAGGAAAAGTTTTGACATGGATCTGCAGTATGGCAGTAGTTGCAAGGTTTTGTTGCAAAGATTCATTGGTCTGTATATGACTTCATACAGCTATGCTGCAACAAATAACAACATATGTTTTGAAGAAACTCTGTGCTCTTTTTTTTTGTTTTTGTTTTTGTTTTGTTGAGGCAGGGTCTCACTATGTAGCTCTGACTATTCTTGAATTCACTCTGTAGACCAGGCTAGCCATGAACTCATGAAGATACCCCTCACGAGTATTGGAATTTAAAACAATATCCACTATTCCTTCCTACTCTGTGCTATTTTAATGCTGCTTAAACAACAGTAGAAAAAAATTAGTTTTCAAGGACAAGCTTCTGTGTGGAGCATCAGGCTTGTTCACTTAGTCATAGATTATAATCTACACAGAAGCCAGTTTTACCCAATCTAAGGGAAACTAGTTTATGTACTTAGGCCAAGCACACACAGTGACCCATCTGGAAATGGAAATGGGTCAGATTCAGCCAGCCGCCAGGTAATATGACAGTGCAGATGAGGGAGCAGAACCAAATGATTGCCACCCGAGTAGACAGTACTGTCAGGCTGCTCCCAGAGAAGATTCAGACACTGACCTCATCATGAGTGTCAGGTTTTCTGGTCAAACGTTCATCTTTGATCTCTGCTCTTGTCATTTTCTACTCTACAAGCTCATTTCATTTTTAGTGTTATCGCCTATCATTTAATGAAAAAAGACCGTGAAATATATATAAAAAATGTGGTGATAATGAGTTGTATGAGCTTTTTGTTGAACAACATATTGTCAAAGGAGAATACCCCCAGGAAGAGAAACCCTGGGATGGAGTTCTTAAGACAATATTTGACTTTTATGTGAATTTGCCTAGTTCAGGACCTTGGATTACTCAAGAGATAAGAGCTCAGTGGTGGCCTGTGAAATCCGTGCCACGGGAGCCCTGCCACAGATTCAGGCTCCCACTGTGACTTCACCCAGCAGCTCAGCCTAAAACAAAGAAAACAAATTCCCATGAAAGCCAAACGAAAGGGTCACGGAAAGGAGAGGCAGAACTCATTAATTTATTTTCAGGCCCGAGGGTTCATTCTTTAAAATGTGTGCCACACGGTCACGTGCTGCTCACACATATTTTTTTTTCTTTTGTTTTAAAGCATGCCCTCTCTAGCTTGTCTTGCCAGTGCTGGCTGCCCTTCAGCTCCATGCCCTGGGGTTAGCTCCAGCAGCCTTGCAAATTCAAAACCAGGAGATTTTGTGATTCAGCCCAGGTGGGCTCGCCTCATGACAGAGTTTACTCCTTAAATAATTTTATAGTGGTTAATTATTCATCTGAAATAGAAATAAGTTCAAACAATAAAATTCACATCCTCGCCTTAGTGGGTAAATTCTCTTTGTTCATAATTCCTACATCATTTAAATTGAACGTGTGGGTGACTTTTATTTTGGGGGGAACCACAGAGTGAAAAGACAGTAAATGATTACATCTGATATTCAGGTGTCTTCTCAGGTGTTGGTGGAAGGCAGGGAATTTGAAGTGGTACATACTAAATTCAGACTTTCGTTATCTTCCTCCCTAATTTCCTCTCTCTCTCTCTCTCTCTCTCTCTCTCTCTCTCTCTCTCTCTCTCTCTCTCTCTCTCTCTCTCTCTCTTCTATTTGCCCTCTTCTTCTCTCTTCAATTTGTTTATCACTTGCAAAGACCAGAGGAAGATGGCAGATGCCCTGTTCTCTTGCTCTCTGTTTTACTTCCCAGGTAAGGGTTCCTCATTATATTTAGATGGTGGTAAGCAAGTCTGATCCTTCTGTTTTAGCCTCTGGCAAGACTAGGGTTACAGGTCTGTGTGTTTATGCCAGCATTGTATGTACATTCTTGACAAACTGCCAAACCTATTTTTCATGTTTTCTATCAAGAAGCAGAGAAGGAAGGAGACTAGGAAGAAATGCTGGAGGGCAGAGGGATTAGGGTCAGGAGGAAGAGTCGAAGAAAAAAAGTAGGTTAAACAGCATTTGTAACTACTGTGTTTTCTCCATGACTTGTAAATCATCTTAGATTTGTTTTGAGACGTGGAGAAAACAATTGTTCTGAACTTTATAGGTTGTGGTCCATGTTGCAGATCCAAGAGTGTTGTTTTCATTTTTTTCATAGTAACAATATTTCCATTAAAATAAAAACCATTAACCCATTCCTATGCAAATAATTAAATGCTCGTGAGCATCTTTAAAAGGCATCCATTGACAATCCCAACTATGTTTGAATTCTATGCAACAGATACAAAATATAAAATTAAAATGAATGGCAGGAAAATCATTTTAAGAAATAAGAGTAAAATCATTTTTTTAAAAAAATATTTCTTAAAAATCATTTTAAGAAACTGTTTTCGATTATATATATTAGTGGTGTTAAAACTTTTAAATGCTATTGAAATTTGTGCTTGCTGCATAATTAGCGTGCAGCATTAGTTTGAGAATCCTAATTCAAAATGGTACTTCAGAATTATTTTCAAGTCTGTACGTTATATTTACTAAGACTTTGTTTACATGCTTAATGATTGTCATTATGGTAAAAGTCAAGTAGTAAAAATTCATAGAGCCAACCAAAGAAATGCAAATGCCTACATTTGTGAAATCTTGAAATTCATACTTCATACTTATTCAATAATAATGTAGATATTTTGTAGAGTTTTTTGACTGGGAGGTTTTGAGTTTATCTCATTTTCAAACACTAATCTTTAAAAAAGTGACTTATTTTAATATTTAAAAAAATTCTTTATTGTTCTCTTTATGCATATCTGAATGTTGGTTCTTAGAAGTGCATACAATTCCAGTTAGGACCAAAGGAGGGTATGGGATTCCCTTGAGCTAGTTAAAAGTAGTTAGCTGTGAGCATCCAGCAGTTACCGGACACTGAACTCTGGGTCTCAGTAAGAGTAGCGTGAAATCTTTACAGCTGAGTAACTTCTCCAGTCCCACATTTTCATATGTTTCTTTTATATGATATACTCCAAAGCCCTTACAGCTTACATTGGGAAGATCTGTAATTATATTATATCATTAGAATTACATTGTAAAGCATACCAGCATGAGAATTGTTATGAGGGACATTCTTTTCTGGAATAAATTCATATAAAGAGGAATATATTTCTTTCTAGAGTACAAAGTCTCATAAAAAGCAACTGTTTCATAACTTCTAATTAAAATGTGAGAATTCTGGAATGTTTATTTCGTAAAGAAAAGATGCAAATTCTTTTAAGTACATTATCCTAAGTAGAATAACTCTTGTCAGCATGCAAGACTTGTTTTGACAATAACGTCACTAAAATTCTGTGAGTTTTAATGTAGGCAATGCATTGCCTCTATGTTCACCTTTGTAAATTACAATTCCTGTAATATCCTGACAAACGATAAACTACAACTGACACCTGAGTGCACAGGTTCAGATCTCTGTCTCTTCTGGGTATATAACCAATGCCAGTTTCACCCAGTGTTACAGTGGGACAAAGTATGTCTAGTGATTTTTCATTTAATCTCAGTTAATGTACATCCATAGTGAGTGTATAATATATATATATATGTTATAATTTTGAAACTTTGATTTTATAAGAGTATTTTTATATATGTGGAAAATTGTAAACATAGTATACAATAATTTTAATGTCCTCTATTGATGTGGGATTCCTCTCTGTATGCTGTGAATAGCATTGGTTAATAAAGAAGCTGTTTTGGGCTTGTGTTAGGTCAAGGTAGAGCTAGGCACGGAAAACTAAATGGAATGCTGGGAGAAAGAAGGCAGAGTCAGGGAGACGCCATGTAACTGCCAGAGGGGAAAGATGCAAGCTGCCAGCTGGAACCTTGCTGGTAGGCCACAAGTCTCGTGATAAAATATAAAACAATAGAAACTGGTTAATTTAATATGTAATTGCAAATAATATAGTTTTTGTGTGATTATTTTATGGTCTGGCCAGCCAGGAATAAACAAGTGGTCTCCACCAACAAGTATTAGAAATTAAGTTGAATGATGAGAAAATAATGAAAATATGATTTTTAAAGATCTAACTTTTATGAACTGTTGCCAATATGAACTTTGCCGTTCTGATACCAACTTGATAGTTGAGTCACACCATACAGATGTGAAGCCTGTGTGTACAAGGATGGGTTATGATAGCCCAATTCACATAAGACCGTCACACTGCTGGTCTTGCTTAGGCTGTGTGAAACATACCATCAATGTATGCTTGCTCTGTACAGGCATTTCACAAGTCCCGATGGAGATGGAAGTGGATAAATAAGGAAGAAACTATAACTATCCTGATGACAGTTAGTAGTGGAGTCTTGAGAGGTGGGATTTTAATCTGGTGTTACTGTTCACTAACAAAACCATGGTGCTGAATTGGCTAAAATTTTATAAACTTTGCTTTATTCGTTTAGTAAATCATGATGGCTGCTTTATGAGATTGGTACAAGGAATTTGTGAGAATCCACATGTCAAGTGAGCAGTAAGACACAAATAGCTGCCTTCTATATTAGATCACTTAATGATGGTGATGATGATGATGGTGCTTTAGATTATTTTGGATATTAAAGTTATAAGAACTATAATAAGCTAGTAAAACCCTTTAATTCACTGAAATAACCAAGAAGAATTTGGGTACATGAGGATTTTCTTGGTCAGTTTTGACTATCAAATTGATTAGATTGAGACGTGCCTAGGAAATGAGGAAAGCACCCCTGGGCACACCCGTGATGATGTTAATTGAGGGAAGAAAGTGTCCTGGATGTGAGGGGGTCCTGTGGGATTAGAAAGGAAAGAAAGACAGATAACATTTCTCCTCCCCTGTTTCTGCATACCCCAGCAACCAGGACCTTAGTTAAATTTTTCCCCAAATAGGCAACACTGGAAAAAATGCATGAAGAAGAACTTAAAGAGAGTCATTCCCTTTGGGCAATAAATATAACGAGAGATGTGGGTGGGGTGTTACACTTCTGTAGTTCCAGCAATTAGAAGTTAAGGCAAAGGATCAAGGGGTCAACACCATCATCAGCAACACAGTGACTTTCAGGCCAGCCGTGGAAACAAAAGACTGTCTCAAAGAAACAAAATGAAAACAAAAATAAACATAAAGTAGTTATATGTGTTTGTTTTATGAAGAGCACTGTAGGGTAAAGACAGCTAGCTCTCTGATTAAGAAGTCTGGTTGCCCTTCCAGTGTAACCAGGTTCAGTTTTCAGCACCTGTGTGACAGATCACAGCCATCTGTAAATCCAGTCCTAAGGAATCGAATACCTTCTTCTAATTCCCACATGTGCCAGGCATGTATGTGGTACACAGATGTACATGAAGACACAGCACTCATACACAAAAATCAAAAAGTAAAAATACTGAAAATAAGTTGAACAGTTTTTCAAAGAAAGTTTTACTGGGGTTTACCCATGGCTGAGCATGGATTTGGAGACAGATAATGGACCCTGATAGGATTCCTTAGTCATAGTCCTTTAAGAACTAGTAATATTAGGGCATAGAATGGCTTTTTATTGAATGGAGAAGCTTTGACTTTATTTGACCTTAAATATTTTAATTGATGGTATCAAGTAATCATTTTGGCAATACAACCGCATGTTGTAAAAGCCAAACAGCTAGATAAGTGGTTGTAACATTTCCAGCATTGTAGTCTCTATGGCCACTGAGTATAAAGGAACAGAACATTTTCAACAGAATTCTTAGTTAATAAACAAAAGCACACAGTTTTCCAATCTTTGATATTATCAGTTAAGAGTGAAAAGCCATAAGGAGATATTTGCTTTGTAAAGCCTAGAGTTGATTACACATACGAATGCTAAGGTCCCTGCTGGCTTCATTTACCTGTTGACAAATTCACACAACGGGTTTCACTTTACTAGTGTCAAAAAAACAATGTGCGGTAAACTCTTAAAAGAGAGATAAGTAATAAGCCTTAAACTTCCATTTCAGCTATACTTTTTTTCCCATCAGAGAACCACACAAACTCCCCTGTTAGGTCAGTGATGCCAGGCAGCTAATTTCTCTGCCCAAACACGATGTACAGACTTGCTGACTTTACAGTATCCCGTGTTTCAAGATCCTCAAGGATATTAATAAAATTCTATTTCTTATGGGAACTTCAGATTTTTTCCCCAGGAAAGATAACAAATCACTATCTGTTATCTCCAAATATTAAGGTAATTAGTGCTGGGTGAATTAAAAAGCAAAGTACAGCATTTATAGCGGTCCAGATACATGCTGAAGTTTGGAGGATGCTTATTTGAACTTTTATCAAAATTAAGAAAATTCTGGTGTTTGCAAAACTGAAGTAGCAAGTCTAGGGGGAAAGGGTTATCTTGCAAGCTCTCTGGAGCATCGTGTTGCCTGGTTGAACTGAAGATACTATGTGCACAGTCATTCAATTCAGGACATTCTCAGGACTCTAATTTCCTTAAAATGAAATGAAAAACCTTAAAAATGCAGAGACCTTAAAAGGCAAAACTGTGCTTCCAAAATATTCATAAATGACTCTTGGAGAATCTGTTTTGTGATCCTTACATGGGATTACTTTGAGGTTCATTTTAAAGAAATGATCCCTGACCTCCCATTCATTAGTATGTAAGGTGGAAGAAGCACCCAGGGATTCCAAAATAACCAAACCCTAGAATGGGTGTCCAGGGGTGGTCCAGGGCCTGGTGAACCATAGGCCTGGTGTCTGTGCTGGTCACTAAATCAGATTGTCGAGTATCGCTTCACATACCATTGTTCTGAGTTGTGCTGATTCCTTTTCTTCTGGTGCTGACAAGACATGAGCTACAGATAGTTTAAGTTTGGCTTTGAAAATTATCTTTCTGATTTACACAAAGCACTTACACCAGCGAAGAGGCAGCTCCTTTTGCATTCTGCTTCAATTATCTTGAGTCCATTTCTGAAACTGAGCCAGCTCCTGCTGGTGTACTCTAAAATGCTGTCAGGTCATCAGCTCAGTCAACATGTTCTAGCGTGTGTGTGTGTGTGTGTGTGTGTGTGTGTGTGTGTGCACGCGCATGTGTGAGTGTGTGTATGTGTTTTAAAACTTGCAAACTTGACTGTTTCCCATAAATTGTATGCAACAATATTTTTAAAAACATAGTTTGTATTTATCCACGGATGAGCAAGATTTTAGACCTCTCAGTATAAAAAGAAAGGTCCAAATTAGTGACCTTGAGCAGACAGGAATACTAACCTGTTCTGTGACTTTTCTTTACATATTAAAATTAAATATAAAGTAAGAAAATAAGTAGTTCTTAAGACAAAGAGAATATGGTATAAGAAAACACCAGTGTTTCTTAAATGAGTTACATTTCCTTATTCCAAAGTAAGAGTGTGTGTGTATGTATGTGTGTGAGTGCTTGTGTGTGTGTGTGTGTGTGTGTGTGTGTGTGTGTGTGTGCATATGCTTCTCATAAACATCTCTCTGGAAAAGAACATGACATTATTTATAAAGTAATTGATAAAGTATTAAGAGAACAGAATAGAATAGTTTATTTCTCAAATAATATGCAAGGTAATAGTAGGAAACAAACGGGTTTGTGGAAAGGGAAGAAAAGCATTTGTAGATAGTTTTGCTAATTTGAACATATGGTCTGAGCAGAAGCAGGGCAGGCATTTGCAACAATGTCACATCACATCACTTTGTGTTGGTTTCTATGGCACGATGCACGATCAGCTGGTTTTTAATGAATGAACTTCCTTCAATAGCTCAACAAGGGAAGGTTTGATGCTGCAAATCTGGTGGTGTCCATAGGGATTTTATGTTCTTTTTGATATTTTCTGCAAATTCATACAGATTTGTGTTGTGTTTTACCTCTTATCTTGAGTAAATTGGCAACAAGAATGTAAGTGAAGTAATTTTTGCATTAACTGGAGGGGGGAACTTTCCACATCTAGGTGTAAGGAAGATATCAGGTAATATGGTTTTGGGGGGAGCTGTATTAGTTTTGTTTGGAGGATGGGAAATCAGAATGGCTACAGGATTGGACTCTCAGGACTCTGCATCCTGAGCTTTCAATGGGCATTGTCAGAAGCTCCTTGTCCCTCACGTAAAACACTTCACATTTATAATACCCAACTTCATTTCTCCAACAGCAGCAACAATATTTCAGTCTTGGCATGGTTGCTCATACCTATAATCCAGACCACAGGAAGCTAAGGCAGATGGGCTGTCATGAGTTTGAGGTTGGATTTGGCTAAAGAGTGAATTCCAAACCAACCTTGCCTTAGATTAAGATACTATTTCAAAAACTAATAACTAAAAAAGGTAAATTTCAAAGTCTATAGTTTTTCCATAGGAAAACAAAACAAATATTAAGCAACAAATATTTTATCAAAATCTCGTTTTAAACAATAAAAATTATTGCTTTCAAGGATGAGTGCTGTGGAATAATCCTTCCGTACACTGTGAAGATGTGTTACTCTCATTGTTAATGAGTCAACTGACCAAGAGCTAGGCAGAAAAAGGTTAGGTAGGAGACCAAACTGGGAGGATGTTGAGAAGAAGGAGGGTAGATTCATAGGGAGTCACCAGACAGATGCAAATGAATCAACTAACATGCCATATAGAGTAAAGATACTTTCATGTAGTAGAGTGTAGATAAGAAGTACAGGTTGATTTAAGATGCAAGAGCTAGTTAGTAAGAAGCATTAGCCATCGTCTGAGCATGTATAATCTCTGTGTGGCTATTTGGGAGCTGTCTGGCAGGACAGAGAAAGTCCTTCAACAGATGAGGGGAAGATTTGATGTATATAGTGCTTTTCAGGCAGCCATCAGATCCTTAGTTTGAATTTCTGCAACCCATTAAAAGCCTGGTGTGTTGGGATGTGTCTGGAGTCCAACTGTTTTGAGAAGGGCATGAGTAATGGACAGAGGAAAAAACCCTGAAGTTTGCAGGCATGTTAGCTCAGGTTTGAAGTAACAACCAACAAATAGGCAATGGCAGGAAAAAGGTAAAAATGGATGGTTATTACAGAAGCTGTTCTTTAATTTCCTATCTGCTTGCAAGCACCCATGTGCTCTCTCTCTCTCCTCTTTCTTTCTGAAACTCAACATGTTTTAGTTAAAAATTATCAATTTCTGAATACTATCCTAAAAACATCTTCCTCCTTTTTATTTGAGAGTATCGTCTAAGTTATCAGTCATCTTTAATTAAATGAACAACTTTTAAACACTGTACACATGCACACACACAAATGCACACATCTAGAACAACGAGGCAAAGGAAATTAAATGGTGATATAGTCTTTATGTGTGTTCCTGTCATGAGACAATACACAAATATTAGATGACACCTATGAGAGGGCAAAATAACCAAAATTGTGTTAATTCAGGTGTGTGTGTGTGTGTGAATTATTTGCCTAACCAATTTCATACACAAACAAGCAATGAGAGATGGCAATAGATAGGGTAGCGGGTTTGTTTTTGTTTTTTTTTTTAACGCTAGCATAAAATAAGCCAGAAATATGAGTTATTTTGTGTTATATTGTCTAAATATGGAGAAACAGCAGATTTTAATACTCTATTTTTAAGAAGGTTAAGTGGGGAAGAAAATCCATTACTGTTTTCAATTAGTATAGATAGTACACTTATTTTAGCAGAGACTCTGTTAATTGCTTTACATGGATTATTTAATTGTATTTTCATTAATATCCCATTTTAGATTTAAGAAGAAGGCAGAGAGAGTTAGAGTCAATAAGCAATTTGTTTACAGTCAGTGTCTAGTGAATGGTAAAACAGGAACTCTAGACCACCACCCTTCGGTGCACCAAAGCATTCCAGGATGCAACAAAAGTGGGATGGGGCAGAATGACGTTTATGTTTGATCTCTAGGAGTCAGGCAAATAGAAATCTCCAATAGCATAGATATCCAGGCATGAGAGGAACACCTCAGTGGGAAAACAGTGTTCCCATATTCTTATTTTTTAGTTTAAAATGGAGTAAAGCGAAGTCACAAAGAAGGATGAAGGGCCTGACAGTATGGTATGCCTCCACGCAGCAGCAGTGGGTTAAAGGTTTAATGGTACTAGGATACCATGGGCATCAACAAAACAAAACAATTTAACAAAGAGTTCAACCTGATATCACAGCTCAACTGTATCTCGTCATTTGGGTCTTAGATTTTTGGTCATATTTAATACAGTGTTGCTGATTTTCTGGAAATAATTTATCCAGAGTATGTGGGTGGGAGCTAATTTGGATTGGGACCAAAAGGCTAAGGCTAATCCTTTACAGCTGCTTCTTTTTTTTTTTTTTTTTTTTTTTTTTTTTTTTTTTTTTNTTTTTGGTTTTTCGAGACAGGGTTTCTCTGGGGCTTTGGAGCCTGTCCTGGAACTAGCTCTTGTAGACCAGGCTGGTCTCGAACTCACAGAGATTCGCCTGCCTCTGCCTCCTAAGTGCTGGGATTAAAGGCGTGCGCCCCGACCACCCGGCCTCTTTCTTTCTTTCTTGCCTGCTTGTTTTCTTTCCTTCTTGCTTTCTTTTTTTCTTTCTTTCTTTCTTTTTGAATAGCACAGTATTTTGAGGTATTCTCTTTTTTTCCTTTTGTCGGCACTAAGTTCTGAGGTTTGTTCTACAAATGGGTTGCATAACATAAGTAGTAGCAGCTGTTCATTTGTGTTTCTTTTTCTAGTTTAAAATCGATACACACACACACACACAAACTCAATACATTAAACCTAATACCTAGTTTGATGACATTCATCTTCCATCTCCTTCTTTCAGGTCCTTGTCTATTCATATTCATTCTCCCATTTTCATTCATACATTTTTTAATATCACTGATGCCTGAATGCACATAGTTGTTCGTCTATCTAAAGGACATGAGTAGCCTTTCAGAGGATTTCCTCCTGAAGAAAGTTGATTCTTCGTCCCCCGTTCAATTCCCAACAGCTTTTTGATGAGGGGTTGGAATTCTTGTGCCCCTCCTCTCTCTATTATGTTTCATGGTATTTTGCTAAATTTCTCATCAGCAGACAGAGGCAAACTATGTGAAAGAAGAAAACACTACATTTCGATAATATTTTAAAGAAAGTAAACAGGGAATCCTAAATGACTTTTTGTTGTAGTCGAAAAGCTGCATCTTTGTCTCATAACCTGGGATGACAACCAATTATAAAATCTACCAGATCATCAGTCAGTAACACAAACATGGGAAGTTCCATAAATTTTATGAAAACATTGAGAAAATAATAGAAAACTGTTATTTAAAGTTTTGTTTAGAAGACTATAATATTTTCAGCCCTTTTAATGTTTATTTGTAGAACTGAATAAAAGTCCACTTCTCTAAGAGGTAAGTCCCCTGCACAGATAATATCAAAAATCAGCTGTCCTTTTTAATATTTTTGGAGAATTCTTAGTATATATGCACAAGGCTTAAGAAAATAATAAAAATATGCAATCACTTAATGATTATATTTAAAAAAATATTTAGTCAGATTTAAATCACAGTATTTCTAAAACATACTTTATAGATTAATAAAATATAATACATAAGTTTCATTAGGAGAAAAGTAATGAGATAGATATTAAAATACACATCATTTGTCATAAGAAACATAGTAACTAGCTAAGGTTAAATTTTATTCCCTTCATATCTCACTACCCAGTTTAGATTGGTATGGTCTACCTCATTTATAAGTTATCAGTTTCCAGTATGTTGAAATAAAAACCATTTGAAAGCTCGAGGACTTATCTTTAATGACTAAAGAAACATTTCAGTTAATCTGTTTGTACCTTGTATTGTCTCAGTTGTAGGAATTAGTAGGACATATACTCGTCTAAATGAAGCAGTGAATGATGGCTAGTGTGTTTTATATCTATTACATTCAACAAATGGACTATGGTATGTTTTAGTCTTCAGATACTCAAAGATGAATTGTATTTCTGAGAAAATCGCTCTGATTGGGTGTAACAAATGAAAACAAATGTGACTTAATGTTTTTGATTATATTTATCTTATGTTTTATTGAATCTGACAACTGATTCCTTATGTTTCATTTTCCCGCTTGAGAAGAACTGGAAGCAAGAAGAGTTAAAAGATGTTAGTCAAGGATTATCTCTTAAATGTAGCCAGCCTGCCAAACATCATGCTTTAGATCAGGAAATCTTCTTTTCTTCTATTCTACAAAAAAAAAAAAAAAAAGCAAATGTTTCAGAGATAATCCCTGATTCTTGCAAAGGCAGTTTAATTTAAAACCATAAGATGATACAGAGACTCTCATAAAAATGTTTTATGAAGACTGATTTTAAAATGGTTCATTTTCTATAAAAATGTTTATGGGTTTTTAATAGATAGTCTCTGTAGAGTCATTTTTCTTGACTCTATTACTTTTTATGCTTTCTGGCAGTATGGTGTCATTTTCATTCCATGTGAATTTTTGAAGAAAAAATAATCAGAGCTAATGTCTTTGAAAACTTACCCACTTGTTATAATTAACTTGATTGCCAGTCTATGTTTTCAAGTGTCAAGAGAACTTGCTGGTCAAGAATAACTCGCCAATGGTGAGTAGTACTTGAGCCTGTCTACGTCGATGTACCTTTACTGTAACTTGCATGATGTCCAAACATTCTCCTTTGATTTTGTCTTTCTGCATCTCCTTTTTCATCTTTGTTAAGAAAAGTGTTTGATAAATACACAGTTCATATAATTTCCAGTATTAATCTAAGTAGACAGCAAGTTTGAGGCCAGAAGAAGAAATAAGAATCACCAGTGTGTCTAGTCTAGTATCTGAGTTCTTACCAGAGTCATGTAAATAATGGGGTCATGGCTCCCCTTTTTTGGATTACAGACTACCTGGAATGAATTATGTAATCTTTTGGTTTCTTTCATTAATATCTCTTCAATTAATCATTTTTTGTTACCTACTATTTTTGGTTTGAGCTGTGTTCTAACAACCGAAGACAAATCATTAGATAATCTAGTTCTAAATTGTTTTAGAACTCTTTCAGCTATATGCCTAGGGTATGCTCAATTGGGCTATCATTTTCCATGAATACTTGACTTCAGTTTTCATTTTCTATAATTTCTTCTTTACCTAACATTCATTCAATGTATCTTCTGTCCTTTTTACATATTTGTGTGTAGTTTCTGTGATTTGCTTATTATTGGGTTTAGTGTTAATCTGCAATAAACTGTTAAAATATGATAAGTTTTTTTTTATTTTTAAGACTTTTTTGACTTACAATGTAATTGATTTTAGAGAGGATTCCATGTGATGTTGAGAGAAAAATGTGTGTTCCCTATGCATTCTTTGGAATATTCTCCAAACATAAATCCAATTTATTTTTGGTATGATTTAGCACCTAATTTGTCCAGCTGATTATTGGTTCAGAAGACCTATCTAACAGTGAGAGCAGAGTCCTGAAGTCTATCAAGATTATTGTTTAAGAACCTACCTGACTTCCTGGCATTATTCTGTGAAATTTGAAACCCCAATATTTGGTTAACAACTATAATTATGATATTTTCTTAATGATTTCCCCAACTTCACACTCTTATTAATTTGTGTCAACATTCTTTCTCTTTTCTGAGTGGCTTGAGCTTGAAGTCTCCTTCGTCAGAGACAAATAGTTATGGAGGTTTATTTATGGTCTCTATGTGTTTGCTATTCTCACTCCTACTCTTTCATTCTCTGCCCAGAGTAATGTGTGTGTCTTGTAGATAATAGATAGTTATAACTTGATTTTTCTGTGTCGACAGTCAGTATTCTGGGTGTGTTCTTATACGTAGTCCATGCATGTATTAGCATTCCAAATGTATAGTTATGATAGCTTTTCAATCATTTTAAATATATCTTAAGATCAAAACAAATATTTTCATTAAAAATTGTCTGGGCCCCTTTTATTCCCTGTAAATATTCAAGAAAGTAGCTATCAGTTTTATTGATATTATAAGGATTTACAGATGTACTTTAGGAAAGATTACAATTTACTACATGTTGGATTTTCATTTAGCAATTTAAGTTGTTTCTGCTATTCATTTATTGTTATATATTGTAGTAATTCCCAACCATTTATTCTGTCTAATTTATAGAGAAATTGTCATCAACCAAATGAACATTTTAATTAGATGTTTTGTTAAGTTAGGTTTGTGTCAGAATTAACATTAATAAAGAATATATTTCTGATTATCAAGGAAATATTTTCTAATTAAAACAATTCTATATAATAGGGAAATCAGTAAGGAAGCAAACACCTATTGTAAATATTTTTCTATTCTCATTAAATATTTGCATTATGGGTATTTCTACTCACGGTAAAATTAGCATAATATTGTATATGTGTATTAATTTGCATTTTTAATTTCACAAAATTTAAACTGACCAATAGTATATCATTATAAACATATAAACATATAAAATTAGTATTTTATTCATTTCCATTTATGCTGACTGGTTTTAATCCTGGCTTATTATAAATATCATTCTTCCTTATAATAAACTTTGCTAGCTCTGCGGAATTCTTTGGTACGGAAGTCAGGAAATTTGGCTTGCTGTCTGTTTTTGTGGCTGCTATTTTATGAGATCACAAACACAGTCAATTTTTATGTTTTTCTTAAGGCACATCATATAATACAATAGAATTAAATGTTGAGAAGAAGATAAGAGGCCTGCTGGCTAGAGGACTTGTCAGAGTGAGTGAAATGCTGGATTCTACATTAGAGTGAAATACCAGACATGAACTTTCTTGGTAATGGTGAATGCATGATTCTGTAAGTGTTAGCACGGTATACGTTTTCTACTGAAGCTCTGATATTTATAAAACTTTGTCTGAGCATGTTGTAGGAGTATGGGTGTCAATCCTAATTAACATGATTAAGTACAATACTTAAGACTTGTACAAAGTGTTTTCATTTTGTTTCCCATAGGGACTTTAAAAAATGATGATGCAATTTATTCACAGATTAAAAAATAAACTTATATTCCCTTTCTTTAAGCAATCTCTCGGTAATTTTAAGTCATAATTCTGCCATTTGATGTTTCCCACAGGTGTGTGCTTTTTAGGCACTCTGTAGAGTCAGAGCATCCTCAGGTGATGGAGGCAGCATTTGGCAGTAGCCATGGGGATAATGATTAATGAGAAAGTTAATGCAGGTTCGGGGATACCCATCCACTGAGTACAAATGCAGACCTAGTAGTAGTATATCTCCATAAACTCCAGGAAGCTGTCTCTTTTCCTGCCTGCAGGAATATATTCAACCCTCACTAGACCTGTGCCTTTACCTTTAGCAGTCTGCACCTCATCTTCTACACAAAACTACAAGGATATATTTATTATTTTATATTTTTCAAAGCTGTATCAATGAATGCCATATGTACATATGGATACAAATAATATTTTTATTTACTGACAAACAAAAAAACTAAAAGGCAGGAAGTTCTATTTTTTCTCCATACTGAAGAGTAACTATTACACTCTAGGTATGACTTGTAACAAAATTGTTGAGAAAATGTTTGTGCAATAACAAAATATAAATGATTTCTTATTTTTCTATTTATATGTCCTTTAAGTGTATGGTGTTTTGTCTTAATGCATGTCTGGGCAACACATGTGTATTCAGTGATGGGAGATATTGGAAGAGCACATGCGATCCTCTGGGCTGAGTCATAGAGACTGCTATGAACTGCCATGTGGGTGTTGTGACTTGAATCATGGTACTGTGGAAGAGCATGGGATGTCTTCCCTGCTGAGCCATCTTTCAGCTCCCCAGAACTTGCATTCTTTAGACTTGGAGCTGCCCAAGAGAAGCAGAGATCTCTTCTCTCGATGCACCACAATGATACCACGATCGCTTATTTGCCGGATTTTTGCTACTGTCACATCTTGTTTAAAGAATTGGAAATACATTCCTACAAGATTAGATATCCTTCTTACTACTTTAGAATTCTGACCCCTGATTAGCTTGACTTCCATATCAGAGTAAGGCTATTATTGGTATCTTCCCTGTATACATTACAGAAGGTAAATGCTTATGCTATCTCAGTTTGTGTTTTTTTTTTTTTTATGAAATGAAATAAATCTTTACTACAACTTTTCCACTTCAGTCATGGTTCAGTCATGGTGTTTATTCATGAAAGTAGTTCTCAGAATGTCAAGTTTTTGTGGGGGTTTGTGTGTGTGTGTGTGTGTGTGTGTGTGTGTGTGGTGGAGATAATACATTTCTCTGAATCTGAAGGGTGATGGTAAAGCAGAATTAAGGTTTATTGAAAATTCTACATTTATAATGATTTAATATTCTTTTTTGAGATTATGTACTTCCAGGAACATTGTTCCTTACTGTAACCAATTTCTTACCTGGAATATATAAGAAGGAAACATTATTCATTTTGCTTGCATTTCCTTTGTTAAAGCCACAATGATCTCCATCTGTAAGAGAATATATCAACATGTAGAAGAATGAAAATAGATCCATATCTATTGCCATTCACAAAATTCAAGACCAAATAAATTAAAGATGTCAACAAAGCCATCCACACTCACCCTCATAGAAGAGAAAGTGGGAAGTATACTTGAACACATTGGCACAGGAGACCACTTCCTAAATATATACCCAATAGCACAGACACTGAGAGAAACAATTAATAAATGGGATCTCCAGGAACTGAAAAGCTTCTTTAAAGCAAAGGACACAGTCAACAAGACAAAACGACAGCCTACATGATAGGAATAGATCTTCATCAACCCCACATCAGACAGAGGGCTTATTTCCAAAATATACAAAGAACTCAAGAAGTTGGGCATCAAAATAACAAATAATCCAATAAAAACAAGGTATAAACCAAAACAGAGAACTCTCAACAGAGGAGTCTAAAATGGCTAAAAGACACTTAAGGAAATGGTCAACATACTTAGCCACCTGAGAAATGCAAATCAAAACAACTCTGAGATTACATCTTACATCTGAAAGAATGGCAACAATCAAAAACACTGATGATAACTTATGTTGGAGAGTTTTTGGGGTAAAGGGGACATTCCTGTATTGCTGGTGGGAGTGAAAACTAGTACAGCTCTGTTGGATATCAGTATGGCAATTTCTCAGAAAATTAGAAACAACCTTACTCAAGACCCAGCAATAACACTTTTGGATATATACCTAAAGGATGCTCAATCGTACTACAAGACATGTGCTCAACTCCATTTACAACAGTATTGTTTGTCATAGCCAGAATATTGAATAAACCTAAATGCCCCTCAACCAAAGAATGGATAAGAAAAATGTGGTACATTTACACAATGGAGTACTACACAGCAGAAAAAATAATGACATCTTGAAATTTTCAGGCAAATGGATGGTTCTAGAAAGCATACTATTGAGTGAGGTAACTCAGACTCACTCATAAGTCTCATACATATGAGTGAGTCATATGTACTCACTCATAAGTGGCGTTTAGACATAAAGCAAATAAAACCAGCCTACAAATCACAATCCCAGAGAACCTAGACAACAATGAGGACCCTAAGACAGACATATATGGATCTAATCTACATGGAAAGTATAAAAGGACAAGATCTCCTGAGTAGATTGGGAGCATGGGGACCATGGGACAGGGTTGGAGTAGAGATGAGAGGAAGGGAGGGGAGCAGAGAAAAATGTATAGCTCAATAAAATCAATTAAAAAAATAAGGAATAAAAACCATGTCTGTTTTTATGAATATGAATGTCATTTGAAATCTTTAATGAGCTTTTGTAAGTGCCAGGTTCTGCCACTCTTGCTTTGGTGTCATCTTTAAAGGCTGAGCTCATAACTTACTGCTATAGAATGAGAATGGTGTCCATGACCTTGCATTCTGAATCTCTTTCTTTCTCTCAAGGGATCACATTTAAGTTTCAGAAGAGTTTGCTCTTTTGACTTCAGAATATAGTATTGGGACAAAGATGATAGAGGTTTCTGTAGTGTGATAAGGTTTTATTATGATGATGATACAACCACTAGCCTATGATAGAAAAAAAAACAGTACCATGCACAAAAACTCCTTTGAATAGTTGGTCAGACCATCCAAGTGACTCTTCTGTATTGTTCATATAGATTGTCAGTGTAGCCCTTGATTGCCTCTTACACAGTGTAGGTTGGACCCTATGCCTGAAGACATCACACATTTAGGACAAAGGACTTGGATGATTTAAGCTAGATTTTGCATGACAGTCTCTTTGCAGGACTCTAGCTTCCATGGTTCCAGAAAATACAATGTAGGGTGCCAATGAAGGGAAGCAATTAAATAGCCTTATCCAATTCAATACCTATGAACAGTAATAATTTCCAGCATTGCAAGATATAAATAAAGGGTAAGGAAGTGACACTCACATATATGTAAAACCAATAGTTTTCTAATTGGACTTAAGTCCTATACCTAACAGGAAGTAAAGCATACCCAGTGTTTAAATCCTATGCAGCTTCTCTGGGCTAGTGAGGTCATGAAACTTAGAAATTAATCTTTTCCCACTATGTGCCTAGACCCGCATAATTCCTTACTATAGTCTAACTCTTATCTTTACAGTCACATGTAGCTGCAGCTACCACTGCTCATCAGAGAAGCCTCTCTTTACAGCAAATAAAAACCACGACAAAAAAAAATGGCTACTGGAAACTGTAACGAAATCAGTGGATTGTGAGGTGCCAGGCCCAATGGATAGAGCTACATTAAAATCCCTGTACCTATGGATAAGACAACATCAATAGGACTTAGAAAGGTTGTAGGATTCAGAATATCAGGAAGCCTGCTGTTAAACAATTTCTCCTAGATATGACAACATAAAATATTGGAATTGTAGCATTATTAATGAACATATTAATGCTTAAGTGGGGAAGGTTCATGGCTTCCCACCACTTCAGAACAAATGACTGCCGAGGGAAAGAGAAGTAGCCATTTCTAAAACTGAATCAACCTACTTGTTGGTTGTCCAGTGCACAGAGATTGGCCCTGAAGCCATATACACAACAAAAACAGAACTAATCAAGTTGTATGCATATGCACATATAGATATATTTGTGCATATCATGCATATATACAGACAAGTGTATATAACAATCAAAGAAAAAGAGGCTATCCACTTGAGAGGGAGGCAGGAAAGGATTATAGGAAGGGAGGCTAGGAGAGGTTGTAGGGAGGAGTGGGAGGGGGAAAGGATATAACTCTATTTCAAATTTAAAAAATTAAAAAACAAACAAATAAATTAAGAAATATATAAGTCTCAAGACAATGGCGAAAAAGGTTGTATTTATATATAAGAAACTTCCATCATACTGCATGAATTTTGCATGCCGAATTCGGAATAAACATTTTATTATGTTGTACAAAGACTATATCCAATAAATATTTCATGACAACCCATAAACTCTGTTATTATTTGTATTTTCCTAATATAATAGACTCGCATCCAAAGAGCATTTATACAAAGATATGTTTTTCTTTTTGTTTAAAATACAACCATCTCTTTTTCCCAGTAAATCAATTCTGTACCATAACCATGCATACCTGATGTGTGCCCTAAATAGCCTGTCATAAAAATCAGCATTTAAACTCTTACTTAACTCAGGAAATTTGATTTACTAGAATATGTACCTTGATTGCCATAGGAAAATGTTTACAGGGGTTTTGTAGTGTTAAAATTGCATCTGATTTCTTTGTAGTTAAATGTAAGAAGAATACAAAGAATAAAGATGAATGGTTGACTAATACAGAGGTCCTACATTGTAGTTATAGGACACATTGATAAATGTAGGGTGTCATTAATTAACTCTATTCATGTGTGAATGTTAACGGTTTGCTTTACTTATGCTATGCTTCCTAGGATAAATTATAATAATACTAGGGAAGTTTAGCTGGCTTCTTCGTTGATAAGCCCTAATGCTGAACCAATCATAGCTTTTTGGGTGAGAGAAGTCTGTTACTACAACCCCATGTATCAGCATTAAGCATAACAAAATTGTTTTAAAATGCTGCAATCTTTTTCACTGTAGTAACTCTTCATTTTGTAGTTAGTGATTTATCCAACTTATCTGAACTAGGAGTTTAAAGCTTAAACTACAAGTTTAAAGGAAAATTTGAACATAGATGATTAAGAGATTGAACAAGGATGTTAGTATTTTATGTTTTGTCTTTAAGTCTATTTGTTTCTTTTTTTCTCTGTCACAACTTTTCTTCATGAATTCTAGTCAATTTTTAAACAAATCACTGCATAGTTGTCTTTTTTACCATATACATTTGTTTTTTGGGTCTCAGTTCTCTTTTTCTTTCTTCCCCTGCACATCTTTTCATTTCCATGGTCTCATTTATTGATACTTTGCACTTATATCTGAAGTCTACAATTCCAGACATAGCTTCAAAAATCTCAATTAATAATGTCATGCTCACAAAAAATACTAGTTTGACATGCTAAAATAATCTTCAATTAAACAACATCCCTTTTCCTTTCTTTTTCTCACTATCTATAAGAAAACAAAAGCCAAATCAACTCTCTGGCCCTCTAGATTCATATAAACACAAAAGAAGAAAAAGACATGATAAAGAAAAAAAGCTCCCAGAATTTCTAGAAGATCTTGACCTTCAGCCTGGAGACAAAGGGCCAACAGTGTTCAAGACAGAAAAAAGAGCTGTACCAGTTGTCTTTAAGCTAGAAAACATTTAAACTCTTGGTTTTGTTCTCCTTTATTTCACTTTAAGAAGCACGAACACAGTGAATTTCACACATTCTCAACAACAACCCAATAACAAACTCTTCTGATGCTTTAATTAGAAGTATCATCATGGACTCCAACATGTGGAAAACAACATCTAATATTCATGGAGACAAAAGCAGATCCTATCAAATTTATCATTCTATTGAGCACTAGGCCACTAACCAAGAAACTATTATAAACCTTTCTCACCTGTACCAAAATCATTAATTTAAATGACTTATCAGAGCAATTGTTTAACCTGTTAAGAAAATCAGAATCATCTAAAGTCTCTTTCTCCACAGTTATTCAGTTATCAAAGACTATTTGTTTCATCTCAACATATGTATCTGGTTTTCTTATTCGGACTCTCTTGGAAATAACTTCAGATTTTTAAGCAATCTTAGTTTTATGATGTCAAGATTTAATCACTCCCACTTTATCCATCGTGATTTCTGTTTGTGATGTTTCTTAATTTTATATTTTGATGATATCAATGTTGCTTAATGATTTCTAAAATTTTAAAATAAATTGATTTACTCTGGCCAGAGGCTAATTTTTTTAAGTATAATTTTATTTTGATTATATCAATGTTGCTTAATTCTTTCTAAAATTTGAGAATAAATGGTTTACTCTGGCAGGAGACTAATTTTTTTTAAAGTACAACCTCTGCCACTGCCTTCATTTTTATATCAGTCATTATGGCTCATCAAAAGACAACCCTGTGGCCTTCAACCATTGAACAGGGTTTTTTGATGTCTTTCTATAAATATCTCACCAGGTTTAAAGGGGATCTTCAGTTAACCCTTCCTTTGTTCTTCCTAACATAAGTAAAGACTTTATTTTCTGTGTTTGCATATCACCTCGGAGAGAACACTGTTATGGGCATAATGATGCTGGATAGATATTTATCACACATCTTTCTAAACCAGAAGGTTCTACTGTCTTGGAGAAAGTTTCGGTATATTTTTTGCACATTTAGCTAACAGTATCTAAGATAGATACTGTATTGTTCAAAATAGCATATAACAAAATGATGTTCATTCAACTACCAGAAATGCCTCTATAATTTGTAAGTTCTTTTATAGGCATGTTGACGTATATAACCACAGAGTAGAGTTACTGTTTTACTTCCTCAATTTTTTTCTTTTTTTCCCTCTCTTTGGAGTATTAACTATCCCTTGAAAGTATTCTCAATTTATGTGCTTTTCTGAGTTATGTTTTATATATTTAGTTTTTAACTAGTTATGTAATAATTCACATTGTGTTCCTAAGACTGATTTTTTTAAATAGATAAAATCTCCCAGAGTTTTTAAGAAAAGAAACAATTGATGGCAATATTATTCAGTAAAAGTAAATAACTTTTTTGAAACAGTTAAAATATTTTTGGTGTCTCATACCTAAAATTAAAACAATTGTCCTTAATCTACTATGATATATTTAGATATGATTATCTCTTCTTTGTTCTTGGCTAGCTAAGTCAGGATACTTTTGACTAGATACAACTAATCATATTTACTAAATCTGAAAAATATTACATATTTACAAAATCTTTTACAGGACACTCTCATAATGTAAATTCACAAAAACTATAACCATATGTAGAATACACATCCTTAGTCCCACAGTATGGGATAGAATTTAGCAAACTATACATTGAACACAATTAATATGTAGAATATGCAAAAAGCTCAAAATATGGAGTAAAATAATGATTCATTCATAAAACAGACCTGGGATATGAACAGAAAATTTTTGGAAAAAAAAGGAAAGAAATGGTTAAGAAATATATTTAAAAGCAAACAGTTTATTATTGTTAGTAATTAGGAGATTGCAAACAACTTTGAAATTTACTTGCCTTAGTAACAATCACAAAGACTAAAGATCAACCACCAATAAATGTAAGAGTACATGTGTGTAAATGCGGTTTCTCATTCTCCGTCAGTGGATTGTGTACTCATGAAGACACTCTGGAAGTCAGTATGGGAACCCTCAAAGCCCTTCAAGCATGTTTACCACATAACCTACCTATACTACTCCTTGGGATATCCCAAAACACTTGACATCCTGTTTGCTGATGCATGGTCATTGTTGATCTAGTCACAGTAACAAGGAAACAGAAGCTACCTAACTGCCCTTCAACTAATGAATAAACAATGAAAATGTTACACATACGAACTATGGAATATTATGTAGCCATAAAGACAATGAAATCGTGAACTATAAGGTAAACGGATGTTTCTAGAAAAGATCCTATTGAGTGGGACAATCCATATCCAAAGGGACAAATGTTGCATGTTCTGTATCATAGTAAGTTTCTAGTTCCAAATCTTCAGATTTGTGTATATAACCTACAGAAACTACAAAACCTGAGAGGAAAACCCAAACAAAAACAAAAACAAAAGAAAAAACAGACCAGGGAGTGAGTGAAGAAGAGCAATAGAGAGGAGAAAAGAAGAAAACAAATGTTTGAAGGGGAAAATGGGGGAAGTGGAGAGAACTTTGGGGGGGGGGCAGGAGTGTCTAAAATACCATGAGTAAATGTGTTACTATCTGTCTACCTAAAATTACAAGCATGTAAGTCATTGTGCACATATAAATATAAAATTTAATTGAAAATTTCTCTGCTGCACTCAATACTCGCCCCCATGATCTTTACATTATCTAACACACACCCTTTCCTGAAAGGTTCTATTTTCCGTTGGTGGTCAGGGTTGTCCAAGAGATGCTCAGGTCATTATCGGCTATTTCTATTGCCCTTGGTTGTTTCTCAAAGATGTAGGATAAATCCCTAACACTGATGACAATATGCGCTTCAGACACAGAACACAGAGGGATCCCAAGTCCACACTTCTAATCATAGGGGGGGGGGTGAAGTGGGGAGAAGTGAAGAAAGGGTAAATTATGGTCAGGATGCATTGTATGAGGGAACAATCTATTTCCAACTTAAAAAAAAAAATTTCTGTATAAAAATCCTGTTAAATAAGTTTTCTGAGGAAAAACTGGAGAATTGGAACTTCAAAGGAAGTGATTGTAATTGTTTGTTAAAGGAATTTAAAAGACCTGAATTGAGTTTGGGAGCATGATTATAGAGAATGGGGGAATTCCACAGTTTTGTGATTAACCACAGGGATGAACCCCTGAGAGATGAGCTCTGGGAAGTGTGGAGCACCCTGCTGTGCCACCTTTACCATCTGCTTTAGAAAGCAACAAGGCCCAGGTGGAGGCCCCAGGAGGGTTTGACAGATTTCAATTTCCTGGGAGTCATGCAGGACATTAGTTTCAGAAGTTTGGGATGAATTTTTTTTTTATTCAGGATTTCAGTTTTGTTCATCAGAATACAAGTACTGGTTTAAATTATAACTTTAAACGTTTTTAATTGAAGCAAGACTACTGGAAATCTGGGAGTAAAAACAAATATAGAATATAAATTTTAAAAGTTTGTTTTGGAAAAGGTCAAGTGTTATTTCTTAAAGGTGGAATTATTGGCTCTGAAAAAATAAGCTTCTTGTTTTATATTTTCTGTACTCAAATTGCATTCCTCCACATTGTAATCTAATTCAATAACTCTAATAATTGCTTCCAAAGTCTGGTTAGAAATTCCAATATCTAAGGACTTTTGCCTCTGTGAAAAACTTCCTTAATTTTATCTACGTTTGAATTTTTGCCTACACATATTTCAATAAATTCCCTAGACATTTTTTAGTTCTTTAGTCAATAACTATTTATGTAGAATGTAATGCTATGATACTTTTGTCAAGCCTGTGTATACAATATTTAAATGCAGACTTTCAAAGTGTTCATATTCTAACTGAATTTACAAAATGGGATGTAAGAAATGCACAATCCTATCTCACTTTGTATTCCAATCTAATAATACTGACTTATTTCATCTTTCTTTGACCTATAACAGGGATAAAAGGCAATAATTTGTAGCAATAACTCACTCAGATTGAAGCAGAAGAAATGATTTCTCTATTTAGTTGTTAGAATTTCTGTTTGAAGGGATGGAATAGTTGCACATATTTTCCAACCATTTGATTTTCCATTGAATTCTCAAATTCAGTTTCTTCTCTTTAAATGTAAAAAAGTTATAGTTAAAAAGCATATAGTAATGTTTTTCTTTAATTTAGTCTGTACCATATTGCCCTGCATATAATTTCACTGTGTCAATAATTTTTAACACAAATTAAGATAACTTATTTTTAACCTTCAGCAGCATATTTTACTAATGATTAGTAATTTAAAAAACAATTTCAACCTAATAAGCTTCTATATGTGTCCATTAAGAAGTACAATTGTTTTTATGACCTAATACATTTGGTCAAAGACCTTCATAATATTTTAACATAAACTATTTGTCTAAACCGTACTAGTTTTTTAAATACTGTCTTTTATTTTATTGAAATATTGTTGTTTTTCAAAAATCAAGTAATAATTCATAGATCTCAAGGTCAAGCAAAATACATCTCATATTTCTTCTCATTCAGACATACTGAAATGCTCTTTCTTCCAGCAATCATCATGGAAACATATTTTTTAAATGTTAAGTTTGGTAGCAATAACTTATGGGCTTGTGTGTGAGCCACATTTTGCAATAAAACTAGTTAAATCAGACAGCAGAAAAGACTGCTGAAGTATAAAAATTACCACTAAGCAGCTTTATTCACAGATTTCCTGAGAAAGTTTGCAAAGTGTATTATTTTGCAGACATATTTATTAGTTCTGCATTTCACTGAAGATTAGCATCACTAAGAATGCTCCACATTCTGGTACACCTTGCTGCCTCTTCCCGTCTCTTTTGTTCTTTGCTCCAAACCCCATGTGTCTTCACCGTCTGTCTTTTTATATTGCAACTTGACTATCTGTAACCTAGGTTATCAACTAAAACTTACTTCTTTGGGCACATCTATCTGAACATGCATGATATTTGTCTGATGGGGAAACTGATTCATCTCAGAAACCAACAGCAAGTCTCTGCAATGAACCAGAGAGAAAGCTCAAGTGTGGGAACGGGATCCAAGAGTTCTGCAGTGCGGCATGTGTGGGCAGAGGGGCTCTATTCTCTGGTTAGACTCACCATCTGGCAGAATATGGAGGGAAGAAACTTCTCTGTGACATTCACTGCACTGAGAAACAAAACTTGAATTGTGTGTGACCTTTTCATACTTTTATTGATGTTTCCTATTTAAGAATGCCAAAGTTCATTTCTGATGCTCAAGCACATTTGCCCTCAGGTGACTATAGCAAAGGAGATGTGTGATCATTACCAGGACGGCCTAAAGGGCACCACTTTCCCCACAGGGTGAGTATATGTGGGACCACTTAGGGAGATGGGTGGTGAATAGTGTTTGCTTATTTATCCTTCTGAGTGTATTTACAGACAGTAAGATGATGCCGTTTCTACGCAGCACACAGCCAGGAGTTCATTCTTATACCACTTGTAGTGCAATGGCAGAACTGAGCTCCTTTCTCAAACTTATCAAGACCTTTCTAAATTCTGGACTTCCCATTCACCGATTCGTTCTTTCTCATCAGAAAACCCATGCTACTGGGCACTGATTCAAAGGCATCCTCATTTACATATGCTCGACTCCTTTTGAGAGGCATGAACCCTGAAAACTTCCCTTGACTCACACACATTTCACTTTTAAGGAGAGTTTTTTTTTTTTTTTTTGAATATAGCCATTCAAGAGAGTTTACACAATGTGAAGCTGGGTCACAAAGACACACAAATGTGTAAATTATTCCAAATTGTTCTACATTGCCCGTAGAATATTCAGTATTTTATTAATAGTATGTGTGAGACAAGTGCTGCAGACTGAATGAAAATTCAGATGTAATTATAACAAACCTAGGAAGATAAAAACCAAGAAGATAAAATTATTATATGGTCAAGTTTTTATTTCTTATTTTGAATTACTTCTAATGTAGCTTATCTTATTGAAATGATCTTTCTAGCAATCACCATGGAAACATATTTTAAAATGTATTTAAGTTTAGTGGCAACAACTTATGGGCTTGTGAGAGATTCACATTTTAACTTCATTTAACAATACAGCTAAGTTAAATCAGACAGTAGAAAAGATTGCTGAAGTACAAAATTTACCACAATAATAAATATCTATAAAATGTTATTTTTGTTTCAATATCTGCTGAAGTTGTATATTAAACTTTTTAATTTAAGATAACATTATTTGTGTAAGTTTCTGTTGAATATGATATTAACAGAGCTTTCACTGATGCTATTTTTCATATGGGATCATATTAATTAAAAATAAAACATAATTAGACATGAAACAAAGGAGGTTGAAATTAATTTGCATCTGTCTTTTGGGAAAAGACATTGTTTTATTTCAATGAATTGGGAATTTGCAGAATATTTTTTCCTAAGGTCCCTATGTTATGTTATTTATTATATTGCAATAAAAAAGCTACCACTTGTTATCAATTGTGCTTTTTCCAAATCACAAGCTAATATGTCAATTGTAGCCTTATACTGAATACATTCTTCTGATTTTATTGTGTATAGATTCAGAAAGTTTACAGTGTTTGTGTATGTCACCCAACAGAACTATTTTAATATGTATTTAGTGCCAACTGTATCTGTGAATCCTAGAATTAATCAGCTAGTGAGGTATTTCCCTGTCAAGGGATGATAGCAAGGGCTTCTGGAAACCACATCCTGTATTTTTTATGTCACTTTGGACAGGTGCTTTTGAAACTTTTGGAATGGGAGTCAGGATAACAAGAAGTAAATCTGGAAAAGAAAAAAATGTGAGGAAGAGATAGTACACAGTATAAACAGAGAAGAGGGACAGAAATCAGGAGTAACAACTGCATTAGAATTTACTAAAAGTCCAGGGTAGAAACATTCCCATATTTTTCTCTAGGATTTCATGGGTAAGAGAAATCTGGCATTCTTGGTCTTTATTAAATTATTTTTGCTTGTTTGTTTTCACTTTTCCTTTTGTTTAATTCTAAGGTACCTTCCCACCAGGGCAGCTGCCACTGTCTTCCTCTCAGCTTCTCACCTTGTATGGCTCTTCCTTGTCAATGAAGGTCTTCAGACCTGAGGCCAATTTGTAGTTCTTTCCTGTAGCTAAAGCAGCTGTTTTCTTATAAGGGTCTGAGTCTCAGTATGGATAGTACTGACTGTGGCTGTTTACATTATCATGACATCTGTAGGACATGAGCCCTACAGGACTGGAGAAAAATCATAGCACAAGAGATCATGAGAAGTGGTCTCAGTGTTTAACATTTTGTTCACAGTAGGTTAGAATAATAAATATATAAGTGTAGCCTCCAGCCTGGCATGGATTCTGAAGAGCATTGGCCTTAAAGGATATTTTTTTTTTTCCTAAGAATAATGAAAGCTGGCTGATCAAGGCTGAACATTGCTTAGGTCTCAAAAAACTTGCCAACGGGGGGAGGGGGAGGGGGAATGGAAGTAGTAAAGACAAACTTAGCCAGAGGTGTCCATGTCACAATCAGCAGAAGTGTCTAGGAATAAAAGACAGGTGATATGCTTCAACCACACCAGGTTCCATACTTTCATTAATAAAACTCATCTGTTTCCTTAAAATTCTATGTGGATTTTTTAACTAGATATGAAGTCTCAGACATTTCTACAATATACTTTTGGAAGAGCTAATGCTTTCCATAATTTAACAAATAGAACATTGAGTTTTCATGTGTTTCCAAAAACTAAAGCAAAGCAAATGTAATTCTAAGATACTTCTATGAATGCCGGGCGATGGTGGCGCACGCCTTTAATCCCAGCACTCAGGAGGCAGAGGCAGGCGGATCTCTGTGAGTTCGAGACCAGCCTGGTCTACAGAGCTAATTCCAGGACAGGCTCCAAAGCCACAGAGAAACCCTGTCTCAAAAAACCAAAAAAAAAAAAAAAAAAAAGATACTTCTATGAATGGGATAATTCTGCATTACATGTTGTCGTCAGTGAAAATATCAACATGGTATGTGGGATGCTACGTTACTTAGTAAAAGCAAAATATGTAAGTGACACTTTTTGCACTCAAACTATTGTTTGGGGATATTTTATTTCTGTCTCTGACTAAATATCAAAATCAAATTTACTACAGTTCACTTCATGAAGTAGAACAGTGACCCCTTTTATGCCATGATTGATGAATTACTTTACAATGTTCCTCATCTCCCAGCACCTGCTACAGATTAAATATTATGCCTACTCCCAGAACTTATTGTACTACCAATTGTATTTGAAAGAGGCTACTAGTATATTTTAAAGAGGAAATACATATCTGATCAAAGGTTTGTTTAAAATTCATTTGATATTTAATGTAGACTCTCTTATATGAGTAATATATTATGAAAAAATTAGATACCTGATATTTTCCTTTATATTCATCATTAAAAATTTAGATCAGTGTTCTCCAACTGGCTATTTGGGAGTGATCAGACAAGTTAGGAGACAGGAGGTCAAAGGCTCATTGGCCAGCATCAGCATTGTGCCTTATGAACTAAAGGACACTGAAGGTTCAAGAAGCAAAACACAAAAACAAAAAATGCAAAACATTTCTTAAATGTGTAGATGGAAATACGGCAGCACTGTCCTTGCTCTATCATGAAAGTTTTTGTTTTGTTTTGCTTTTGTTTGTTTCTTTGGGAAATGATATACAACAGCTTATTGACTCCTCCCACTAATATAACTGGAACTACTACCTAGACGGGAGTTTAAGACTTTTCTAAGCTGGATTTAGATGTTCTGATCCTCTATGCCTGGAACAGGCCTGAAAATTTGTATTTCTATTTCCCAGATAATGCTCATGGAGTTTCTATAATAACTACAGTTGAAGAATTGTAATCTTGGGGTGAAGAAGCGGCTTGATGTGTCAAGCATGTCCAGAAAATGTTAATATCTGACTTCAGACCCCAGAATCTACATAAATGCAGGCCCAGTATTGTGAAGTTAGTCAAAATTCCACCATTTATGTAACAAAGTTTGAGGTAGAAAAAGGAAAAGTCATGAAGCTTACTTGTCAGTTAGCCTGGCGTAAGCTTCTGCATATATCAAGAGATCATGGCTCAAAAGATGCTGAAAGTAAGCACTTTTCATATAAATTCTTCTGATCTTCGCATGTGTCCATGACACACAAGAATACATACATACAAACAAATGCATACAGGCACATACATACACACACGCATACAGACACACACATACATACATACACACATGCATACATACATAGACACATGCACACACACAAACATTCACACAAACACGTACATACTGACATGCATACACACATGTGCACAGACACATAAATACATATATACACACATGCATGCATGCACACATACATACTCAGGCATATGCATACACACACAGATGCACAGACATACAGAAGACACTAAGAATTACTTTGTACTAAAAATTACAAAGCAGAAACCTGTCAATCAACTATTCATCTAAATCTTTGTCTTAAAAATGAGCCATGTTTTTTCTTCCTTTACAGTTTTTTTTCATGTTTCCCCCTCTTTTTCTGCTTAATTCATTGTTTATTCAGTGGTGAACACCACAGGTATTAGCCAAAAAAGAAAAAAAAGGAACAAGAAAAGTCTGATGTGACTGAAGATGGGCTTATTTGGGCTAATTTCTTCTATGTGACTGCCAAGAATGGAGCTTGACTTTAAGTAGTTAAAGGGTATCTGGGTTTGAGACTTTGTTACTATGGTTATCTTTAGAATATCCTGTGCTTCCATATTGGCTTTGTGGGAGCCTAGGCAGTTTGGATACTCACCTTACTAGACCTGTATGGAGGTGGGTGGTCCTTGGACTTCCCACAGGGCAGGGAACCCTGATCACTCTTTGGGCTGATGAGGGAGGGGGACTTGATTGGGGGAGGGGGAGGGAAATGGGAGGCGGCAGCGGGGAAGAGACAAAAATCTTTAATAAATAAATAAATTTAAAAAAATAAAATTAAAAAAAATAATACCCTGTGCTTCATGTAACTCATAGGAGGCTTTGGGCATGGGTCTAAGGTTCTAGTTGTTATTTATTTTTAGTTTTGTTTGTTTATTTGTCCCCCACCCTCCTGTTATTCTCAGCATCCATTTTTTTTTTTATGGCTTTGCTGGTCACAGAGCTACTAATTGCCCACAACTTTTTCTATTTTTCTCATCAGCTGATTACTACTAGTCCTTCCTATACTCTTGGCCAGGACTGGGAAGGTTAGCTATCATGTCTTGACACTGAGCACCAACCTAGGAACTCACGTGTTAATGTCTTCCTTACCAGGTGGTCAAACCCTGGCAGGCTAGTGGATCCTGAGGTCGATGACTTCATCCCTGGATTAATGCATTGGTGCCTTCAAAATACTTCCTCTTGCTTGAATGCATGTTTGTAGAAGTATGTTTGGTACAGAGAGTGTCTCTGTCTTTCTCTATTTCTCCCCCCTCCTCTCTTTCTCCCTTTCCCTTGCCCACTCCCTTTATCTCAAAACTCCCCACTTAAAGCCTGTCCCTATGCCATATATGTCTTTCATCTGTAGTGGGCTCTCACCTGACATGGTTTAGTATCACCCGCTCCCAAGGACCCTCTCGTGGAGAATTAGGATATTGATTTTGAGAGACTCATCAGGATCTCCTGGCAATTCCTCCTGCCTGCCGATGGTTTGAGGAACGC
The DNA here is from genome assembly GCF_014885135.2 of Alexandromys fortis. Classification (NCBI taxonomy): domain Eukaryota; kingdom Metazoa; phylum Chordata; class Mammalia; order Rodentia; family Cricetidae; genus Alexandromys; species Alexandromys fortis. The sequence continues at coordinate 7,123,517 of NW_026067948.1, read as the reverse complement.
CAGAACCATGTAACCTTCAACACAGTCACTCTTCCAACTACAGAATCCCTGGAGCCCTTCACCCAACACTGCCAAAACTGGAAGTAATAGCAGGCCCATCTCCCACCTGTAGCCGTGTTTCCATGAATGAGGATTCATCTTCTGACACTGGGTTTTTGCCTTCTGTAACCAGTCAGTGATGGTCTACTCCTTTAATCCTAGTACTGGGGAGGCAGAAGCAGGTTAATCTCTGTAAATTGGAGGTCAGTCTGATCTACAGAGTGAATTCCAAGACAAGAAGGACTATACAGAAAAATCCTGTCTTGAAAACAAACAGACAAACAAAAAAAGCAAACAATGCAGGTTACCATTGGCAGCAGTGGGCTCATTGTTGACACACAGAATAAAAGAAGGGCAGGGTCATGTAGAAAGAGATGACACAATGAATTATTATTTCTTCTATCTCAAGATTTAGTAAGATTTAATTACCCAACTCTACCAAAAATCAGTTGGTAAGGATAAACATTACTCTCCAAAAAGATGAATATACTATAATTATGGTTGTTGTCTTGAGACAGATAATTGACAAAGAAGTGTGCTAAAGAACTGGTATTCCCTAATAGTTTGGTTGTGGAACAGATTCTTTAGCTGTAAATATCAAAAAATAAAGTCTATAAGTTGAACACTTTCGTAGGATCTCTGAGGGTGTTAAGTTTCTGTTTACTCTGTGCTAGGAATAATTTCCACACATATGAAAAACCACAGGCTGAAGTTTTCAATCATATATCAGTTGTTTCCAAGATAAACTTTTAGGGAATTTAATAGAGAGGGTATCCATTACTTGGCCATTCCAATTAATGAAGGCAGATTGAACAGCTTGTATGTCACTTATAAGAAACTTATTAAGTAAAATTTGGAAAACACATGGAGCAAATTACAGATGTATTCACAACACAAAGTGCTGGTGCTGCCGGGACTACTTGTTCAATAAATACCTGCTGAATAATAAAATCGATTTCAGTTAAAAAGGAGTACTCATAAAACTAAGTTTATTTACACTCTTCCTTCCTTTCAGTCATGATTCCCTCAAATTTAAGAACGCACTGTAAAATAAAATTTGGAACATTTCTTTAAAATCCATGAATATTAATACCTCCACTTTTACTGCTCTATTCCATTGGTTAGAATTTTATGTACTAATCAAATAATTTACTGTAGTTGGCTACAGTTTAGGGGATATACTTTAAAAATGTAAAATGATTTGTAAAGTCAGAGAAAGTGCTACAGAATGACATTTTATACAGGAGGGACCTAGAGCAGCTTGTCAAAATGAGAAATCAATTTATTTGTTTTGAGAAGGTAATTTGATAATTTAAAATGGAATATTTTGCGTGTGTGCTACTGTAAGTCCCTTGAGGATTTCTAACTGCAAAATACAATTGGATATGTTTAATGAATAGTGTCATTGATTGTACAATTATGGCTATAATCTGAATGATTTGAATATATTCATTCACAGCCTCAAATTAAATAGTACTCACCAATTCAGCCAATCATGAGGATCATTACATACAATTTCATGTGATTTTTTTTTAAGATAAATTTTTACTGTAGTTTTCTTCCACATGATGCTGAGTGGCAATCCAAACAAATGTTTAGGTGATTGGACTATGACATCCCTCTTCTCTATGATGAGTAAACTGATAATGGGAAAGAATTGGCCTTCTTTTGTCCCTGAGTATCCAGTATGCGTGCTTCAAACTGTGCACTCGATTAAAGAGTTAGTTTCACAGAGGGGAAGGGCGTGATTCGGTCCAGAATACATGAAATCTAACCTTTCACTTTTTCCCTGTAATTCATGATGAATGCATCTGCACCCTGAAAGAAACCTTTAAGTGAGCATGAACCCTTATTATATAGTCATCTTCGGAAAAGATTATGGAAGTCTTAGAGGTTAAGAATCATACTCTCAAAAAACTAATTAGCTATGGCATTTATCTTAAAAAGAGCTAAATCAGCATGCCCAATCTTATACACAGAGCCATTTATCAGGGGACAGATGGTCCCCTAAAAGTGAAACTAAACAGTTCTTGAAACATGACAATCCATTTATCTTAATGTGAACATCCTCTAGCAGATATCAAAAAACAACCTAGGCAGATTTATAACTTTTGGACTATATTCTGTATGCTACTGGCATCCAAGAACGAATGTTTGCATCTAATAATATGATTCATATTTGTAAATGGCACAGGAAAATGTATAGTAAAGTAGCTCAAATATTTTGATTATGTTAAGAATTATATTAGTAGAAAGATGGCATTTATCATCAATATTTCTTTATGATTTCTATTCTGTTATAAGACAAAACTATCTGTAATTTTCTTCTAAATATCTCTGTCTGCCTGGACATTTGCAATCTGGATATATCTTGTTAGGCTGCATACTTTCATATTAAATGGGATAAAAATTGTGTATATATTCTACTTTATGTTTTTAATTCATGCACTCATTTTTCATTTATTCAGGAAACATTTATTGGATGACTGCTCTGAAAACTGTCAAGAAATGGAAATAAAGACATAAATCAATGATCTCTGTTTCTGCCCTTAAGCATCTCTCATCCTAAGAGAGAGACAAGTTATTGTGTAATTATTGTGTAGTAGAGTCAAAACATAAAAATATAGTGAGTGAATAAATTGTTGGAAATAATAATTTACGTATTCCTCTCTGTTTGTCAATTTTTTTAGCCCTTTCTTTTCCCATCATTGCGAACCCTTCCCTCATTCTGTTCCCTAGCTTCTTTTTGGATTCTTAGGTTCAAGGATACACAGTCTGATGAGAAGGAAAAGCACCAAGAATTTGGCAAAAGATGGGGGTTAAACACAATAAAGAAAGGCAGAATCTAGCTAGAAAAGAATTGTATGTATTAAAGAGTAAAAGGCAGCATTGAGGAGCAAGAGATGAAATCTGAGGGCAGTAGGTCCCTGTGGGTAGCATCTAATCTTACTCTTTCTGAGGGCTGATCCAGAAGAGCAGAAGATGGAATATAGAATTCTCTAAACACAGCAGTAAGATTTCGTTTCCAAAGGAAAAGGTGTCATTCTGCTTGTCTTGGGTATATGGTTCAATAAATGAGAAAAGTGGGTTATTCTAGTCAGATGTTGAGTGATTCATAGAAAATGCTCAATGCATACACACGATTCTACTGCAGTGGTTTGTTCATTTCATTTTGCATTCATTCAATAAGCTTTTAAAACACTCATTGAAACCTGGGATGAAAAAATTAGACCCAGCAGAATTCCAAATTGCCTTGAATTACCCAATAGAGTTCGCTTCTCCATTGAATGCAAGAAATTGCATGAATTACCACATTCAGGCCTATATTTCTCTACAGAGCAATAAATTTATGCTACTATGTATGGGCATAAGCTAATCACAGGAGTGAGTGTTATCCATCTGGAAACAGTAGAAGACAGATTTTAAACATAAGAGTATACATTTTCTAGCATTAAAATGCAGAGAATCACAGGTCAAATCATGTTGGCAGGTTCTGGTATCGAGACTGACCTCTACTGATAGTTAGTAAGAAACATAATTGAGATTGCAGAAATCTGAACTTAACAACAATTTAGTTGTGCCTGGAAACAGATTTCCCAAAAGGGTCTATAAGTAAGAATTAGATATTGTTAACATTTTGATTCTAGTTTTGGTCAAGGCTTTAACAGCGGTGCTAGAAAGATGACTCGTGTTTTAGGAATATTGGCTGCTCTTTCATAGGACACAGGTGTGACTTCCAGAACTAACATGGCAGCTGACAACCATCTGTGAGCGACCTCCAGTGAATCTGATATGCTTTTGACCTTTACTGGCACTTCATGTGTGTGGTTCATAAATGCACAGACATACATGCAAGCAAAACATCCATACACATATAAAAGAAGTAAACAGTAAACAAGCTCTTATCTTAAAAATTGGGGTAGTAAATATAGTTTTAGTTTTCTGTGGTTGCTAGAATTATATTAAAAAGGCAACAGAAAAAATGAATACAAGATTGGATAAAAGTAACTAATGCACCCCGTAGGACCAAAAATCTAGTAGTGAAAGATGGCTGAATAAAGATTTCAGATTTTCCCATTTGATGTAAATAAAGAAATCTTTTTGAAATGGTGTATTAGTGCCTAGCAGTTTAAATACCACTAACACATTGCACTGAAATCAACCCGCTATCTCATCTTTTGAATCTTCCAAACCATACCACAAATATTCTCAGATAGTGAAAGACGAGTTAAATTTTGTGACCATCAAGATTTCCAGTCTACAGAATTAAGGAGGATGACAAAAATATTAAATTGTCTCAGGGTGTCTTTGCATGGTGCCATAGTATTTGGAATGAGCAGTTATGAGATGATTTACTGGCCAAGTTTATATTTTATCTTCACCTAAGATAAAATATATTTTATTATTTTTCATTTAATCTTCATTCATGAAAATGAAAAAACAAACATTGTCTGATAGGTACCTAAAAGTGAAAATCATATATTAGTGATAAATCCAGCATATTGGAAGCTGGTGTCTCCCTTTGAGAGAGTAGTCATCATATCTAGTTCTGATCTTTCTTGACCATGGAAGACTGAGCTTAATTTGTTACTCCTTATGTATTACCACTTGCTTGTTTTGGCCAGTATGTTCTAATGAATTAAAATGAGCAAAATGACAGGGAAGGATTCAGTGAGTCTTTCTCGTGCTTTCCTTTTCCTTGGGTGCTGAGTCTGGAATTAGTTATTATTACTGAATCTTGACTTGACTGACAGCAGCCCTGGAGAGTCATTCAACATACCGAGGACTTGTTATAAACAAAAAATTAACTATTATGCATTGACTGGCTAAGTCTGGGGGATGTTTGTCACCACAGATTAGTCTTCTATGCTGTGACTTGTCATACAGGGAATGCAGAAGGAGGACTTAGTTTCCATAACAAGTGAGTTAGAACCATATTTGTTGTTTTGTTTTCTTTTAATTGCATGGAAATTGGCTCCTGGGTGAAACCACCGATGAATTCCCTGGCAATTGCTCCTTTCAGCTTTTCTGTTATAAAATAGTTCACAATATTTATTTAAAAGTTCCAATACAGTAAAAATATATTCCAAGCATTACTTAGATGACATTGAATGTAATATGAGGCAAATAGAGATGTTGACACAGGAATAAACACAGTATTTTTAAAGAAGGCACAAAATTCCAGGGCGGTCATTATCGATGAACGTGATTGCAATGTTGCATTGTAAAATGCATGCCATAAAATGTTGAAGTACAATGTCATGTTTGTGAAGGATGTCTCGACACTCTAGGAATGTGACTATGAAAAGTGAAAAAGATAACAAATCAAACATAGGACAAATGGGTCACCTCTGATCATGAGAAGGCTTTTCTATGCTGAGTTATGGTGTGACCATATCAAAGTGTGTAAAGTGGGCGACAGACAGGAACTCAGTTGGACTACAACTCAAAACACGGAGAGTAGAGTTGAAGTAAGAATATTAGCTTTCTTTCTCATTGAAATAACCAACACATGACTAAAATGAGCTTTTCAGGTGAAAGATTTTATGCTGCAAAAAGAAGTTTTCCTAGTGAGTGGTCAGGACCACACTCATCTGTGGGTGGTAGGGAAAATATTTTGGATGTGGTTGATGTTGCACTGGTTTGAAAAATTGGTGGGCAATTTGCTCGGTATCCACTAATAAGGATGATTTTTCTCTTGTGGATCAGGTGTTAAGTACAATTAGAGAGAAGTTTTTTTTTGTTTTTTTTTTTTTTTTTTTTTTTTTTTTTTTTAGAAAGGAAAGACAGATTTACATGTGTCTCCAAATTGAAGGTTTGAGGTACAGTCATTAATGGCAAGAAGTCTTGGCAACAGGAGGAGCCTTAAGGAACTGCTGCCATTACATCAACAGTCAGGAAACAGAGAGAGATGAGTGACAGGGCTTGCCTCTCTTTCCCATTTTATTTAGTACTGTAACCTAGAACACTACAATTCACTGTCTGGGCAGGGATTACCTCTCTTTATCTCACTTAGATAAGTTTTCACAGACGTGCCTGGAGGTTGTTTTGCTTTTGTTTTTGTTTTTCTAGTAGGTGATTCCATATCTTATTAAATTGCAGTCTACAGTAACTATTTCATAAATTCAGAAATTTTGCCTGAATGCTATATCTATTTATAGAAAATTTAAAGACAAATGACATCAAATAGAACTTCATTTTGTCAGGAGAGGGTTGGGGTATGGATTCATCTGAACAAGAGAACTATGGTAAAATATTATATTTAAGAATAAAGTCACAGAAAAAAAAACAATAGTTATATTTCCAGCATTGTCAAACCAACAAACATTTGAGTCCTGAAGAAAGGAAAACCTAAAATTAACAAAACAAGATGTAGAGAAACATTTTTAGGTGTTCCTGAAAAAAATGTAACAATTTCTATCAGAAAGGTTTTTTTCAGTTTGAGAAAAATGGGGAAATTGAAGGGAAGTTTTGTTTTGGATCATACGTATATGTTTCTCTCTATGTTTGTGGGATGATGCTGCAGCTCTGTGGGGATGAAAGGTTATTGAAGTAGGGTATCTCACCTCGTTGGTAGTCACGAAGGAGAGTGAGACTGTGAACAATAGGCTGGGGAAGACACATGTCTTTCTAGGTGGAACCTGCTTCCTCCGGTTAGGTCACAGTTCTTCTGACTCCCTCCTAATCCTGTCATACTATGAATCAACCAAGAGATTAGACAACTTAATCTATTGATTATATCAGAGCCCTCTGATCTGTTAGTTCCCCAAAAGTCTATCCACTGGCAGCAAGTCTTGAACACGAGACCCATGAGCTTTCAATCATATAGTATCCAAACTATCATGGAATTCTTAAAACTAATAAACTCTCATCATGTTTCAATGATTACTCTCCACCCACTCTTCTAAATTATTTATCATTTAGTTTTTTATTTGTTTTTTTTTCTGTTTACCATTCTGTATTAGATGGGGTTCTCCAGAGAGACAGATGAATAGACTATATAATGAAATAGATGAAGAAGATTTTATTAGGGGAGTCAGATCAGGCAGTTAGGGATACTACTATGTTCCATATAGATCATCTAAAAGCTTGAGAACCTTAGATAATAATTGCTTGCCTGCATCCATCCAAATCTAAGGCCTCAAAACACAAAAAGCCAAAGAAGTATTTTTCCATATAAGGCAAAAAGAAAAGTCCTTAAATCTAGGAAGGTTGAATAAATTCTCAGATCCTGCAGTTCTGAAGTCCAGAATTAAGCAAAGGATAGACTGACTTCAGAAACGATAGGTAGAGAGATAGACGTCATATCTTTACAGGGTACACGCTGTAGTATTTTTGTAGTGTCCAATATATACCAAGAAATTGTACAAATTTAAACAGTGGGTATTCATAGTCCTTACATTAAGAGCATATCGTTTTTTAGCACATATTATGTTTTAACATGCAGTTTAACAATTTTTAATAATAAACATATCATCATATTTTGAACTATAAGCATTTTTCTGAGTCCCTTATTTTTGATACCTGAGAAGTATATGCTGAAGAAAAGAAAGGGAACAGAAGGCTTTGCTTGGATCTCCTGTGTGCCCTGAACATGCTGTGTCAGGAAGATAAGGCTTTTGCCACTGAAGAGTTAGGTTTGTACTGCCTAAGAGAGCATAGTTTTCTTTTATCTTATCTTAGAATATGTTATTCTAAGGAAATGGCATTTTTATCTTCATTTTTATCTCACGAAGTTGTTAATGTACAATATCATTGAACAATCAACAAGTGACTGTACTCGGCACACTCTGTAGACTGGCGAGTTATCATCTATAAAGTAAATTCACATTCGTTCATGAACCTGAGAGACTCAAGGCCATTTTCAAATGTTTCTGTTTTAAAATATTGTTAGATAATTTACTTAAGAATCATTTGTCTTGGAAGATGGATTTAGTTGAGAATTTTGAGTTAAAATATTTCAAAATGAAATGTAAAGTCATTCTTTGCATAGGCGTCTGTCTGGAGTCATCACAGGTCCGAGAGACAATTGTGTTAAACTTCATTTTTAATGCTTTGATTTATTACCTCTGTATTCATGACAAATAATTTAAAAGGTCCTTAGTTTTTATTTTAAGTAGTAAAGAATAAAAATTGAAAACTGAGAAAATAAAAAACTAACTTATTTTCCTACGCATATTAAATATTAAAAATACAACAAAGCCTGAAAATTTTGGAATACCGTATCAGCGGCAAGTTTTATCTCTGTTAGCGCTTTTCTCTATTATTATTAAGTAATGACAAACAACATTTTTGAATTAGAAACATATGAAGTCTAATTTACTTATTTTCAGTTTGACCATTCTGACACTAAGTCAACAAGTCTCTCAGTGTTTTAAAACAGAGTAAAAACATTTGAAAGATACAAAGAGCATACAGCTCTTCAGTGAGAAAAATAAATATGAGAGCACAAAACAGGATTACAGGCAATCGAAAGACTATGACATCTCTGAAGTCACACCAAGGAACATTAATTTAGTTCTTTTTTTAAAGAAGATTCTAATAAATTTATGAACATTTTTAAAATTAATTTTTAAAAAATAAAAAGTTGCTAATCACATTGTCATACGTTTTGTAATAATTTTCTGCTGCCTTTTGACAGTGAGAAAAACATAGCCTCCAAATAAGATACTGTTTTTTTAAACATATTTTATTCATTATATATGCACATGTTATTTTATATATATTTACATATTTGTGTACATATGTGTGTATGTCTGTGCAATGCATGCATACAGACACACACATACACACACGTAAATTTATAAATACAGTCAACTCAGTTCCTATAAAGCTATTTGTATGTATATTTAAGACATGGCCACATTCTATTAGATACCAAACTGTGTGGGACTCTTCCCTGGAGAAAACTATTCTTCCCACTCTCGGTATTGCTTAGTTGCTTATAGCTCTTTGTGTAGGCTTGAGACCTCCGTCCTAACACCCTTCCGTGTTAGCATACCTACTGATATCCTTGCTGTTCAGGTCTTGTTTAGGCAGCCGTGTTGATGAGAGCTCCTGGGTATAGCTTCTCTGATATTTCTAGGAAACAAAATTTCACAGCATACTTATTGTTCATCTAAGTTTTATATTCTTTGCATGTTCCTTCCATTACATTCTCGGTACCTTAGAGGCAAGAATGTTATAGTTGCGTTGATTGTGTTTGAAATCATTCAATCTTTTGTTCTTTGCATTTTGGTCACTTCTGATGTTCTGAAATGGTCTCTGTCTGTGGCAAACAGATTTTTATTTGATAAGGGGCGAGAATAATATTTATCTGTAGATATAAGGGTAAATATTTAGAAGGTAGTTAGGGATTATGCTAGTTCTTAAAGTAGTTGTTGCCGATTCTCCTCCAAAATGCACAACTTCTTTAGCCCCAGACAGTTGCTCAACTGTACAGTATCGGGCATGATGTCCCATTTACTAAGTAACCTTAAGTCCAGTTAGAGAGTCGTTGGTTACCAGCAAGCTATGTATGTCACTATTCCACCTTAGGAATATTTTGCCATGATGGCCATTGTTGTGGTAGGACTATTGCTGTTTCCTTCCCATGAAAGTTTAAAGGGCACCTTCTGGTACCAAGAATGCTAGTCTTTAGAGAAGTAGCTTTCAGATAGCAGCCAGCTCAAATCCTCCGTGTTCTGTCTGTGCACGTTGTCTTCAACAACAGGGACTTAATCTTCATCTATAATCATCAACCTGTATTTCAGGTGTCATTTGGACAACACTGAACTAGAACTCAAAAAGAAGTCTTATCATGCCTGGTGTTTGGGTCTTCATTAGGCTGTGTCTGGGAGCATTGCCAGACCTGGTGAGAATATCCCTGAGCCCACATGTGCAAATGGATACAGCGACTTATATACAATATTATGTCCGTAGACAGTAATAAGATTTCTTATGATTTTTCAAGCATCGTCTCTGTGATTTGCCCTGCTCCCCACTTCTTCTATATGGATACCCCTTCTCATCCGTAATTAGATGCTCCCATCTTTCCCATTCACTCCTTTAAATAACTCTTCCTTCTGGATATTCCTTAAGTGTTAAATGATAGTTGCTAATGAATTGTTAAATAAACAAGTGTCTTAACCATCAGAAAAACCCTGACTATTACTTACAGAGTCTTCAGGGAGAATATAATCATAAAAACCATTGTGTCTGATAAACATATTGTTTAGGTTCTTCCCAGTCAACAATCATAGTCTACTACATGTTAGCATATTTTCAATCAATATAAATTAAAAATAGTTTATTCTAAATGATAAAAAGGCAGAATGGTTATTATGCTCAAGCATTGTTAAGTAATCAACATAGGCAATGTGGTGAGGACCTTTCTCTTTTAAAGGAAATGTGTATAGTCATGTTATATATATATATATATATAACATGACTATACATATATATATTCTGTTTATATTTAAGCTCAGAAACCGCATTTTAATATTGAATTGCTAAGTGAAAATTCACATGTAGCAGGCACTTCAATTTGGAACTTATATGTACTTGAGTATGTTCAGACTATTCAGTTTGAAGCATCTCTGGGATTAACAATCAAAATGTTTCAGAGTTTCATTCTGTCTGATTGCTAATTGATGTGCAACTGAAACAATAGGCCTCGTGTACAATAACCATTTTTAATGTAAAAATGGTGTTGATGTGGCAGCAATCATCCTATCTCCAAAACAAAGCTCTCAACCTGCAGTTTTTAGGGGAAAGTATGGTGAGTGCTATGTACCATAATGCTGAGATTATAACCTACCTGTTGTCCTTAAAGTAGTTACTAAACAATAGACTTTTCCAGCTCATCAGTAAGCAACATTTCTAGGATATTTTATGTGAATACTGTTCATTAAGTTTGTATATATTTTAATAAGCAAGAATGAAATAAAATCCTCAATACTGTTATGTTTTAAATAAAAAAAGACTTTGTTTATGAAAATTGGAGAAAGATATGTCAGTAAATATTAGATCTATGGAACTGCCGAATGAGCAGTTGTATCTTTTTGCAGTCAAAAGAACACATCCCATGTTTGGGGAGAACCTCCGTAAACAAGCAAGTGGTAAAAGAATAAGCCTCAATATTTTCTTTAACCATTAGGTAATAAAGAAATAGAACAATTATCATCACCTTGAAACAATATTTCACCTTTTTCTTAAGTTTTAGAGAAAGTTAATTTTAAGGAGACGGGCGTCAAATAAGCATGTGGAGAACATTTCAACTTCTATTATCTCTGGATTATTATTTTATTTGTCTCTGTGTAACACAAAAAAGTGCTAAAATCTCATAAAAGAAATCTAGCTAGCATATAAGGATTATCTCCAACTACTGAAATGAAAAAAGCAAAAATGTGGAAGTATTTAAAGCGATTGTGAAATTTTATCTCAGCTACTGAAGATATTTTAACTAGCAAGATTCCATTGATCTTCTACAAAGCTTTGTCAACGGAAGCTTTTTTCTTCAAATTGATTCTCCATTTTCTCTTCTCATTTCCTCAACGATGCACAGCAGGAATCTCTGTCTACAGATGGAAAACAGGATCTAGCTCTAGGCATATGGATAAAACAAAGAAGCCTCGATTAAAGGGGGAGAAAAAGACTGCTGTTCCTATTTGAACTTAAAATTATTGATCTTGTCAATCAGTTACAAACACTGAGCTCCATTTAATTCGGTAATGAGCATTAATGGTATAGGAACATGGCTGACCATTTTAAAAGGAAAAAGAAAAATCTGCAGGATAATAGTATATTGCCATTTTTTTTCCTATGGCCCAATGTCTGTTATGGTGTGTTCTATTTCACAGACATGAAGTCAGTCTAAAGTTTCTTAGAATTGACAGGGCTCAGTGTAGAGCTCAGACTACTCATGTGTATTAGGAGGGGACAACTTCAGCATGGATTTTTTCAAGTCTTTTCCATTTCCTTTAGATAAAGAGAAGAGCATTTGAATTAGATAAAAGCTAAAAAAAATAAGGAGAAGAAAAGTGATCAAAGATACTAAGTGGCTGAGCGAAGATGATTTTTTTTTGTAGCATTACTCAGTATAGACAAGTCAAAGAACTGAACAAGGTGAAGGCATCACAGTCAGTATTACTTGCTCTGCAGAAGAAATACAGATGCTATTGGATGCTCCCAACACTCAGCAACTGCCTCTCACCTTCACCGACATCCATGCTCATCAGAAATTCAGACTCTGCCAAGACTTTCCTTCAGTCACTGGAAGCATTTTGTTATTTTCCTTTTAGCAGGCTAGTAGCATTTGAAACTTCTGTAAGCATTTGTAAGCAAAAAGGAACCTCGTCTGACTGAAGAAGATATGTATCATTCCTACAGGCAGAGCATGCATGAAGTCCCCAGTGAGTACTCTTCTATGCTTTTCCATAAAGTCTGGATGTGAAATTCTGAATCTGTTTAATGTAGGAGCCAACAATGATAGGCTAAATAGAAACAGACCACCCAAAGGAAGTTCTTTACTTCCAACCATTATCATCTGCCAGAGTAGGACTCAGGCATAGATAAGTTTAATGGAGGCCTGAGTCTCAGTAGTTTACCCTGAAGCAATACCTGGTTGCAGGAAGAAACATAAACTGAGATTACCTGAGCACCACCCAAGAACAGAGCATCCAAAGGAAAGGCCTGACGTTCCAACCGCTGTAGATAGGACCACCTGCCAGCACAGACACCCCTAGACCAATGTCAGCCTGTCGGGTCCTGAAACTTAGAAACCCCTCACCCACACTTTACTACTATAAAAACCCAACTCTAACTGAGCTTGGAGCTCTCCAATCACTCCAATACGTTGGACATGTGGAGAGACACACTTTGCAAACTTGCATAAAATAGAGGCTCTTTGATTTTATGTATTAGACTTGGTCTCCTTTCTGGTTTTTGGGGGACTTCGCGGATCTGGGCATAACATTTAACCTCAGGGTGTGTGTGGTCATCACCAGCAAAGGTGCATCAGGCACCTGCGGCGTTCCAACCAAACTGCAGTTCATGTTTCAGACACTTCTTCTCAACTGTCACCTCTCAATGAAGTCACCCCTAACTTTCCTTACTTTTACTTAATGTAATATAGAGATGATTTGTTCTAATAAGGGACATGGAAAAGCAGAAATATCCCATCAGAACATAGTTGATTCTATATTTTACTTATCTAAACTATGAAATTGTGAAACTTGCCAGCATCATTCATCATCATAAAATGTTTTGGCCCAGAAAGTTTAAAATTTTAATTTCAAGTTTGTATCTGGAAAGCATCATACTTAATATAGGCTTTTTGTTTTTCCCAGTGTCAATTCAAAAGTAATTTATGTTGCTGTCTCACTTTATGAATGAAGATAAAATGCAAAATCAGTTCATTGTAAAAGTCCCTTATGATTATCCATCAGCCTGTATCAGGGGGAAGTAATATGTTACATAGAAAATTAAATTAAATAAATATTTTAACATTACGAAAATCTAAGTTGAAGCTAAAATCATCAGAAAAGGTAGTAAGTTTGCTTTTATAGCATTAAGTAAAAGAACATCTCATAAATGATTTTGAACTTAGTTTCTACAATCTTCTTCAAGAAATGATGTGCAAAATCCAAGAACAAAAATATTTTCATTGAGGTTAATCTAAAAAATATTCATATGCTAAATTCTCATTGTATGATGTTTGTTTAATACAACAAAATTAGTGTTTTGCTGGAGAAAATCTCAGCATTTTTATTATAATTGAGAAAAGATATAGGCCTTTGGAAAACTTTGGATTGAGCAAGTAAGTTGAATGACTTTTAAAAAGAAGCTATTCTCGTCTCTTTTTTCTCTTAGTTAAGTTTTATTTTCATGAATCCTAAATGTCTTCTCATTAGTAACACTCCTAAGAATAGTAATTGTACATGTTCATTTAAATAGCTCTAAATTTTTGGGTCAAAAGAAATACATACACATATGTCTCGTAGCCATTTAAAATAAGGAATATGTTTTAAAGCTCTTGAAGTATTAGTATCCATAGTTAATCCTACATCCATGGCCTTGAACTATCAGGTATTTACATAAGCATAGTAGAAATATGCAATGTTATAAAGAAGAAAATACCAGGGGAAAAATTGCCAAGTCCAGATACATATAGATACCTTTAGATGAATGTAGAAGTTTAATAATAAAAGCAAGACTGTTATTAGAAAGAAGAGAACTACACAGAACACAGAGAACTAGAATAAACAAAATTTAAATAAATAAAATACTAAATTAAGGAGCAAAACTAGAGCTGGAAAACATATTAAATTGAAACAGAAATGAGAATTTGAATATACAAAATGTGGTTTGCACTGTGTCAAAAATTATTGCTGATTCTTCACAATGTCCAATGGGGGTAGACATATTTTACCAGTGAGAACTCTGAAGGCACATGGACAATTTATTTTTTCTGAACTGTGAAAGAAAGTAGTAGCCAAAAGGAAAAAACATCACACCAAGGGCAAAATTGAAAGACTAGCAAGAACCTGTAAAAAAAAAAAAAGCATCATAATGGCTCTACCACAGGATGAGACAAGTCATTCCAAGAGCACTAAGGGCAATTTAAATATAATTTCAAAGAGAGACATAGCAAGAGATAGCCTGCTTCCTCGGCCAGATGGTGTAACATTAGCAGATGACATTGGAAGGACTGAGTGACTATTTTGCTTCTGTTTTCTCAATCAGGATAAAAATGATATTCAAACTGGGAAGGTAGGACAAACAAGGAAATCCAACACTGACAAGCAAGAGATAGTAAGAAAGCACTTAGCTGCTCAATGAGCTCACATTACCAGACAGAGATGCATTACCTCCCTCAGGACTGACATCGTGTGTCACTGGATGTCAGTGTCTGACTCACTGAGCCGATGTGTCTATTCTTTGTGGCTGCAGTGGCTCTCCAGCCCAGGCCCACATCTTTTCTTTTTAGAACTATTCTTAAGGCCTTTATCTACCCTTCCTTTATCCACCCTTCCTGGATCTGCCTCTCTTTTCCTTAAGATTAGTCTCCACACAACTTTTGTGATGAACTTTCCAGAAAAACCATATTCATAGCCATCTACTTCTTACATGTTTCTCTGGATGTTTTAAATGGCGCCTCTTTACTTCAGCATCAGTGAGGCCCTTCAAACATCTTTTCTTAGCATTTGATCTCATATCATAAAGCGCATGAGCTAACTGAGCTGCTCCTCTCTACAGTGGCCCCCTGTGTTCCTGTGCATTGCAGCATTCTATCTTTGCTGACTTTCCTGAGCTTGGACGCTTCTGATAACACGTTTGTGGTAATTTTCTTGAATACTTTGTTCTTTGAATCAAAATTTGTAGCAAAATTTGGTATACTATGAATCTCCCTCTTTTATTTCTCAAAGTAATTGAGTATGATTCAATCTTGTGGCCAAATATTCTCCTGAGTTAAATGTAACTTTTATAAAACAACTCAGTATAAATACAAAATTTTTAATATTCTTAATTTGTAAGATTATATGTAATATTTTAAAAATAAGGTTTGTTTTAATTAAAACCATAAACATTGCATAGATTTCAGAAGGTAAGAATTATCTTCTTGTTTACCTCTGTTTTGCCTGTATACTAGTCCCTGTAACCAGAGGGAATCAACCCTGCTCATGTCTCTGGGTGTGCATGCATGCATATTTCTGTATATATGTTTAAGTTCACCTATCAACTTATGCGATTCGCCTCATTCTTTTTTAAATGACAGACTATTCCTTAGAGATGATCACAGCATAGAAGAGGAACAGAATGGATATGAGCAAGGGGAAGACTGTTCTTCACACAGCGATCCTAATTCTGCTGTGCCCAAGCCATCATGCTGCTTACCTGGAAGCAGGCGATGCTCTGGGCTGCTTAAATCAGCCTCTTCTTAGCCAGTTCCAGCTTTCGTGAAGGTTTC
The DNA here is from genome assembly GCF_014885135.2 of Alexandromys fortis. Lineage (NCBI taxonomy): Eukaryota > Metazoa > Chordata > Mammalia > Rodentia > Cricetidae > Alexandromys > Alexandromys fortis. The sequence goes on along the minus strand of NW_026067948.1, from coordinate 7,107,529 downwards.
ACAACGTAAGCTTCTTTCTTTGCTGAGACTGACTCTAGCATTTCAGGGACATGTAAGTATGTTTTCCACTAACTTTAGAACTAAGTGTTAAGAAGCATGGAATTCCAATATGCAAGACCTCCTAAAGAGAGAGCAATCTTCTGCCAATTCGTGACTGCATTTGTATCCTGACTTTTCAAGCATGCCTGAAATTGCATTCTGAGTGGGAAAAAAACATGGAACTAAATTAATGGTGGTGTATATA
>NW_026067948.1:7097768-7107197 GCF_014885135.2 Alexandromys fortis | reverse complement strand
TGAATGAGTGAACATCCACCAATAGAAGTGTCTCTAAATGTGCTTTTGTCTTTCATTTCCATATGTTTTCAGGCAAAAAAACAAAGCAAAATAAAAAACTAACTTACTGAATAAACATCTATTAAATAGATACATGTGCTGATGAGGCTAACACCAAAAGAACTGTAGTTTGAAATTATCCTGACAAGGCATAAAAATGAAAACAAGAAGAACACTACAGAAATCGAGGTTCATAAGCGGCTCAGGAGGGCAGCCATCAGGAATGCTGGCAGCTGCTTTTCTGCCCAGTCATCAGCATGTGATCCATTGTTGATTACAGTGATATTGGTGTCTAGCCTGTGAGTGGTCTGCCCAGTCATTCACATGTGATCCACTGTGAATTACATTGACTTTACTGTCTGATCTGCAAGTGGTACTGATTTCACACTGTGCAGGAAGTAGACGCTACTGGAAGGCGACCTCTTGCTCCACTCACCCCATTTGAGCAGGAGCATTTACAAACTGAAGGATCACAGAAGCATGATCAAAGAGAAATAGCAGAAATGAATGGGTATATGTTTCCTCAGATGGGAAGAGACAAATGCACAAATAATTCACAGGTCTCTGAATACTAGAAATTCTGTCTTAAATGCACAATTTGATGCTCTCTGAGGTGGTCTGGATTAGTGGATGCAAACTACAGCCATAAACTAAGCTCACACAGAACATTAACACAGAAGTCAGCTGTAATGGAAAAGGAAACAAAAAATTAAAGACATTGTGTAAAGCAGTAAGTTTTCATCTTACAAGAGGTGACCACATCATCCATAGTGATAGTTCATTGTCTGTCACCTTGAGTAAATTTAGAATTATCATGGAGAAGCATCTCTAAGTTTTTCTATTAGAGTTCTTCCAGGGATTCACTGAGGAAGGCAGATAGATCCTCTGGGAATTGAGTGTCACCATCCCTATCAGTTGGTTTCCTATACTGATTAAAAATGAAAAGGCAAAAGGTGTACCTTCTCTAAATCCCTAGTGCTGGCACTTCATGGTGCAAGCATCATGCCCTTACTTCCGCAATGCAGGCACTCTTACCACCACACCACAAGAAAGGAATGCTCAAACTGTTAGCTAAAATGAGCCCTTCTGTCAGTTGCTTTTGTTGTGTGTTAGATCACAACATTGAGAAAAGTAAACACATTTTGTACTCAGAGTCTTGTATTGACTGTTAACTGATCTAAGTGACTGTCAATAATCGTAATGATTTTTTTTGTAAAAATAGTGTCCTTAAAATAACTAATGTGAACAGTTCATAATATGCTTTTCATATGCTCCTTAAGTCTATGATATGAAACATTTATTTAATCATAACAACAACCTTGTCTGCTGAATCAGATTTTTATTATCCCTACAGCTTAGAAGTACCACACACTTATCTCTAATTTTACATGCAAGTCATAGTAAAGCTGGCCACCTACTTCTTTGTCACTGCTTTTTAAACTTCATGACGTCCATAACTGGAGCACACATTTTATTTAAAAAAACACATCACCTTTGCACAAGTTTAGATGCCTGGCTGCCAGTGAGTTCATCTTGTCCTTTAATGAGTACCAGTGCTATTTTTGGTGGATGTTTATTAAGCGTCTGCACATCATTGGGTGTTCTAAGAATAACAGCTGCAGGTGCTCTTGAGTTAGAGACCATAACTGTTTCTGTGACCCTTAGAGTCTCATTCTGAGAGGGTATCTCCCATGTTAACTGAATTCTTTCTGTGTCTAGCCTATATGCAGTGGTAGTTCAGAAAAATTCCAGAAGGAATACAGGCTAAAAAGAGGTGATGATTTCAAATTATTCTCTGGCAATTATAAGCTACATTGCCCTTGGGCTAGATCTTAATCTACCTAGGTATAATTTTTCTCACCTACAGAAATACGAGAATAGTAACAACATTTAGAAATATAACATGGTTGAAATAATTCAGAGTTGCAGTGATGATCCCACAAGGAAACACATAGAGAAGGTTCTAGGGCAGTAAATGAGACATGGGAAATGCTAGATAAATGTTCGCCATTCTTGTGATGATAGAGGAGATGACATCTGCCAAAGTGATGCTCTGGATACATGAGAAGCAGCCAGCATATGTGCACTCATGCACAACACAAATCATGGCAATAAACATCAGTGTGCTTACATTTCTGCAGTGCAGTTAACAGAATTTTAGCATCGCAATCATTTCTTAAAAGTATTGTAACCAAAATGTGTTTTTCTCAGTATTGAGTGCTATTCCATGAATTGTTAAAAATTCTCATCCTCTCTGAGTTTCTTAGTGACGGCCACAGCTGCACAGCAGTCACTGACTGGCCTGGCAGCTTGAAGGTCAAGGGTGCAGTGGCTTTAGGTCCTCGGCACTTCAGCATTTAGGCCCTAGTCCAGTCAATTTAAGACTACAGAGATTTGTTCTTTCCTCTGAGACAAGACACAGCAGGCTCTTATCAAGCAGTTGTCCCCAGGGAAGAAAACTCCCTCCAGGACAAGCTAGCCAACCACATCAAAAAAGGGCAAGCGAGGGCCAGTCCCCTACGTCTTCTGAGTGAACACTTAGAGTTATGAAAAGGCCTTCAGAGTGTCATGATAAATAAGTGGGAAATAACCCCGAGGAGGGTGTGTGGGATGATTTAGCAGACAGCTGGGCCACTGTGGTTGGTCGTCAGAATCTTGAGTGGTTTCTTAAACCTTCTGGCCAGAACAGCCAGAATTTAGAGAAAAGACAATGGCCTTGGAAAGGTCGTTTTCTCAGATAAATTCTGGCAGTGTCAAGGATTTCGGACATGGAGAATTTGATGTCCGTTTGTATGCAAGGAAGAAAGACAAAAGACCAGGTCTCTTTCTCTTACACAACACCCGAGACGTTTAATGAAAACTAGCAGAAGATTCAGCGTTTAAGATGTTACTCTGCTCTCTGTATGACTCTTTATATTTGTTTTATTTATTTTTTTTTTTTTGGCATCTTGAATCAGTTTTTAAAGTGAACCACTTTATTTGGGCTTCTACAGGATTAGAATAATTTAAACAAAGTAGTTCTGGCATTTGTTTGAACTATGCTTTTCAATAAATTCATTAAAAGCAAACCACAAGTGCAGTGTAACCAGCTATGAGACAAGGCTTCGTAAACTTCTGAAATGAGTTCTTTAAAAGTATGTGTTAAGAATAAACGGTAAGAAACAGCTGGGAATCTGGAAATGAGAATGTGTTTATACTACATGCTAATTTTTTCTACTCTAGGATGAGAATGAAAAGAAAATTATAAAATATCCTATGCATCATTATTTCCCATAACCTCAAAATTCAGATACTTTACATGTGCTAACTCCTTTGCTGGTAAATCTATTAGAGAAGTTAGAAAGGTCAGAAAAGATCAGGCATATGAGAGAGTTAATAAAATGGAAATCAAGAAAGCTGAGATTCAGCTTTCTTGTACTGATCATTAAAATTAAGAAAACGAAGGACTTTTAGAAACTTACTTCATTGAAAATTAGAAGGGGTAATTTCAATCATGTTCTGCCTGCATGGTTTTGTGCTAGTACATGGAACATTGCATGGTTTTCTACTGGCTTTATTTTTGTTTTAGCCCTAATGAAGTAGATCAGGTCACCACGAGGCCTTACCTCTGCTGCTGTGTTGACAATAAGAGAAGACTTACCATGTGTGCCACTTTAATTTGACAACATTTACTGTCTGCTTTTTTGCCACATGCTGACTCTCCTGCTATTGACTGTTAGTCAACCAATGTACCTTTTCCATTCCAGAACGAAGCTTGTGTTCTGTGAAGGGAAATCGATGAACATGCAACGAACTAACCTTGCCAAAGGTGGAGGCGTGTGGGGACCCAAGAGAAGTAGGAGAGCCCCCAAAGAAACTGAAGAGTTAGCCAGCCCAATCTGTCTCTTTCACAGATGTGGAAACGTGTTCGAGGGTAAACTCTTAGTTTAAGGTCATGGAGTTTATTAAAACACGTAAAGCTGGGACGGCAAGTCTTTTAGGATCAAGTAAAGGGCTCTTTTACATTTAAATCGCACCCTTCCCCGTTTGGGGAGCTTAAATAACTTTGATTATTATAGACATCAGCATGTTTAATGCAAGAATGTAATATAAACTGTAAGTCCTTCTGAGAAGTGAAGTATAGAAGGAATGAATTAAATTTCTTACTGAGTAAATATCACTTTACAGGTTTCTAATAACATTGCCCTTGATTGGGTATGTTTCAAAAAAGACTATAAAATCCATAATTGTCACTTTGGCAAAATACAAACCTTCCTGAGAGAGGTTATGACAGAAGTACTCTTTTGTCCATATTTTTGTCCAGAAAATATCTGAAAGTTTACTTAGACTGATGAGAACAGTTGTTCCTAATCTCTTGATAACTTTGCCATCCTGCGTATGAATGTCTTTTCCTTACGGCTTTAATTTAGATATATTGTATGATTAACTCTGTATCCATTTCAAACTCTAATGCATCTACAAACATCTGAAAACGATAAAGGTGTAACATGTGTATGTGTATATCTTTACAATGCATGTTATATATGACAGAAATCTTCATTGTTTGAAAGAATCTCTGCATAGCCATTTTACAGCACTGACTAATGGAGCCTGTGTTGCGATGTATTTTATGCTCAATATGATATCAGTCCTTCGAATGGACTGAGCTGTCACCAGCCTTAGAAACTGTTGTGAAATAAAACACTGAGTGAAAGCACGGCGTCTGTAGTCTTCTCATCAGTTACAGTATTTCCCTGGCATACTTTGTAGAAGGTCGAATGGATTGTCTTTATCACATATACAGTTGGGATATAAAATTTTTTAAAAAAATATTTAAAAAATTAAATAAGCATTTTAACTTTAAAAAAGTTTCCTATCTGTGAAAGAGGTCATTACTGACATCTGCTGGGGCCAGTGGGTCTTGCAAATGAGTTTTGAATTGGTCAGTTGGTTCTGAGGGAAAGGACAGAAGCTTGATAGAAAGGGCCACAATAAGTGGTGTATATCTCTTTTATTTGTGTTTTATCTCTTTTGAGACAGGGTTTCACTGTGTAGCCTTGGGTGTCCTGGAATTCGTTCTGTAGAACAACTTGGCATCTACCTCAGAGATCTTCTTGCCTCTGTCCCCACATGTTAGTGTATAAGGTGTGTATCATTTACCACAGCCAGCTCGTGTTTATTTTTAATTCACATTGCTTAAGCATGGAGCTAGATCTCTTTAAAGGCAAGAAAATACAGCTCTGCTATGAGAACTTCTGTATAGCTGCCCCATTTCAGGTTTGGATTATAACATATTTACCTCAGTTTGCCTCACGTCTAAAATCTAAAAAGTATCTACATAAATTCTCCCAGTAAAACAAATGACCATTATGAAGAGAGCTAAATCTGGGCTAAAAGATTTTGTAAGCCACCCCACACCTGGGTGTTCAATGATTTCCTGTTTTTCGTGTGAAACTTTGGTGTCTTCTGAGGAAAACAGCAAGCACAGAGAACCAGGCCAACGATCAGTCCTTATACATGAAAATCATGTGTATCTTCTTTTTGGTTTTTTATTACACTCAGATTTTTTTCTATAACTAGGATATATTTGTACATAACTTACTCAAACTGTATTGCAAATGCCTGTTCGCCTTGCTTCTCATGAGCCCATTTCTGATCAGATAACAAAGCATGGATGACACTGTCCTCTTTCTCAAGGAAACGGAACTGACAACAGCTCTCTGCTCTCACTTGCCTAGTTTCACATCCCAGTAGGACTGGGATCTCCTGCATTTACTTGGACTGTAACAGATGATGGCTGCCCTCTAGTGACAAGACATCCCTGTTGTTTGGAAATAGGGAATGTGTACAGCAGATGGCCTGTTTTCTAGTCACACAATGAAGTATGGGAAACCTTTTATAAAGAGAAGAATAGAAAGGTCTTTAAATATATATTTAATTATGATGAATACTATGTTTCAGGAGTATACACATTCAATACAGATATATACACTTATATATGTGTATATTTTTCCAATCATAGCACACTACCGACAATCATGAATTTCTCCAGAAGTCAACCTTTTATCAAATTTAAGTGTTAGCTAAGTAGCCCATTCTAATAACCATTGAGCAACTGTTAGAGCTTTGAATGAGCAAAGGCTAATACGTAACCCCTGACCATACTGCTTACTGGATTCTCCTTCCATCTCCCGAACAATTCTCCAGCATACTTTCCCTGACAAAGAGAACACACTTTGTTCATCTGACAAGCAATTTGTATTTCTAACCAGCTTCAGAGCAATTACTTTCCCCTAATTGCTAAGATGTCTAGAGCTGTATTTAGATGGCCACACATGCCTGAGTGCATCGGGCCACATTTAAAATTCCACCAGGAAGACTGTCATTGCCCCAATCAATAGTAGGAAAGCACAAAAGCCTAGACCACCAGGCAAGTTACCCTTCTCATTTCACATCAGCTACAAGGTACTGCCTGGCAATGTTTGATTTAATTAATTTCAAATTAAAGAAAAGAAAACAAAGAAAGAAAGAAAAAGAAACACGGTGTTTCAGCCTGTGGCTGATAGGACTGAATCAAAAGAAAGCTCATTGCAGATCAGCCTGGAGTATACCTGCTTCTATGATGTTTGAAAGCAATCCAAATCATCATTCCACACCTCGTTTTCACCTTCCCAAAACCAAAGACATTTTCTTCAATGGGTAAATGTTTTCTTAATAAAAAGTAAGTATTTAAAATTGAGAGCAAATGCAGATAAGGCTTTGAAGAAAGAACTGTTCTTATATTCTGATAGTGTGAATTTCAATCAAACCAGTTAGTATGGAAATCAACATGGATGACCCTCATCAAACTAAAAATAGAAGTAGCCTATAGATCAGCAGCATCATTCCTGGTGTGTGGAGGGAAGACTCTGCACTAGCAGTGAACACAGCCCCGGCACTCACATGATTGTTGCTTCACTAGCCCAACAGGGAATTAACTATTTCAATGAGATTCAAGGGTCAATATTATGATTAGAGGTTAAAAATAAGATATAGAAGATTTTCGTACAACTTCAAATGATCTCCTCAAAATATATAAATTGCAACGGAAACGTGTAAATCTGAAGTACTAGAACTCACATAATGTCTTCAAAAAGTCACTGAGTTTGAACCACGGGGAATTAAGAGCCCTGGCACCAAGCATCAATAGATGAGAATCTCGTCAATGAGACTGACGATAGTTTGTTCAAGATGCATAACCACAGCTGCCAACTTTGAATAACAAAGCTTCCAACTTTAAAATAAGACTTTTAAAGTAATTGACCAGCACTCCTCAATAGTTTTAAGTTTGTAAAATGTCAGGTGATAGTAAAAGTAATAATAAAAAAACTCACAAAAACCAGAACTATCACAGACCAGGAAAAAGTAAGGGGACAAGCAATACATGAAATGAGAATCCTGTCTGAAACTGAATAGTAGCAACGAGAAAATGATTTAAGAAACCACTGGAATCCAAATAGTTTCTAGAGTCATGTACCCATGACAGGATGATAATTTAGTAACTATATTGTCATTGTGTGGGTTAACCTCAGAAAAGAGCAGACAGAGTGCTTGGCTCTATTCTTCAATATTTCAAAGTCTAATTTTGAAAGTGAAAGTGTATAAAATAATGAAGGGGTGGTATGTTCCAAATATGAAGCAAAATAAATTTCCTTGGTTTTGAGCAATTAGTGAAGTGTAGAGAATAGCTTTTCATATTACCATTTGTGGAGCAGAGGGCTTGAGGCATTAGAAACTTAGAATATAATGCATTCATACTGAAACATTTGCCCCTAATGAATAATAATCACGCCATTGTAATAATGTGAATAAAAATTAACGCATTTTGAGCATTTGGACCTCCTATGGCCAAAGTGGTAGAAGCTTGATTATGGATATATATGATAATATGGATTTTTTTTTATTTTGACAGTGTAAAGTTATACATGATACTAGCAGAAATTTGGTTGTAGAAATAGGGAGAATGAAACCAAATGTAGACTGCTATCGATATCATGATATACTATAGAAATATGAATTGCTAGTAAAACGGCAGTAATTTTTCAGCACACTTGGTGGGGGACATAAGACAGAGACATCAAAATATCTTTTTCCTTAGTTCATTAAGATAAAGAGAGCAGTATCTAGGGTCAAATCAGAAGGCATGTGTATTTGATTCTTATAATATATTGCATATGATGTTTAAGAATATCTGAAAGTCTATAATAATTATAACTTCTAATACAGTTAATGTTATTTAACCTGAATTATTATTTATTATTATTATTTTATTTTTATTATATATTTTGGTATCAAATAAAAGTGCATTTTTCCTCCAGTGCTATGCCTGGATAAAATGAACAATATGAATGTATACATCTTAGATATATCATGTAAATGACATTATATAAAAATGTCATTTTATTTTATAACATTATTTATTGAGCGATCTTTATATGCCTATAAATCCTTGTTTGTGATCTGAACTGAGTTTCCCATTTTCTCCTAGGTGTTTCAAGAATATTTTATAATTTAATTAGCTGATTATATTTACTATAAGTTCCTCAAGAGTATGAGCCACTATTTCCTTCCTCTCCTTGCCTCTCCTCTCCTCTGTGGCCCTTCCATCTCCTGTCTTTGCCTTTCCTCTGCTCTCCTCTCCTCTCTTTGGTTCACCTCTCCATTCCCTCCCATCCTTTCCTTCCATTCCCTCCCCTCCTTGTCTTCACCCTCTTTTTGCCCGCTCCTTACATTCCTTTACCCTTCTTTCTTCACTTCATTGTGTCTTTCTCCGAGATGCGATTCTATCCTGAACCTTTTTCTCTCCTGTTCCCTAATAAGGATATTACTAAAGAAACTTAAACATGCTCCTTAAATTTTATCAAAGTGAATCCAGGTGGTGGTGGTTTATGACTTTAATTCTAGCACTTGGGAGACAGAGTCACTCAGATCTATGCGATTGAGATGAGATTGAGGCCAGCCTGGTCTACAAAAGCTAGTCTCAGGACAGGGTCCAAAGCTACAGAGGAACCCTGTCCCCAAAACCCAAATAAATAAATAAATAAATAAATAAATAAATAAATAAATAAATAGATAGATAAATAAATAAATGGATCAATCAATCAATAATTTAAACGCCTAGCAAAGTAGAAATACCTTGAGATCAAGGGTTGTTGTTCTTTCTTATATTTCTAATTTCTGGACACTTAGAGTGTTTACAGTACTGCTGTTTTTCATCATCTGGAGGGCTGTGGTTGTAATACCTGTACTACCTATACCCCAAAGGATATCCAGCCATATGGTGATATATATGATATAATAGATAATATTATATTTTACTCATAACTTATGTGTTCCCTCTTGTTTATTTTCAATCATATTTAGATTAGTGGC
>NW_026067948.1:7085214-7097669 GCF_014885135.2 Alexandromys fortis | reverse complement strand
ATACGTGTGTGTGTGTGTAGGAGGAAAGAAAGAAAGAAAGAAAGAAAGAAAGAAAGAAAGAAAGAAAGAGAGAGAGAGAGAGAGAGAGAGAGAGAGACAAGGGAGAAGAAGGGAGATAAAGGAAAATCTTAGAGTTCTACAATCTTGATTTTGCAGTGGCTTTTCAAGTATGTATTAATACATAAACTACATGTGACATATATATGTTGGACTTTAATTTTACATATATTGACATTTTGATAATTTGTATAAATCTAAATTATATGCAGAAGAACACATAATTTGAATTTAATTGAATCAGTGTTATATCTATTATGTCCTTTATATGCTTTTAGACACTTAGCAATACAAAAATGTACATTTGTACTAGTATCATTAAAAGAAAATTCATATCTCAAGAATTATAAGTCAAAATTGCACTTTGCTAATTTTTCTGAAAGAGAATATGCAGGTAATAAATGGAAAAATACAACTTTGGAGTTTAGTTTCTAAAAGCCACTCTTGGAAAGTGAGCAATACCAGGAACACCTATGCTTTTGTCTCTAGCCCCTGCTTTATTCCATCTATTCCTACACATGAGGTCTTTCTTATTCTCCTCTCCGTGACTCAAAGAAATCAAATACACAGATTCTCTTGTCAAAAACAAAATATTTTAATTAAAGTTGATATCACATAGTCTCACTTAAAATGCTCCGAAGAGGTAACTTACTATCTTAATATTAGTCATCTGGTTGCTGTAGATCCTAACAATAGCTCAGAAATCTAAGAATAAGATGAAAATCATTCATGGAAGACAGTTCTGAAGAAGGTCAACTCCAGACATTCACTGCTTACAAGTCTTTAAAATCTTAAATGCATTTTATTGTTAACATCGTAATTTATTATAATGAGGATACTGAGAAAATATGTCACTATGTGTCCTCAAGACACGCTCTTTGGACATCAAAGAAGTATTAGAAATTGAGTTGTCTCTATAACCAAAAAGTGCTGAAGTTAGTACTTGTGGATGTTACATTATTAGAAATTGAGTCATTTCCAAATGAGCTCTGATTAATATGTGTGTTGTAATAAGAAGAGCTGCATTAGATAATAAAAAATAAAGTTATATAAGGTGAAAATATGAAATTATATTGTGAAAATATGAAGGCCAAGATTTGGATATTGCTTTTGTAAGTCAATGAATGAAGAAGATTGCCAGGCAAATATTCTGAATGAAGGAAAAACATTGATTAGATTGTATATCATTACTGTTGGAAATACCCGTTTAACAGTCTCACTGACTTGAGTCTAGCTTTCACAAACTCTCATATAATGAATTCCTAGGTTTAGAACCAGAAAGCTCAGAGTACTTTATTGTACCAGTTCTGGGAAACACAAGCAAATAAAGTGTACACTCCACCAACACTTATACAAAAATACACATGTACCAACTTTATTAGAAACAAGATCTTAACTTTTTATGTAGATTAACTAACTTAGAAAAAAATCAAAGAAAGTTATCTGAACTAAACAAAGAATATATACACTATTTTTTACACTCTTTCATGTGCTGCCTGTGGTCTATACTACAGAATACAAAATAGTATTATACATATATCAATGACAGATTGATTGATTGTTGTAAAAATAACAACTGCTAGGTTCAACATTATGATTTCAAGGAAATTCTGTCATTGACGGTCAGTTGTAGTCTAGAACTATTTCATAGTAGGAAATACTTTTGGTTTCCTTTTCTCAGGTGGATAGCCCTTAATTCTTACATTTATGGGCAGTACTACCTCAACTTAGAAGGTTAACAAAAGAAATAAGGGGGTAATCGAAGTATTAGAGGATATATAGGGAGTGGATATAAACACAGCTCATTGAACACATGTACAACATTTCAATAATTATAAATGATGTAATTACCTATGTTCTCATCATTTTTCTATTTAGAAACCATTGTGTAGCTACAAGTATGGCAAACATGGGAGGGAGAGACGGACAGAGGAAGAGAGAGATTGCATAACTGACCTTTGGATGTCCGTGAATGCAGAAAGTGCCATACTACCAACAAGTTTTTTTTATATGTTAGGAATTCAGAAATTAGGATCCATAATAGCTTTTTTTCTCAAATATTCCACAGATTATGAACTGAGGATTCATATGTTAAAAATAAAATTCCTCATACTGACCATAAGGAAACCCTTTTTATATTCATACTTCATAAAATTTTGTACAGAATGTGGCTAAAGCTGATTTTAGCTCTGTGATCTCTCATCATGTGATTTAATTGGGGAATCTACACATTGTACAGCTAATAGAAAATTTCATTAGTAATCTTCCTATTATTTCTCACATTTCTATTAGTTTCCCTGTTAATTTTACTCTACTAAGTTTCTAAAGAAATCTGTGACAACATTTTTATTCATTCAACTATCCAGTTAAAAAAGAAAATCTTAGACACTATTGTTCAAAATGTACTACATTATTGTTATCCTCTGATCTATGATAATACATTTATCCTTCTTATATTAAATAAGCATTTGATAAATATCTCTAATTAACTTCTGTGGTATTAAGCACTGCAGTCAGTCCTGGAAGTGGTAAGTTGAGCAGTGCAGAACTATATTCCAGGAGCCGACAGTAGAATAATCAACGCACATGTACACACTCGCATTATTTTAAGCTGCTACGTTCTGTAGGGTTGTGATGAACAACAAATTACCAGATCATGAATCACTATATCTGAGGGGAATATGTGGAACCAAACAGACTCTTAAGACACAGTTATGGAATGAGAGCAGAAACAATCAGGCAGATATCAACTGGGAAAACACTCATTGCATAACTTAAAAAAATGTATCATCATATGATGTCTACAAATGACACACGTAAATAACACGAATATTGAGTTCAGGGTTAAACCTGCATCTGAATCAAGAGTTCTATCAAGAATGAGAAATTCCTGTGTGTAAATGGATGAGAAAACAATATTGATATAATTGAGACTAAGTGACTTTTTTTGGTTGAAACAGAGAAGGTAGAGAGAGAAGTGTGTATGTAAGATTTGGAGAACAATCAATAGTGGAAATTATGACAAGGAAAAGTTCTGTTAATGTCAGCAAGCTTCCTGTCTTAAAGAAAATAATATTTGTCAATTTCCAAGATTTTGGTGGAATGTTTTTCTATTTGGAAAATTATGTCAACTCAGAATTCACACATTGACTGTTTTTCTGTAGCATTTTAAAGTGCACTCAATTTGTAAGAAGGGCATTTCAATTAATAATTGGCTGAATATAAGGGGAATAGGGTATTTCTAACCCACTCTTACTAATATTCTTCTGTACTGAAGAGATTAAAACCCAGAAAACTCCAGACTGTGCCCTCGAAGAAGAACATGTGATAATGCAAGGTGAATATGGACATTTCAAGTCAAGTACAGATGACTTAGAAGACGGAAAGCCTGTCAACACCTTGATTTTGAGATTCCAGACCAATGAGAAAATTCAATTTTGCTATTTAATACAATCAGTATTTCATTACTGTAGGACTTGCCAATTAAGACAACCTCTGTAAATATATTTTGCTGTTTTGTGATCTATGCGTTTTCAGCATTTGCAGGTCTTGGATAGCATATGCTTTCAGTTTAAAATGTTTATTCATTCATTAACAACCTCATCTTTCTCACTGTGCTATAAAATTCAAAGGATAGAACCTTTATCTTCTCATATTTCTCTAGCTTTCTTTAGTACTTTACTAAAAGTTTTGCGAGAAGTATTAAATATTTCAAGACTAACCATACTCATAAAATATTTTCTGTGATTTAATCCAATTATAAAATATAAACAATAATGTTTTATTTTCCATGAACAGAGTGATATTTTAAAAAAGGCATCACATTAATACCAAACCCAAATAGTATCTTAGAAAAATTATGATGCTCAAATTAAAATTAACAATTCAACAAAGGTATAGTTGTTTTCAGTAAATTAGATAATTATTGGTATAACAACCATTTTTCCTCTACAAAAGAAAATCGCTGGCCTCCTACCTTACTCCTAGCACCTCTGAAAAGACTTTTAAACAAATTTGAACTCACAGGAAGGAAATACTGATGGTCTTTTTATATGAATTCCAGGAACAACCTTTCCCTGTGTTTGACATCCTTCACTAAGCTGTATTTGATCTATCTTAGTTGATACTTTACCATTTCATGGGAGGAAACAACGCCTTCCTCAGCTGACTATACAAGTCCTACGATGTGTTTTTTACTCTGTAGGTTTTGAAAGAATCAATAAGAATTACTAAATGAAAATCTTAGTGCTAGGCATAAGATAACATCATTCAAACTATTACTCAGAGAGGACCCAGAAACACTCAGAATGACACTGGTGCCTCTATTCTTGGTTACCTGCTATAGGCAGATGCTGAGACCCTACTGCTAAACATTCTACTAGGTTTGGATGCAGATTATAGAGAAATCACCCTCAAATGACAAGGAAAGTATCTCCCTGCTTGCAAGATTAGATAGTGTCTTAGCTGAGGTTTCTATTGATGTGAAGAGACGCCATGATTACAACAACATAATAGACACTAAGTTGGGAGGGTAAAAAGGTAGGCTGAGGAGGAGAGGAAGATGTAGAAGTGGATAGAAGGTTAACAGCCATGGCCACAATACATGTTTTAAATTTCTCAGTGTCCTCAGCAACTGAAACTGTCTCCCATCCACTCTAACACTGGCCCCAGCCTCCCTACCCCCTACCATGCACTCTACCACTTTGACCTTCTTCAGAGGAGACAGGTGTTGACCCTCAGAGAACACAATCTAAATAAAGCCGGAGGGGAAAGACCACAGCTGCAGCATGGTTGGAGGCACTGAGGGAGACAGAGAAGGAAACAGGGTTTTCAAGAATAGAGACTGTTGTTATAAGACTGCTACAGTGTTCCTGGCTGCTCAGCCCTAAAATAACCACAAAGCAACTATATTATTTAAATCATTGCTTGGCCTTTAGCCCTAGCTTCTTATTGGCTAACTCTTACATCTTAAGTTAACCCATCTTCATTAATCTGTGCATCACCTTGAGGTTGTGGCCTACCAGCAAAGTTTCAGCGTGTATGTCTCTGGTGGCAGCTTCATGGCTTCTCACCAACTCCTCCTTTTTTTTTCCCAGCATTCATATTTGTTTTCCTTACCTACCTCTATTCCCTGTGCAGGCCCAATACAGTTTCTTTATTAAACAATGGTATTCACAGCATACAGAGGGGAATCCCATATCACTTCCCCTTTTCTGTTTAAATAAGAAGGAAGGTTTTAATTTTAACACAGTAAAATTACATATGACAAAACAGGTATCAAGCAAGAATTACAGTTACTATATTTATATCTATTTTATGTTTTATCATAACTAAGGATAACTATATTATTACTGTCAATTCTTCAACTTCATCAAAGTCTCCAGAAGAAGAGAATATTACCTAAGTAAGCAGGAAATACATTGTAAGCAACTTCCAAAACCCTAGAATTGACAGAGACATCTTGTTACCTGAACAGTCACTCAAAGTCTCATTTGCAACATTAGAGTAACCAACTTTGGCTAAGGTCTAAAGTAACTGACAGCCCATTTTCAGAGGCAGAAAAATTTTCAAAACCATTTGACCTTATCTTGGCAAGATTTGACAGTTTTTTTTTTTCATGTCTACTGCTTGTCCTATCCAGACATCATGCATTTGGTCAGTGGTTGATGCATGGGCAGTTCCTTGCCCAAAGGCCAGTTTTGCCAAGAAGGAAACAAGCTCCAAGTGGAGTGTCTTTGGTACTCAACATTCTCTCGAGAATAGATTGGTGCTTCCAGGAGCAATAGTGTCTCATGTCAACAGAACTCTAAGTTATTTAAATGCCATATTCTACAGCTCTTTGAAGGGGTTGAAGATTACACATCTATGCAGAATACAATTTCTATGTATCTAAAGAACCTGATTAGTCTAACTATAAGTATAGCAAACATGGATGATTATTGACCTATAATTCTTAATACTTATATAACTTAAAGACTAAGACTATATATTAGAATATTAAACAATATTTAAACAACTGTGCAACAAATGTAGCAAGATGTAAACAAGGTATATGTATCTTGATCAGATGAAGAAATTTATATTGCAATATGATAAGTATATCCTAAAATTGTATCAATGTTTTAAACGGAGGTCAAAGCATGCATGCATACAATATGAAAAAATAACACCACCTAGGTATACAAATATTTTAGAAAAAAATAGGAGCATATTCAATATAATTTAAGTTTGTATCAACATACAAGAATCGATGCCAATGTAAATTGCCTATAAATATTAGCTCACAAGTATTCACTCAATTACTCACTATTATTATTAGTGTGAGTAAGCTCACACTAATCTATTATCCTATCTAATTGCATTTTTTCATAAAAGAGATCCCTGAGTTTACATAATTAGCCCCCAACCTCAACCCTATAACAATTATAATCTAGCCCTAAATTAAGTCCCTAAACCTGAGGACAAAATTTGCTGGGAGAGAGGATGTTGTCTTCTAGAATTATTTCCAGCTGTCATCGGGGTGATGTTCTTTCTATGGGAGCCTCTGAAAGTAAAATGATACATTCCAAGATTACTGTCTGGTATAATTTCAAATAATCTCTGAGTATTTAGTAGGGTTTTTCTGAGGTTCCTATTTGGAGGTCTGGCCAGAATGTTGTAAAAATGTGCACAATTTCACCCGTGGGACAGAAACCTCTGTCAACACTCTGAGTCTATGGATTTTAGCATGGCTATTCAATACTTTATAGCAAATATCCAATTTTGATATTAACTATATCAAAATATATGTTTGTTTTTCTGGATCACAACATTTTACCTCACTCAGGATTTTTTTTTAATTCTGTGCTGTTGCCCTCCATTTTCCTGATGTCATCGTTTTTAATAGCTGAGTAATACTTGATTACTTTGATTAAGGGACTTCTAGGTTGTTGAAAGGGAAACTTCCATGAGTCTACAAAGATGATCTCAGCTAAGACTCCTGGAGGTAGTAGATACACAGCCTGAACTGGAAATCTCCTGCCATTAGATTGATGACTATCCTGGTAGAATAAAACACAGAGATTTCCAGCCAACTACCAATATCTTTAGTCTCTGTGTAGAAAGAAGCAGATCATCATCTCAATTTTCATGCTCTTTTTATATTTTGCAGTTATTTCAACACTTAGCATTATTTGGATAATATGTCTGTTGTTTGTAAGCCATTTGTTTTAAGGTGGTCTCATTTGCAAATGTTAAATAAGTAATGTGAGAAAAATTCAGAAAGCTATACAGATGGCTCTTATAGTAGAAGAAAGTATTGTGTTCAAGGAATATGGTAGGCTTACAAGTTTCTTGAAGAACTTTCTTTAGAATTTTCTATAAGTGACCTAGCAGCAATTATTTACGAGATACATGTGATTTTGAGTATTTCTGTGAAATGACCTGTTTTGATTGAAGAATCCAGCCACCCCACAAAGACACATCATCACAACTGTCCTCTTTTCTTCTTTGCCAGGGACTTAAATCCTCACCACAAATACAGCCCAGGAATACCACCGCTGTACTCCTCTGACATTCTGAGCAAGATCGATCCATCAATTTCTTCCACCAGGAACTGAGTTGCTGTGACATCACCATCAGGCACAGCCCTGTCCTAGAAAACCAACTGAGCTTGACCAAAATAAGCAGCCATTTATTTTCAACCAGGACGACTCAGTCTCAGTAGAGTTTTAAATAGAAGTTACTTCTGCTGGTGTGGGTCCAGGACTGCCTCTGCAGGGCTAAAAAGGGAGGGAAAAGGCAGCACCATGTATTCATATCCAACAAATCAACCCAGCACTCCAGGTGGAATCTCAGCTGCAATTGAAAGACTGGAGGATACCATTGTTTATATTTACAAGTAAAAAGACAAGATTGGGTTTATTTGTTTTTTTTTTTTAACTAAGTTTCCAGAAGATTGACAGATGATGAATAGAGAGACAGAAAACAGAATAATTCTGAGAATCATAAAATCTTATGACCTTATAGCCAATGCTTCATTTCTGTGGACTCCATATTTCTTTCTTTTTCTTGTGCTTAGGGCTTTTGTGCAACACCAGAAGTTTTATTTCTGTGTGTGTATGTCTGTGTATGTCTGTGTGTGTGTGTGTGTGTGTGCACATGCACGTGCAATGTCTATTTGTCTGTGCGTGTGTCTGTGCAGTGTATGTACATATGGAGAAAAAAGGTTGACATCAGAATTCTTCCATTATCACTTTAGATATTATTTTTGTGACAGGATCTCTTACTTAGCACATAGCTGATCTACTGGCTAGATTATCTGGTCACCAACTTCTTCAGCTCCAACCAGCTCTATTCCAACCATTAGTATGGTCAGAGAAATGTGTAGCAATGCCTGCTTTATTTTGGGGATCCAAATTTAGATTCTTAAACTTGCATGGCAGGCATATTGCCCACTGAGCCTTCTCCCCTGACTAAAGTCACATTTCTGGTGTAAAATCCATTCATATTTTTACAACTACAAATTTATTTGCCAATTTTAAAATGGACTACTTTGTAGAATGTTTATGATGGAGTCTGTCTCTTCATGATTTTTCTACATATGTTCTTTACCTACAAGGAGACTGTCTCTTCATGATTTCTCTACATGTTCTTTACCTACAGCTTCTGTATGAAGTAGAAAAGCCTTTCTTGTGTTCTTGATATGTATATGCAACTGGAGTCTTAACACTTGCAGTTATATTACCTGGCCTTAATAACCTCCTCAAGCAAACAATGTGTTTGAATATTACATTTTCCAGGAAAAATTGAAATGGGCATAGTACTAATTATAATGTTTTACAATTCTTATTTCTATATTTTTCATTAGAACAATATCTATAAAACAATTTGTGCACATACAAAAGAAAATATCACTAGAACAGTAGATTGCAGAGGTATATGTAGCTAGCTGAACTTATTTACCTGCAATCTTTAATATAACTTGAATATAAATTTATTTAAAATAAGGTTTTTATTTTCAACTACATGCTTCACTTGGTAACTTGAACAGAAATAAAACTCTTCCAGCATAAATAAGGGCAGTTTCATTAGAAGTACTTTTCAAAGTAAAGTTGACCAACATAGAGTGAAATTATTAAGAAAGTTTGCAAGACAGGAACATGGATTTGAAGAACATCTTTTAGTCTGGTAGGGACAATTGGCAGTTTATTTCATACAGTGGTAAATTGTAAACAAAGATGCATTCTGTTGAACTACACATCATACAACTTTTAGAAATGTTTCTAAAACACAAGAATCAGTGTTTCTCAAAGACAGGAAAAGCTGTCCTTGGGTAGGGTACTTAATGAAACCATAGTGGATTTAATCTGAAGCTCTTTGGAAGTGGATCCCCAAAGCTGCTTGGTTATTGCGTATGAAACATCAGGGACTCCTCTGTCAGCATATTGTAATTACTGCTCATTTTGAACATAGAGGAACATTTAAAAATTGATCACTCTGTCCTTGGTGAGAGACAACAAACATAGGCTCCATCTGGCCTTCTCAAGACTCCTAAGGCTAAGTGGCTTCTGGTCTTCAAACTCTGCTGTTTCCTTTTTCATTTTTTCTAATTCCCAATTCTTGAGAAATCTGTAAGTCAAGACAAGTTAGAAGATAGTGTTCACAGCATGGAATTTCATAGGAATAAAATACTCAGTAAGTTCCTATTGCTA
Source organism: Alexandromys fortis (assembly GCF_014885135.2). Lineage (NCBI taxonomy): Eukaryota > Metazoa > Chordata > Mammalia > Rodentia > Cricetidae > Alexandromys > Alexandromys fortis. Next base: position 7,087,920 of record NW_026067948.1, on the reverse strand, counting down.
TAAATTAATGTAGATGTCATCTATTATAAATTAAATAAAGAATGCAAATCTTCATGAAAAACACATTGACAATAATGTAGTTAAAGGTTCAGTTAAAGACATATTATTCACACTATAAATAGACCTTCTATGAATATAAGGATAAATTAAATTAGTCAGAAGTAATCAGCAGCAAATATCTTCTTGCTTCATGGCAAGAGAGGAGAGGAAATTTGAAATTCTGTGGCATTTAGACTATGGTGTGATATGAAAGCAGTATCTCAGCCAGATCTGGAGCTCACACAGGGTCAGAGAACTCACACAGGGTCAGAGAACACTTTTTTAAAAAACATGCCATGACACTATGCTTGGTTTGCTTGGGAAGCTATAATAAATTAACTGTGGCTTTGTATAAAACAAACTCATCCCTTTCCTGTAGTCGTCAAAAAGTCAAGAAGCTTGAGAATCTGTAACAAATTGACATGGTTTTATACAAAACAAACTCATCCATTCCCCGTAGGAGTTAGTTCAATGCCAAAGTACCAGTAGTGTCACGTTGCTTGTTGATATTTGAAGGTGGGAAAATGTCTTCCCTTTCTTTTCTGTCCTTCTGTTGACTCCCTGAAATTCTTTGCATTTCTTAGATTGTGACAGTTTTATTTCAATTGTCTTCTCATGGCTTTGAAACCCTCTATGGATAGGAACATGTCATTAGATTTGGATTATACTCCTGATCTAGTAAGATTGGTACCGATTGTTAATAAGTTATTATTATCGTGTCATCTTTATAACACACTGCAGAATTCATGATATCTAAACAAAAGTTATCAAGCTCAACTAAATGTGTATTTGGAAAAGAAAGTTTGGTACGTAATATATTCTAGAATATATGAACACATACCATAGACATGGATAGTAATAACACAATAAATAATTGTATTCACAACCACCTTGAAGAACCAAACTGTATTTGGGACTGCATATAGGATTAAGGATAATGGGCTTCTGCCAGGATCAGAAGTGAGTCAAAGGTAGCTACATAACTGAACACTACACTTCAGATCCTTGGATGATGGGAGCTCACAAAACTTCTATCTGGATTATTGAGGTACAACTTGGATACACTTCTACTAAAGACATTTCTCTCATTCATCAACTGTCCACTGCTCATGTAACTTTGAAGAGTAGGTATATGAGTCTTGTAAATTCAGAACAGTATGAGTCCTGTAACTTTCATAGAACTCCTAACTCTTGCATGTTTCAAGGATGTTCTAAATATTTTGTCTCTTCTATGTGCCGTTAGGTGGGAAGGTTTCAGTACATAGTGCTAATGTGCTCTGTGTTAATGTTATCAGTCACATCACATTAGACACTCGTGGATCCTCCTTTGCAGAAGTGGCATTCTGGCTGCAGCATCTTGCAGACATCAGTAGCTCGGTTTGTAGACTTGTATTTAGTAAAGAAGACAGAGCTTGTGTTCGTGTTTTTTTTTTTTAATCAGAAAAAACAAGATTAATGTCAGGTTTCTTTTTTATTCTTATAGTAGCATTAATCAGAAAGTAGGTTTAAGGAAGACTTGTAGATAGTAATCAAAAGAATTAAAACCCACATATAAGAAATGATAGAAGGAAGCTCACGTGATTTACATTTTTTGTCTCTGTTCTCACTTAACTCTTTCAATAGAGAAAGATATCCATAATCTCACAAAATAAAAAAGAAGAGTGTTATTTGTTTTCCAGTTTTAGCTGCATCTTGGACCAGCCTTCTCAGATAGAAACTGCCATCTGCTAAGAATCTTCTATGTTTATTGAAAGTTCAATCAAAAAATTCTGGGCTTTTATTTCTTTAATAGTTTACACATGAAAAACCACTGATATCTTTCTTGAAAAACCAATATTTTCATTTACGTTGCCTTTATTCAGAAAGCTAATGACATCTTTGTTCCCTCTTGTCTTCTTGCAGCACTGGGGAGTAAATACAGCAAGAACAAGGGAAGACATGAGCAGTTTGAACACCCTTGAATGAAGAACAGGTACTTCCTCTGCAGAATATTTTGTTCATTAGTTTATTTAAGGATTTGCAAACTTTGGTTAAATTTATATTATTATCAATGAAATTGTTATGTTTCTGGCTTTTTATTAGACATAGGATAGCCAAGAAGAAAAAAAAAAAAAAACAAGAAAGTGTCTTGCTTGTTTCTGGGAGTCCTGGGCAAGCAGGCAATAAATATTAGCTAGTTTATCTGAATATAAAACAGGTTTAAATCAACCAAGTTGGTAAAGCAGAATTTTAAGTGGAACATTGCTCAAATGATATACGAAAATTGCTTCCAACAAGATTCCCTATATTTCTTTATTCCTAAATTAATATCATCATATTCTCATATTTAGATGCATTTCAGATCAAACATTTGAAACTACTTTAAGTCCTTATCTTGACATTTGTTAAGACTTCTTGTGCAAAAGATTGTTAACATCTTCTTGGAAAATAATTAAATGTTAAGTACAACTCACGAAACAGGAATAAGAAATCCAAGCTCAGCTGTGCTGCAAGGGAATCACAGAGAGAGAGAGCACCTGGGCCCTGGGCCCGTTTTTCTCCAGATCCCAGAAAGCCACACCCTAACTTGGTCCCACTCTTACAGGTAATTGGTTAAGAAAGCTTCCCCATTAAAGAATGGTATTTTTTTTTAAATGGTAATTTTTTTTTTTTTTTTTTTTTTTTTTT